>NC_089752.1:107080100-107305100 GCF_040412425.1 Macrobrachium rosenbergii
AGGTCGTCACAGAGAAAAAACTATGAGGCAGTGGCCTCAGAGAACAACAACTGCAAAGAGTTGGTCACAGAGAAAAAAACTATGAAGCGGTGGCCCCAGAGAACTACAACTGCAGGAGGTAGTCACTGAGAAAAACAACTATGAAGCATTGGCCCCCGAGAACAACCACTGCGAAGAGGTGGTCACTGAGAAACACCAACTTGTTCCTGCGTGGAGTATATTAAGCAGAATGAACGCAAAGGGTAAAAATCACCAAATCCAGGTAAGCCTTTTGGGAGCCCTAACCAAGGTTCCGCACCTATGTGGTCGCACCACTCTCATAATGGATGACCTGTCCTGATCTCTGACCTTAAGCTGGGTTCTGAACCACCATCCGCAAGTGTTGGATGACAAACAAAATTGTATGAGGGAATAGCAAAAATCATAAACTACTGGGAAAGGAAGGAACTGATGAAAAGGAAATAGCAAAATAGGAATGAAATAGTACCTTACCACACTTACGGGCCACATTTGGTTAAGGGCCCGTGTTTGCACATGGTCCGGCTCTCTCTCTCTCTCTCTGTCTCTCTGTATATATATATATATATATATATATATATATATATATATATATATATATATATATATATATATATATATATATATATAAAAAAGCCTAGAAGTTAAGCGGGCATTATGGTTATTACAAGTACATATGTATCTAGTAAAAAGTGACTGAGCGCATTATCTCTCTCTCTCTCTCTCTCTCTCTCTCTCTCTCTCTCTCTCTCTATCTATATATATATATATATATATATATATATATATATATATATAGAGAGAGAGAGAGAGAGAGAGAGAGAGAGAGAGAGAGAGAGAGAGAGAGTTGGTCTCTGAAATATAGCATTTACTTTCTGCATTTTGTAGTTTTTATGGACCTCCTTATATTTGATGGGATTCTGTTTTAACAGAAAATATTTCACAGTCATATACATAATATATATATATATATATATATATATATATATATATATATATATATATATATATGTGTGTGTGTGTGTGTGTGTGTGTGTGTGTGTGTGTGTGTGTGTGTGTGTGTGTGTGTGTGTGTGTGCATTTGTTTGAGAGAAAGAGAGAGGAAATGAAGAAATTCTCATTAGGGTTTTTATAAAAAGTCTTCGTTTAATGATACTCTATTTCATAAGCAAAGCCCCTTTGTTCCGCTCCGTGCAATTAATTCATTACAGAGCAATTACGAAATTCTTTTCAGTCATTAGAATAATCCTCTAAACAGACAAAAAAAATTAACTCCAATACAAACGAAATTGTATCAATACTATTCATTCCCTCTCACATTTAAAACCCAACATAATTATTCGTTCTTCTTATCCTGTTCCTCCTTCCAAATTCCTTTACTCTTCAGAGACCTGAAATGAAAGGAAAAGGGTCCTTATATTTCCATCTTTGACGCTTTCAGATTCTGATGATACTCAGGGATATTTAATTTCACGGCTTTTCTAAAGGTGCTCTCGAGTCCCAGGCTTAAAAAAGCGAAATAAACAATGCGTAACTTGAGGCGTGGCCCCTCCCTTATCTTATCCTGGGGAGCTAGGAATATTTATTTAGGCAGAGAGGAAGAAAGTAATAGAAGATAAGAGGTATCATCACCAATAAAGGGGAAATAAAGGTTGGAAAGGTCAAGAGTGGAGTTATACATGGCCTTATCTAGCAGGGACCTTGGGAAGACAATAAAATATTACTCAACAGCTTTCAGGCTATGAGCGAAGGAGGGGGGGGGGCTGGAGCCGTTCAAAAGGTACCATGTTACCACCACTATTACTATTACTGCTATTATGTTGACCGGAAGCAGCAAAATCGGCCTACACTGCGTCTAACTGCCAGTAAGCAGAAAGGATTTAGAGGTGATGCAACTTATGTTGGTAGAAAACTGTCATCTAGAGAAAACAGGGATTGCGTAAACGGTGCAACGACAGGGGGAATAATCAAGAAGAGAATTATATAAGCAACACTCACAAGAAATAGGAAATTGCTTGGCATGTGGCGGAGTTCATTACTGCTTTGAAATCACATTTCGCAAGGATCCAACTTCTCGCATTGCGAAGGAAATTGGAACTTCCAGTCACCGTTTATCCCAAGGTTAAGAAATGAATCCAGTAGGTATGTAATGTACGTAGAACACTTCCGTATCCCTCCGCGCAAACGATTATGTTCAGAGTTACTAGAGTTACATACGCTCAACCATGACGAATGCAGGCTGTAATGCTTGTTTATTTGCCTTGAGCATTCTCATTTCGGAAAACTTATATGAGATTGCGAAAGCTTACATGCAAAAGAGAGAGGAATGGTGCAGTATGTGTTTGATTGTCGACGTACTACTGGTGATCCTTCTGCATAGGTCTATCCGAGGCCACTCTTAGGCCAGTCAGTGCACAAGTAGTGTGAAAACGTCACACGGTTGAGCTACGTGGCAAAAAAAAACCTGCCACTGAAGAATTTCCCGACGATTTAAACCAATGAAGTACTTGTCAATCTTGCGCCGCTGGTCTGGTTTTACCCGTTTTACATGTTCATAACTCCCTTGTTTAATTTTGTTGTAACTTTTTTTTTCCGTCAGAATGTTTATGACTGCTGTTTTACGTCATAATGGCTTTTCTCTCTCTCTCTCTCTCTCTCTCTCTAGCATATTGGCTGCGTCATTTTTTACGTACAAGCATTTTAATCATAATAAAAGCGCTGTGTATCAAGTAAATGATGTTATTTTTAAGTATTTTCGGTATCTGCCCCCTTCTGTTATCTAGAAAATACAAGAATCAGAAGTAATTCCTAGTTAGAAGTTGTCAGTGCTTTCAAGAAAGGCGCCAAATCATCTGGATCGATAATTCCTTCTTTACCTGACGTGATGGAAGGTTGATATTAAAAGAAAAAATTCCAAACGAAGCATGTTCAGATTACAGGAAAACCTTAAATCTCTGGCGTTGAGACATTTCTTTCTAACCTAAGATATTAATATTCCACGACTGATGAGTATATTTATAGTTTTCCGATTGATGCGATTGTTTAAGAAAATACCCACAATTCAGAATTTGTAAGGCGAGTCCAAATCTTCTCCCATACCGAAACGGACTTTACTGTACACCACTTCAACACGCTGTTGTTAGAGATGAGGCTGGCCTTATGCCAGCGCGGGTTCTTGCGCCAAGAACAACCCGTCACCACTTCTTCAGGTGCATGTTGACAACCTGTACACGGGAGAGAGTAATGACCACATTAAGAGATATCGGTGTCTTCATAGAAATTAGAGCCAAATTTCGAGGTACTCCCATTCAGCAGTTATATATTTACCGAGGAGGCTGCCCTCGGGTTAGATGACGGCAATTTTAAACGAGAATTATATTTCCTGAAGAATTTCGATGCTGCACACGGGAAAAATATAGTAAACCCGCGTTTTAAGTGTAGTCTATTGTTTTGATGGAACGTGATCAAATTAGTCATTTTGAATTTCATCAGTATTAAAACAAAAATTAACAATAATCGTCACCACCAACACCAGTATTACCGCTACGGTTAGTAACATTTTCCCTCTAATTGTTGTCATCATCACCATTACTACCTCGCCTATACCTCTTTTTGTGGCAATGGTGTGAGTGCGTGCGTGCGTGCGTGCGTGTGTACGTTGCGTCATCGAATGGCGACTCGATGAAGGTCAGGGGAGGAATTCGAAATCTGGGGCAATGGCGCAGCATCCAGATGTTGTTGTTACATGGGAGGATGTGACCAGTTTAGAGGAAGCGCAGCTCTTCCGAGGAAAGAGTCCGCGATGAGTTATTCTTTGTTCCCTGAAATTCACTTGCTGTTCCCCTTCGTCGTCCACGAACCTTTCTGGCTCCCTCATAGCTTAGATGCTTTCAAAAGTGCTTAAGTATGTCAGTATGCCACCTGGAAGATTTCAGGAATAAGTTAAAGTTAACAAGTTAAGAGAAATTTAGTGAAGAAGAACGCACAAAACGATAATGAGTATAGCCAAGGCAGAGCCTATCGTCAAAGTATTCACCAAACTGACAATCGGATCAGCTTACTTGATTAACGAATAACATAAAGAGTGTTGAAAAACAAATGCTAAATGAACCGAAGAATCCAACAAGAAGAAGAATGCAGTTAGAGAGACTGTGTTTACAAAAACACACACATACACATATACACATTCACCTTGAAAAGTTACATTGCAATGAGGCCTTGTGAAACACCGCATAATGACGACTGCGTAACAGATACACGTGTAGTCTCACGTCATTTGTTTTATTTGAATCTTAATCCTACCGTGCCTATTCCCCAATCTTGAGAAGGATACGATTTACAAGACCGATTTTCGCACGACAGACACGACGCATTTGTATTACGACCTCGAACGACAAAACGAATTTGGAAACGTGTGTTTTACCTGAGAGACTAGCGGTCAAGATCACGAATCTACTGTACTTTACCGTCGAGAAAAAAATGTGCAAAAAGTCCACGTCTTTTTTTTTTTTTTTTTTTTTTTTTGTCGTTGGAGGGCTGACCGTCATGTGGGGATTCCAGTTAGGAGATGAATTCCTTCTGCATGACGTCACTGTGCGACGACACACAACGCACTCTCCTACGTCATTCAGTTAAGTCGTCCATTAAGTCGTCCAACGTCATGCGTCGCATCGTGTTGCGCAACGCCTTCGCCTCTGTCATATTCAGTCGAAGACCATAAATAACTTTTGAAAGTAGATTCATTCTTGTTGACGTCAGCGAACTGTCACACTGCATACAATCTGGTTAGTTCTTGTTTCAGGCACCCTGTGGTAAGCCCCACGTACTGAATTTCAATTCTACTTGGGTTCATTGTTTGCCAAAACCAGGCAGGACGAGAAAGAGGTGTTCGGTACAGGGAATCGTAAGTTTTTCTTAATCAACGCAAGATGATGTCGCTTTAACAAGTAACACACATTTTTTCTTTCACCTCAGTCTCATGATTTAGTATCTCTTCATTCCTGCTTCATTGGAAGGTAGAAAAACTTTGCTATAAGTATTTCCACTGCAGAAAAAAAAGCAATATAGTCACGCTAGGCTGATTTTCACGAAGTCTCAACTAGAGAGAATCTTATGTTCAAAACTGAAGTTAGAAAATTTTAGTTGGTTTATGTTACCTGCCTACGAGGTCATTATTAGAGTTCTAAACATTTTAAACACGAATCTATCGTCAGTTTTTTTGGCTTTGTATTTTCTTAAGAAGAAACCTTAAACTCGTTAGAAATGTTGAGCTGTTTTCGGAGAGCCAAGGAAATTAATCAATTTTGTCAATTTGTACAATTATATTATTGTATTTCATTTAATCTGATTTTATTTTATATCTTAGAGTATTTATTTTTGCTTGTGGTATTGTTCATCTGAATAAAAGAAAAAAAAAAACTCAAGGATACAAGTTGGGTAAGAATTTGTGACGAATGTATGTCATTTGAAGTACAACAAAGTTCTGCCAAACACAGAATTGACAATGTAACTTTTTCTGCTCGGTGATGAAACTACACAATCGTAACAGTTCTCAGGCATTGTTGGTTTCCATTTGTTTTCAAGGTTATATGATATCGTTCGTGCTCTAATATTAAAATCAAAATTCATATTTTAAAATCGAAATTAATATTAGAAGTTATCAAAAGGAATTGTGAGATATGCTTTCAGCATATTCGTGAATATGTTCCTCACAGACGTATCGGGAGACACTGGTAGAAGTGATTAAGTAGTTCCTAAATTTGCAACATTAAAGTTTTTTTTTTTTACTCTAAAATCATCACTTAATTCCTGTGCTCTCTCTCTCTCTCTCTCTCTCTCTCTCTCTCTCTCTCTCTCTCTCTCTCTCTGCAACAGAAACTTGGAACCTCGTTTACACGTGCAATTGGGCCAAACTTCCCAGAAAAGTTGCGAGATGTCTACACATAGCAGATATACGTCACTCAAGTGTATGCTAGTGCTGCATGTATAACCCACAAAATCTTGTGTAAATCAACTGAATTAAGGATAATGATTTACCGTTTTATACGTAAATATAAATGTCGATCAAGTTTCATGTCTTAAATTTCATGCTTAATTTAAATTAGGCAGTTTATGAAAAGTTGTGTGAGTTACGACCACATAAATGCACACATACGTACATAATAACTTGAGTCTAATTAAACATTTATGAGCTAATGATCATTAGGAAGGTACATGATTCATAGGCTAGCAGTTTCTAGATACAACATTGGACATACATTTGAAGCATATTGATTGTGAAACCCTCTTATTTCATTTTTGTTTATATTGTAACCCTGTGTACGGCTTCAGTTCGTAGAGAAACAATACTACCATTGGCTTGAAGTTACTTATAACGTCTTTTAAATAAAGGTTTAGCTTACCACCATATGCTAGTAGTCACACAACAACTGATGAACAAGGAACCAGTCTTTGGAAATATCACATTGCAAAATTACAAGGGAATTATTAATATCGCGTAAGAAATAAGAGTAATGTCATGATTAAGACGAACCGTACTTGTTATAAAGAATGGATACCTTGTTACATACACAAGTTGTGTGCTTCAAAGGTCCGCAGTGTTAAAGCATGAGAGTGTGACTGGGATATCATTGCCTCCCTCGTGACCTTGGCTCAGGAAGGTAAACCCAGGTGAAGAATAACAAAGACAGGTTCTTATTTTTTCTTGGGTGCTCTAATGCTTGTGTGGATCTCAGAACTACCGTTTTTCGTGTGGCCTCGCCATGTATTCCATTTAATCCGAGAATGAATATTCATTTACGTCTTTATTTGTGAAGTTAACAGTATTTTGACTCATATACTTGTATGGTGGCTATATTTTGCAGTTTTCAGGTGAGGTTACCTGTGCTTTTAATTAGGTAGTCACTGTGTATAATTAGAAAACCCCGTATCCAATTCATTCCTTGTAGTTATGCCTTTTATCTTTACGATATGATTTTCTTCTCTTTAGCTGGAAAAAAACGTATATTCTTAAGTATAAAGCTGCAGATATTTTTAAACAAAATCACAATTTCAATCAATAAAGTCGAAAAGTATCTGCAGTTTCAAAATACAGAACTGATTGTTGAATGATACAAAGGAAATATTCAAACCTCATTAATAAACCAAGCGACTGAATTATAAAAAAAAAAAAAACAATTGTCGTTGTCTAAAAGATCTTTGCAAAAACCTTTTGAAATGGTCGAGTTCCTTCATTTACTTCAGTTTTTTCTTTTCTCCCTTCCTTTTTCCTATTCTCTTGGAATTCTTTTCATTCAAGGTTTTTCGGTAGATTAGTTCCCAATTTTTTCGGTTTATAACGATAGGTTGCCTCGAGAAACAGTCTTCGTATTGTGCCCCGCCCTCAGACGGCAAAAAAATATATGCTGAATTGTGGAATAATAAGAAACTTCTACATACATCTCTGCTTTGCATTTTTAAGCTGTTTATGAACATTTTGCTTTTCGAATTTAAATAAAATGAAAACATAAGAGGGAAATAAGTTTCAGTGTCCTACACATCATATTTACAGTTGGCGGATCTGGGGATTGTTTAGTCATTATAGTCTCAGTGGGCGAAGTGTTCAGAGCAAAGGTACTATTCTGGCAGCAGTTCTTCAGCTATTTTGGTGCTTTGGTAAATGAACAATGTATTACGACCACATCTACTATGAGATTCAGAGCCGGTGTTTTTCCGGAATAACTTTTTTCTGTGCATTTGACAAAGACATTACTTTGCCATGGTATACGTTACATCCCTACCTAATTTTCGGTAGCATTCTTTATTACTTATATTAGAAAAAAATATATTCATAAGAGTAAAACAAAGCAGCCGAAGCCAGTGGCGGAACGCTCTAATGAATGGGTTCAAAGTTATACGTGACGTAAACATATGACGTCCCGACTCCTCCCACAAGGTGATGACGACAAACAGCTGTCTCTGAAGTTCTGAATGAATATTCGCACCTTGTCAAGGCTTCAAGAATGGCGGCTGTGATAAGTCATCGTCCCCGTGGTTGCAGGACAGCTTTTGTGATTCGACTTGCACAATTGTTTAGAAGTGAGGAGGCCCGTGACAAACCCTACGTAAGCTTGATCAGGTAAATGAATAATAGGGCCCTTTTTTGGGGAAGGAGTACACCCGGACTTTCAAGGCTACCAAGTTTTCGTCATTTGTTGACTTCCATAAGGTGCAGAAAGATAATTATATATGCTTTATAAAACAATAGTTGTTGATTTCTTAGTAAAATATAACTTGCGGAACATTAAAACTTGCTTTGCCAAAAAAAAAAAATGTCATGGGTTATAATACATCTCTGAATGACGTCTATAGGTCCCAGTGCTTGGGCTTAGCCCAAAACGCCATAATCCACCCATTGATTACAATGTCAAGTTTCCTCATATGTAATTATGTTAAATAAAGGATCCATGTAAGGGCATGTCATTTCATATGATTGCTCCTGTCCTCTTAGTGACAGATTACAACAATGGCTGAATTGTAACATTATAATGAAAGTTGTTTTCATATTCCACAGAATATTACCGGCATAATTACCAAGATTGTTTGCACACTAAAAAGTATAACTATACTCTGTCCTTCAATTCGCTCACTTGAATGATTTGTTAATTGATTTTTAATTATATAATATTTCAATGGAGAAATAGTGATAGAAAGTAATTTCTCGGGTTACTTGTGGAAACCCTTTTCTTCAAGGATTCTAGCACTCGACCTCATGGCATAAATCCTATATACTACTACTACTGCTACTACCACTACTACAAAGTGTAAACAAGGAGTATTGGTTGTATTCATTGTTGCCAGAGGTGAGACTTTTTCACGAATAACCATTTATCCATCGAGGAGGAGGCAAGTTGATGACGTCATAAGTTACGTCATTATATCTTCGAAAGACATTCCTCTGAGTTTGCTGGAGATGTCTACAAGAAGTCGGTTTTACTCTTATAATTACTTGAATTATGCAACTCTCGTAATACAGAATAAAGTAAAAAATTAGGTAGGGATGTAAGATACCCTGTGACAAAGTGTCATCTTTGTCAGGTACTTTGATAAAATTTTATTCCGGAAAAACACCGGGACACCGGCTGTGAATCTCATAGTAGTGACAATTTCAAGTTAATAGGACTTGAGTCTTGCGTGTTCATGGATCCAATTAATGTTTTGCGATTTTTTTTTTTTATTTATTTATTTATTTTTTTGGGGAGTTGCCTTTCTAAGCATAAACTATGAATGACAGACAGCATATTGCTGTTGCCGATGTCCTTATATTTGGCAACACAAGTTTACACAAATTAGTCAGTCAGTCTTGTTCCGGCACTCGTTTAAGCTGCGATCAGTGCATGCGTATATTAATGCGGGTATCAGTTGTTGAGCATCGTTAAAAAAAAACTATTTCTGAAAATTAATAAACTATATATTAAGCCATCTTCGTTTGCTTTCTAGAAAAATAATGTTGCAACTTTAGGATCTGATTTTCAAAACTTCTTCCGCTGAAAATACAATACTACAACTGAAAATAAATCCATAAGGCTGTGACTGGGAGTAGCAACATAAGATGTTACAGCGATCGTACTTTGATAACCCGTTTCATTTTTTCATTGGTTTACCTCCATTAAACCATG
Organism: Macrobrachium rosenbergii; assembly: GCF_040412425.1. NCBI lineage: Eukaryota > Metazoa > Arthropoda > Malacostraca > Decapoda > Palaemonidae > Macrobrachium > Macrobrachium rosenbergii. Next base: position 107,089,775 of record NC_089752.1, read on the forward strand.
ATAACAAACGAATAGTACGTGAGTCATTGTGAAATTCCTTGTTTAAAAACTTTCTTGCGGACTTGCATAACCCAATCCACAATCATCTCACTAAAACTATGGGCTATAGATCAGAAGTTGTAAATACTGAATTTGTAAGAGTTAACACGTTTATTAGGTTTCTAGCAATTGTGATTAAGCTTTCGTAAGATGATGTGGATCAAACTATTCCATATCATTACTAAAAAAAAAAAAAAAGGCTTGATTTTCAACAAGGAGCGTATCATTATTTCAGTATAGGTCGTTGTAAATCTGAAAAACGAAATCTGAAACTTTCACTGAAAAAAATACTTATCTGAAACTTTCACTGAAAAAAATACTTACATTTATCGACAAGAAGCATAGAAATGGAAGTTAGGAATAATTAGTACAATGACAAACCCATACACATTTGAACGGTTTAAAAATCAGAGGACGATGAGCAAATTATTCCTTAGCCAGCACATATCACGGTGATGCGTTACAATTTCATAATTATGGAAATTAAAAACAAAAAGAGAGAGAGAAAAAAAAACTTAAAACTGCAAACACCTGATTCGCACCAGTCGCCGACTTGGATATTTACAGCGTTATGTTTTTATATGAATGTCTTTTGTTTATGATATGCCCTGCCTTTTTTTGTTCTTGCGCTCATCCCCGAGGGGCTGGTAGTAAACGCGTCATTCATTTTGCACGTAAGCTGGTAGATATAGAACCGAGAGGCGCGGTAGTAACTGGTCGTTTTCCAAAAAAATTGTCAGTTTCAACAAGAAAAATTATTTTCCGATACTGATGAACTTATTTACTTTAATGGTAGTTATACAAAAGAGATAGATGGTACCCTCTTTATTGTATCCCCTTGAATATGTAAAGCTTATTTCATAGAAAATGGTAAGTTTTTCATTAAAGAAAAATCAATCTTGCCATTATTTATGGCATACTATAACAAAACAGTCTTCCTTTATCTTTTATCTCTTTAATAACAATAGGAACAAACCAAAAGTGATTTATGGTTATCAGCTAAAACAAACTAAATTGCATTGCCTAATTCTGATGTATTAACAACATAATACTTCTACATGTTACTGGAAATATCCGTAACCAAAATGAAATTTACGGAAGCAACAGCGCAGTTATGATAATCATAATAAGAGTGATACAATCATCAAGTGTCAGTAATGTTCTTTTTAGAGGATAATATACAATATAACTTGACGAAGATGAATCCTTGTGCATGTAGGGAAAAGAAGTGACGTGGTGGGGCACCAGTTATCTAGTATATGCAAGAGTTTGAAGCATATGTAAGGTGTCAAAGAAACGAGCAGGTAAAGGTTACTGCTGATTTATTACAGATCCAGGCGGCTTATATTGCGGCCGACTGACGCCGGGCCGTGAGAGACAATGGAATTGACTGTGACCTGAGGTCGAAACAATAAACAATAATATGCAGTGAACGAGTACGAATTACAATACGAAACAAACAGAGACACAATATAGATACAGTCTTGATGCCTGTGAATGAAGAAACATGTGATACACAATGTGTGACATTCGTATAAATACCATAAAGTAAAAATGATAAAAATGCGTGACCTGGCACGTTTTAGGCGTGACTAATTTAGCTTGAAGAAAACGGGAAGTCACCAAAGAAAACAAGCTCAGCGGAGACTTAATTAATGGCGCCGCCGAAACACTATCCTGGCGCCGAATTGGTGACTTTACAAATACTCCCCAAGACGAGGGACGCGTCTGATTAATCCCTGTACCTGGTGGGACGCTGAAGGGTGCCACGGCTCCTTGAGGATAACTGAGGGGCCTCCGCCTGTGAGGCTGCTGTTTGGGCGGTCCCTTCCTGGGGCGGCGCGCCTGCGGTGGTGAGGCGTGCTGGAGTGCGTTTGGGCGGAAGGGGTGCTGCGGCGCTGCCGGGACTCTCCGACAGGAAGGCGGGCTTTAGCCGGTCTATGGAAACCCAGTCGTTCCTGCCTGGAAGTGCCAGCCGAACGCCTTGCTGTTCCGTTCCAGCACGCGGAAGGGTCCCCTGTAGGGGCTTAGTTAGTGGTGGACGGACGGCGTCGACTCTGACGAAGACGTGGGTGGCGGATGACAGCTGTGGCGGCACGAAGGTGGTTGCTCTGTCGATGTATGAGCGCCTGCAAGGGGGCTTAACTTGCCGGCCACGTCGCGGAGCCTCTGCAGAGATGGGGAGTGGCGATCATCCGTCACGAGCTCTCCCGGCACCACGAGGGTTCCCCATAGGTTTGTTCAGCTGCGGATGGGGTGCCGTCGGCTCTGGGGCGGTCCTCAACCCGAGGAGGACCCACGGCAGCTGATGTTTCCAGTCCTCGGCGGTGCAGCGGGCCATGAGGGGATGACTTTGGACCTGTGGAACCGTTCAACCAGGCCGTTGGCCGCTGGGTTGTACGCTGTGGTGGTGTGGTGCGTGGTTCCCAGCAGTTGAGCCAGGCAGACCACAGCTCGGAGGAAAGCGGGGCCCCTGTCGGTTGTGATGTGGTCCGGGGCGCCGGCGGCTAACCCAACTGGAGAGCAGGGCCTCGGGCGCACGCCGCTGGCGGTGGCTTCTTGCATGGGCGTGGCCGGGCCACCTCGTTGAACGGTCTACCACCGTGAGGAGGTATCTGGATCCGCCTGATGGGGAAGGGGCCCGACGACGTCGATGTGGATGTGGCGGCGGCGCCCTGGCTGTGGAACTCGCCTACCCCGACTGCGTGTGACGACCCACTTTACTGGTCTGGCACTGCAGGCACTGTTTTGCCCAGGCTGTGGCGTCCTTTTGCACCCGTGCCAGACGAACTTTTTGAAAGCAGTTTTGGCGTGGTCCTGCCGGAGGGGTGTGAGAGGCCGTGGATGATGTCAAATACCTGGCGGCGGCGTGAGGCTGGAACCAAAGGCGGGGCTGGCCTGTGCTGATGTCACAGAGCAGACTGGGGCCTCCGGGGCGAGGGTCACGTCCGCCACTTGAGGGATGTGATGGCGGTGCGGTATGCTGGGGTTTCTGGGTCAGCGGCCTGTCCTGCTGGCCGCCGCCACCCGTTTTTGAACGGTTGAACGAGCAGGGCGGCAGGCAGTTTCGGGCGTCCTTTCCGAACCACTTGTGATAGCGACAGAAGCCGGGGACCACCGTCTACTGTGGTTGGTGGGCGTCTGTTGGCGATGGCGTTGACGGGCTGCTCTACGTCCTCTTCAGGCTGGGCGAGCTGACCGGCTGAGTGGCGGTTTTAGCCGCTGTGAAGCCTTGACGGAGTCTGTGAGGTGTTGTGCCGCCTCTATGAGGTCCTCGACAGGCATGGTGTAGGGGTGCGCGATCTGGTTGCGTACTTCCGGGAGGAGTTGGCGAAGGAAAATTTCCCGTCTGAAAGCTTATCTCCTGCCGCTTGTTCGTGCCACCGAGACTGGTGTTGACAGGAGATCTCGACCATGCCCCAAGCGTCTCTTGGTTCGAGGTCGTGGCGTGGATTATTGGCAAGGTCGATAGCACGGGCGGCCCGCTCAGCGATGGGCAGGGAGCAAGCTTCGAGGAGGAACTTTTTGTGGTGCTGTATGTGAGGGTGAGTGTTTGGTACCCGTGAGATGAGTTTGTTGTACACGTCCTCCGGAAGGCGTTGAGCACTGTGTCGGCCTGTAGGATTTCGTCCGTGAGGTCCGCGATTCTGAAGTGGCTCTCCACCCTGCGCAGCCACCTCGATGGGTTGCCCTGCGTAAACGGCGGCAGCTTTAGGGTGAGGGCGGCCCGCGATTGTGTTGCCCGGCCGTCGTGTGTTCGGGCGCTGGTGTGGAGTTGCGGGAGGGCCTCGATCGGGGGGCGGCGCGGCTGCGATAGGAGGTAGGTAAACCTCGGAGTCCGGGGTCCGCGTTTAACTGCATGAAGGAGGGATATCCGCGTCCATGCTCGCTCCTTTGACCCCCTTACTGGAGTAGGATATCGGCGTCAGTCGCACTTTAGTGCGCCGCGTGTGGTTCCGCTAGTGACGCTGGTGGGGTACGCCGGCGAGTCAGCACGCTCAAACGCTGGTTACAGCGCCGTGTTTAGGCCGCTAAGAGCGTTTTTGGAGAAATCCTGGAGCCAAGACTGAGTCGCCGTGAGTCCGCTAATGGCTCCGGGATACTCCGTGGGGGTCACCACTGTAAGGTGTCAAAGAAACGAGCAGGTAAAGGTTACTGCTGATTTATTACAGATCCAGGCGGCTTATATTGCGGCCGACTGACGCCGGGCCGTGAGAGACAATGGAATTGACTGTGACCTGAGGTCGAAACAATAAACAATAATATGCAGTGAACGAGTACGAATTACAATACGAAACAAACAGAGACACAATATAGATACAGTCTTGATGCCTGTGAATGAAGAAACATGTGATACACAATGTGACATTCGTATAAATACCATAAAGTAAAAATGATAAAATGCGTGACCTGGCACGTTTTAGGCGTGACTAATTTAGCTTGAAGAAAACGGGAAGTCACCAAAGAAAACAAGCTCAGCGGAGACTTAATTAATGGCGCCGCCGAAACACTATCCTGGCGCCGAATTGGTGACTTTACACATATACAATGGAAATAAATGAAATAATAATGTTAAGAGTAAAAGCCAAAACAAGACAGTAAATAAAATTCTCATATATATATATATATATATATATATATATATATATATATATATATATATATATATATATATATATTATAAACACACACACACACATATATATATATATATTAGAGCAGCGAAGCCAATTTATCATCTGTTATCATAAAAAACCATAGAAAGGAAAGCAATGACAGAGCACCAGAAGCCAATTTATCATCTATCATCATAAACAACCATAGAAAGGAAAGTATAAGAAAGTATTATTTTTATTCTTGTGAAAATGTAGACGATGGGTTATATTTTATTCTTCATTTCTTTAGCCCAGATTAGTGTAAAAAAGAGAGATTGTGTGCTTGAATTAAAACAGCTATATGAAGAGGACAAAACTGAAGTAGCTGGCAAACTTTTATTTAGTGAAAACAATACCGATGAAAAAAGGTATATTATACCTGGAAAAAATAAAAGAAAAGAACGTCGAGTCCATAACTAAAGAACTGAGGCACGTTGGAAAGGTAAAGCCTCATCCCTGAACCTCAACACGAATGCTAACACTAAGGGAAAGGTCCAAACAGCATTAATAACATGTTAGAGAGGTCCACTTCTAGTCCACGTATCTTTCTGGGTATATCTTCTTGCCCTTAAGTCTTCATGAGCAAAGTCTAGCTATAAAGTTGAACTCCATAATCCCAACATAATCACAACAATCTGCAAAAAAAAAAAAAATGGAATTCGCACACCAGGAAATTACTAAATACTATCTCTGTTGTTTCTAGTCCACAGGTAAGTGTGATTCAACAAATAAATATGCAAACATAGTACCGGCAAATGAATGAGGCAAGGTCTTCTTGAATGTATCGTATGAGCAGATAATGGACATCAGTTTTGTCATAATAATTTAGTGATCTCTAGAATGGAATTAGCTTCAGACATACAGTTTCTTCTCCTTGCCACTCTTCTACAAATGGAGAAGCAGAAAGGTTTGTGTAAACTTTCACTTGAAATCTTACAAATATTGTTTCTAAATGTGCAGCCTTTTTTTCGCAGACAGTACAATTCCTCATATCACCATATGTTTATCACCATCAGTTCTGCTTATGAATATGGAAATTATTAATAACTTAGATTTTTAACGAAACTTTAATATCTATCTAGAAATTAATGGTTATAATCAATTATAAAAATCAGGTATGATCAAGTAATTTTCTCTAGAAAACTTCATTTTCTTACAACTCTTAACAAGAAATAAATACCTGACTAAACTAAATGTAGGCTTTTAAACTTTCTTTTTGAAGCTAGTTAATGGCATAACTAATAAATGTAATGTTCTCGTCAATTCTGAGCTTAATAAAAATTAAGATTCACCTAAAAAATCAGTGCAAAGCTGGAACATGGTGGAGTTCCAAATATTTATTGTCGTTTATCATAAGAGCAATAAAGCTCCGTTTTCTTTACGAAGATTTATTCCGTTTTCTATGAATCAATCGTAGTAAATTATACACAGTTCAAAGGTTGTACTATGGACGAGACCACCGAAAGATAGTCTATTTTCGGTGGCCTTGCTATGGAGCGTAAACTGACCAGTGGGAAACAAACTCTATAGAAGTTCGTTAATGAAATTTAATAATACCCCATGTACCTTTTAAGATATGAAACCCTGTTGCATTGATGCTATATTAACACTCAGATTCTGATACGTAAAATTAAAAGATTAATTTAAAACCTTTTATGTGTATGTCATCCTCCACATGATGAATACAGCTTGTCTTAGGGAGGACTTATTGAAACGAATATTCTGTCATAGGATATGCCTTTATAACAATGATTATTCGTTAGGCTAGCCCTAAAAATCCCGAAATTATCCATTCTTCAATTATGAGATTTCAATCAGTAGGCCTATATTAGGGGACTTTCATATATCATTTTCCTATAATTTTATAATCACTGGTGAGAAATTACTATAACTACAAATGAAGACAAAACATATAGCCAGCGTGAAAGCGCAATCACCGGTTGCAGCTGACTGGCTAGCAATGGTTTTGCAAACTTGGTCAATTGGTATTTCCTTTAATTTTCATTATTTTATCAATAGCTATTTTGCCAATTGAAATTAAAAGTTTCATTATCATCCAAAATATATATGTTACAGCAAAAACATTACCAAATTTTTACCTAGATCTCTGTAAAAACTGTAGAAAATAGGAAAACAAAATTTCTGTCGATCGTGTTTGATAATACAGATGCACCCGGGATTGAATCGGCGACTGGCTAACGGCTGTGTTCGAATCGGTGCGCTCGGATTATCAGATAACGATAATTACTTTAATTGACGTTGTAAAATATGTTCACCATTCCCAAATAAAACATTAGGACTATCTCAGGTCTGTACAGACTGGTATTTTCTCTTGATTTTAGACAATTTTACCATATGTTAATATACATTTACAGAGTCATATTCATTGCAGTCGTATGCACATTCGGTGAGATTACAACGTAGCCGAGTGAGGTCTGTTATATATCTTCATCATTACAACGCATTAAAACATATTCATCAAATATAAATTTTGAAGAAAATTATATCTCATTTAACTAAACATCTTGTGTAATTTATGAATTATTTGTAATTTATTACTCTAATCTTGTGAAAAAAAGAACCAGTCACGTTTTCACTGGAGTATTTGAGCGCCAACACCATGCTAGCTAACCAAGTGACGCTCAACTTCTGGGGCAACTGTAAACTACACTGGCACTTCTACCCCTATAATAAATCGTCATTATTACATCAAGAAGCCTTCAAGCACGATTTATTAATCGTCTGCCTAACGGTAAGTAAAGATTTGTTCATCTTTGAATAAATCTCATGAAGAAGGCTGGTTTACATTATTGTTCACTGTCATTTATAATACCGAAAGGTTGTTTGACCACGAATATTTGCAAATAGGCCTATATATCAAAAAGCGCAGTATTAATTTTTTTTTCAAATGGGAAACTATTTCCTTTCAAAGAAATAGGATCATGAAAAGTGACATTGACCTATAAGCTCAATGTTTATGCCGGTTTGCACTCGTATAACATTTGGACTTCAGGAATAGACCTATGTCATTTTCAACCGCTTTTTTTATGGTTACTCTTGTAGTTGTTAGGGTTATTCTTGGTGTTGCTGTCATGATGTCTGTGGTTGTTCTTGTTATAGTTCCTGTATGTTGTGTTATAGTTCTGTAGTTTTTATTTTGTATAGTCCATTGTTGTTGTTTTGTAGCTGTTGCTACGGTTGTTTGTTGTGTCTTAGAAAACTTCAGATAATAGCCTAACCATTTATACCAAACATAGGCCTGCCCATAGACCACCATGATGTCATTCCGCTTTCGAGAATTAACCAGTAACAAGCATAGGGAGTGAACCAATCACAAGCATAACCTACCTTCGTTATCCCCTAGCCTCATTTTAATTTTGTTGGAGGTTCGGTGCCATATAGTTTAGTTCTTTTGAAGTTCCCACCATATTGAAAATAATGGATGGGCTTCGTAAAGTACACAAAGGTGAAGAATTCTTGAAACTGTTCTTAAATTTGAAATTATAGGTGCTGTCGAGTACCTGAGAAGCTTTTGGTCATAATTACCAACTAAATCAAGCAACATTACAGTTTCTTAGTGATTAACAGATGTAATCTTATTTTTAGATAAAGTTACATTATATTTTTAACATTTTTTTAAAGCTTCACATTTAAATGAATAGTTAGCTGTTTCCTTTATAGAATATAGAATTTAGGCCAAAGGCCAAACGCTGAGACCTATGAGGTGAATTGACAGTGAAAAGGTTTGAAAGGTATAATAGGAGGAAAACCTCGCAGTTGCGCTATGAATCAACTGTAGGAGAGGGTGGAAAGTAAGATGGAAGAGAATATGAGCGAAAGTACAGTAAAAGGAATGAAAGGGGTTGCAGCTAGGGGACGCCGCAAAGAACCATAAGTAATGCCTACAGTGCCCCGCATGAGGTGCACTGACGGCACTAAACCCCCGTCGGGGGTTTCCCTTATAATGTGTCTGGCAAGCACATGTTTGTAAGTTATCTCATTTGAAATTTTATGTGCATAGATTTCCCTTTTATTGAAACTTTTTAAACCATAATGACTTTTTACCTTGGAATTTCTCTTTATTATTAACTTTTAGTTTTCTGTAAAAGAAAACTATTGTGCCGGTTTTGTCTGTCCGTCCGCACCTTATTCTGTCCGCACTTTTTTCCTGCCCGCACTTTTTCTGTCCGCCTTCAGATCTTAAAAACTACTGAGGCTAGATAGCTGCAATTTTGTATGTTGATCACCACCTTATACAATCATCAAACATACCAAACTGCAGCCCTCTAGCCACAGTAGTTTTTATTTATTTAAGGTTAAATTTAGCCATAATCGTGCTTCTGGCAACGATATAGGATAGGCCACTACTGGGTCGTGGTTAAAGTTTCATGGGCCGTTGCTCATACAGCATTGTACCGAGACCATCGAACGATAGATCTATTTTCGGCGGCTCTGTAGCGGCTGCACAGAAAAATTCGGCGCATTTTTTACTTGTTTACGTTTGGTTTTTATCACTTCTTTTAAATACAATTCTTTCTTGTAATACGTCTGTTTATTTATATTTTATTAACAAGTGGCACTTGAATTTCTGATGAATCACCTTAGTTTCGGAGGCGGGCTATCAGAAAACGTGAAATGTTACGCTAGTACTAAGAAATTCAGGAAATATACATAGACCCAAATGATTACTCAATAATTTGCAAAGATTAATGTACTTTGAAAAATATATTGGACTATTTCGAAAATTTTTAACAAAATTTGAGCCAGACTTCTTATCTAAGAATTCAAAAGACTATGTTTGGAAAAAGCCTCTTTTCAGTTATTTTTCCAAGTAATTAGGCCGCAATGTTTATAAGACACAAAATTATATTACCTGTGTTACCTGAAAATGTCACAAGCGTAGACTTTTGCATTATCATTTTATTTCAGTTCCACTCTCCTCTAAGAGGTTTTTTAGCAAATTTGAATAGTGAGGGGTATTGTTATCAGCTACCACCTTAAATTTTATTAATGTTACAAACATGATAAAAAAAAAAACAAGAAACAAATATTCAATGGATCAAAAGAAAATAATTTTTCTTTTTAATTTTTATTACAAAACATAGACATTGGGAGATACAAGTCCATTTGCCAGCAAAAGGACAATAACTACAGTACTTGTAATCTTAATTTAAAATAATAGTTAAATAACTTAATTCATCTAGGAAACATTTAGAGCCTCAAGCAATTGATTATGAGTTTTTGAGGTAAGTAACTGATCATGAAATGAACAATTACGTTTAGACGTAACAGCTAGGGGGAATTCCCCAAACAAAACAGTCTGCAGAGACTGCATCGATCACTTAGATTCCACCTTCAGTTTCGTCTTCACATCAAAAGAGTCCAAGAGATCACCTTGTGTGGTAAGGTACGACTATCCTAAGAGCTACATTTGGTGCACCATGCAAGCGTAAACCTAAATTCAAGAAGTGTCTTCGTGTTCTTTGTCGTCGGGGTACCTAGCTTCCCCTTCATAGGTAATCTGTGGGTGGAAGCCCTTGCTGTCAGCCAAGTAAGTGACAGTCTGAACTCGACCGTCTGCTAACTGGATTTTGTAGGAACCTTTAGTCAGACCTTCCTCACGCTTCTCAGCATGGAAGTACTGGTTCCCCGAGTCGTTATCTAAGACACCGTAACCGAATTCATAGCTGCTGACCTCAGTCTCCTGAGAAGAAGAAGAAATCTTATTGCAACAGACACCGATGCGTTTCTGTCCGGAAATGAGATTGCTTCAAGGAGACTTCCCTACATGAGGGAATGTGTATAAATACATACATAAATAATGTTTCAGTGATATAATCATGTAAGCCTTTTAATTGTTCCGCTTCACTTGTGACTAATGGTCGTCATTTTGTACTATTTCTTTATAGGAGACTACTTTGTGCACCAGAATGAGTGAGTTGAGGGGAGGAACCGATATTAGTCTTTACGCAGAGTATAATTCTTGAATTGTGATTTTTTTGACGTACAACTTAAGTTTTTTCTATACAAAATAATTTATCTCAAAGACTTCAAAGAATAGCACGTTTACTTTCAATTTTCAAAGGAAGGGAAGACATTTTATACCACCTAAATTTTCACTAAAATTCTTATGATTCATTTGAAAGGATATCAAACTTAAGAGGCGTTTTATCAAGCTGATGTGTACCCAATTAAAATGGGCGTATAAAAATGGGTTGTCAAATTAATTATATGATTAGAGAAGTACTTTGCTACAAAAGTACCACTTTTTCCCAGAGATATTCATATCCAGGTATAAGTAGAATACATAGTTTTTGGAACGCATTACAGTTTTTTTCAAGATCTTGTTGAATGCAATGTCAATACGTTAAAGATAAAATTCTAAGTCTTATCACGAGTCAGCTTTCAATGAGGAAATCTAGGATATTGTCTCTTTTAACAAGTAATTGGGTGCGGTGCACTTTAGAAACATTCTTAATCATAAATTAACTCTCGTTACGTTCCAAACTGTAAAAGTTTCATCTTTTCTAAGTCTCGGTAAAGCGGGTCTTTCTCACAAAAATTTAGTAAGCCTACGTAATTGTATCTGTTCAGATATGACTCACCTCTACATCGCTGTCAGACTTCGGGGAGATACGTATTTTAGTACCTGTGCTTATATGACCACTTGGCTTTCGCAGGAACGAGGGCTCTTTGGTGACTGTGCTGGAAACGGTCGCAGCAGTGTTTTCGCGGGTTAAGGGTGTGTCTTCCTGGATTACCTGGAAGGTCGTGTACTCTCGTGGAGGTTTGGAGCTAGGGTGGCTGCTAGTCTGAACTGATGTCGTGGGCCTACTGGAAGTGGAAAAATGTGGCGGTGTCGTGATGGAAGATGGGACAGGTGAAGAGCTCTTAGCCTTTAGGACAGTAAACGGTTTCACCTTCTCTTGACGACGATCTGCTCTACTGGCAAGAAAAACATGCTGATGGCTCTGAGATTCTGGTTTAGCTGGGCGCAATTCATGGTTCGGTTGTTCCTCTCTGACTAGCAGGTCTGCTGAAATAGTCGGTTTTGGTCCTACGGGAAAGTCTCCAGGCTCCTGGCGGAAGCTTTGCCCTAGGGTGAAATGGTTGACATTGCCAAATGGAATGGATGTGTCTACGCCATCAAAGGCTGGATGATGTGGAAAAGATGACTGGAATACCTCTCCTTGGGCAGGGAGGGACTCTCCTTCTTGAAAGACGGCGAAAGATGGACCAGGTGGTCCTTTCCCACCACTTACTTGAGGGCTGCTGACTTCGTTATTTTGGAAAGACAAATTCTCTTCCTCTACGTTACCCTGGAAGGGACTATTGCCCGTGAAGAAGTCACTAGGCTTAAAACTCTCATCAGTAAAGCCATGAGTATCGGGGAAGGGAGTGGAAGGACCTGCTTCGTGTAGAACAGTGAAGAATGACGACGGGGCCTCAGTGCCGATGTGGACATGTGCTGGAGGTGCCGCCGGTGGTGGAGGCACTGATGGGGGATGTGGTAGGTGCTGCCTCACAGGGCGGATCTGATTGACCTCCTTCCCCTGCTGGGGCCCGTTCCCGAATATCCTTCCGATAGTCCTCGTCATCCCTGAGCGGATGTTGTCGAGGAATCTCATTCCCATAGACAGGGGAGAAGATAAGGTTGACTGACGTTGCCATTGGGGCTGTCCCGTAACTCCAGCAACGACTAATAACAACAGCAAAATCATCTGCCAAGTAAACATTAATAATGTCAGTGAATACCAAACGTGAAAATGAATGGAGCAAGTAAGGTAACATCTGCAATAAAGATTACTAGAAGAGCAATATGAACATTATTTTGTTTTTACATTTACTTTATGCACCTTTTCGGGTTTACCTTCTATGTATTCGTCATTAACGAAGATGATCAGGCCGTGAATGTATCAGGTACGTAAATATCTGGTTCAATAACTACATTCAAATTCGATTCGATTGTTTTTCGATGATGGCGTCCTGACGCTTAATAGCTAACCACCACATCGCTACTTCCTTGTCAAGAATAATTATCTACTTGTTGTTAATCTAGGTATAATCATCTATTTATTTTTTATCCCAAATAATTGTGTCTTACAAGAAAAGAAAGGTCAGACACCCATTCAGCAAATTAGGGCTCTGATAAAGTGGAAACAAGAATAAAGTTTTAATTAGTTTTCAGTGACAGGACTAACGTTGTTTCAAAGTGGCAAATGTCAGAAAAGCAATTAGCAGGGAATAAACGATTAGAAGGAGCAACCGAAGACACCATAGGGGTTATAATATTTATATTTTGAAGTTCATGCTACCTGCAATGAAAACCCAATGCCAGCTGGATTTGCTTCTCCTACGATTGCTAAGGAATCGAAAGAAGTGTAAGGTAACATAAAGCTAATTTCAGAGGTGTGCCATAAACGTAATGGTCACGACCAGGCGGTTTTAGGTCAGTCTTATTATAAATTCTTTCAAGTCAAAATGTGTGGAACAAATTTAATCAGTTTCCATCAATAATCCCACATCAGAACACTGGAATTTACAGGATAAACACATCACAATGTAACTAGGCCTTTCTCAATTAATCATTGACCAACAGTCCATTATCACGTAACTGCGCGTTACTGAATAGAGTAGATTTCCAAGCCATAATTCTGAAAGGCCTTAATAGGCGCAGCAACCGAAACTACTCACATTTTATTACCTGTGGAGTCGAAACGTTAACAGTGAACAATAGCGGACAGAAGTTGTTAGAATGAGTGTAGGTTAGGAAAATGGAGTGTTGTCGGTTAGAATGAACGGTGGAAGAATACATTTCGTTAATTTGAACGACGGAATATGATAGAAATGTAGAATAAAAAGTAATCAAAAGAAATTAGTAATAAGGATATCCCTACGAAAGTTTTAGAACAGCAAAGTTTTTAAGGCTGGAAAACGTGGGAAATACCAAGGGGGCATCGAACAAAATCTCATTTTTGGAAGCGAGGTGTAACAATGGGACGTGATTAAGAAAAAAAGCTTAAAAGCCATTAGAGGGGAAATTGTCCCCGTCGTGTTTCTGCAGTAAATATGACTGAAGCTTGGGAGATCTAGACTTATAAATGCGAGCGAAATCTTGGAAACAATAGCATTAGAGAACACGCCAATCAAGAGTTGTCTGAAGCTCTCTGGTTATGTTTAGGCACAAGATTTAAGAGTTTAAGAATGGAAGGAACACCAGTTAAGAACAAAAGGGCACAGGATCAGATTTACAAGACACGTTGTCATTTAAAAGCATATGGAAGGAACACTGAATTGTAAGACTTTTTGTTGTAGATGTAACTTAATACAGTGCAGAAGTTTCCAGGATCAGGATATTATATATATATATATATATATATGATATATCATTTAAATATATATATAGTTTACTACATAAATGTAAGACTTATATATTACATATATATACACATTTATAATATAAAAATATTATATATATATATAATATATATATATATATATATATATATATATATATATATATATATATATATATATATATATATATATATATATAAATATATATATATATATATATATATGTGTGTGTGTGTGTGTGTGTGCGCGCGCGCACAACCTGTGAAGAAATTTATCGCGGATTCGGGAGGACGGTACTTTTATTGAACGGAACACCTGTCACGTACATTGGTTTCCGTCCACTCGAACACTCTGAGGTTTGAATAACCGTATCATTATCTAATACAAATGTGAGTAATCATCTTCTTGATTACAAAATAATAACAGTGTTACAACACAGTGTGAGCCTCAGCTTTCTAAAACTGTGCTAATAATTTACTTTTGTTTTTTAGAGACCCATTGGAAATGTGATAACGTGGTGAGAAAACATAAAACAATAAAAAGACCATGTACTTTTTTGTGATTTCAGATCAATTTACTGTAGTTTGTATCACACTGAAGTAAGAGAGAAAGTTAAGGAATAAGAGTACATATAAGAGAAATTTATTATTTTAACAGCTGACTTCAATACCGTTTTTATTGGTCTCAAATAGGTGTACCAAGAAAGAAAGAGAATGATATCTTAATAATATTAAAAAAAATGAGATCATTAACTCATATACACTGCGTAGTCAAAGATAACGAGGTTAAATTGTAATCGCTTATCATCCAGAGCTAATGTAATTCTAGAATTTTTATCTTTCCATTTTTTCACCAGCAATTTGAGCCTTCCATATCACGAGAAAAATTATTTGTCAGTGCTGATTAAATAATAGTGCTTCTAGTCGAAGGGAAACGAGACGCGATTTTTTGTAAGAAGTCCCCTTTTATAAATAATGACATTTCAAAAAGATGAGATTCCATGCACCAGCCGCCTTTCCCAGAAGCGAGTGATAATGAATAGTCACGAAACTTACCCCTTTTTTGATTTCAACAAATAGATTTCATTTCTGGGAAATATAATTATTAAGCAAATGAAAACATTGCCTGAAATCTGTAGAAGCTGGTTTAAAAATGAACAGTTAACATACAGTTTTGTCAACAGAAACGAATAATAGGAATGACAGTTTATGAATTCCTTACATACGCCTAACACAAAGAATACTAAGTAAATCGCCTACAAAATTAACATTCTCGTGCAGCTGGAGGAAACGGCCCTATGCCAAATAATTACACGGCTACAATCAAAAGTGTGGAGCAAGATAAATGCAAAAGATTTCCTAATAATTTCGAATTATCACGAACATTACGCAAAGGCTTAGAGACGGCCGAGGGACGTGGTCAATAACTAGCATTCTCAATAAAAAAAATATATAAATCATTTACGCAAAGCCGGGAGATAGAGAAGGAGAGAGAGAGAGTCTTTGGAGCATGGCGTCATTTGACGCAAGTTAAAAAGACCGAAAATCATTTCCCCAGAGTCATCACCAGAGCGAAACAGCCCAGCCCACTCTAATATTTGTTTGAATTCTGACGCCCGGTTTCATAACCGCTGGCGTAATCGTAAATCTTTCCCAATGGATCACTAACCATTGCTTCGAATGGAACTGGCTGTGATGTATACATTCATACGTCCATACACACACACACACACACATATATATATATATATATATATATATATATATATATATATATATATATATATTGAGAGTTAATGCAGAAAAATATACAGATCAAAAATTATATGCAGAAACAAGAAAGCTTCCTTAAACCCCAAGTCATTCGACAGATTAATTGACTGATTGATTGGTTTAATCTTGCTGGCTCACTATTCGATTAAACATGCATGAAACAGAGAGTGAGAGAGCATGGGATGAGCTTGGAACAGACAGTTGAGTATAAAAAAAAAATTTTCACTCAAACACAGGAAGAAACCAACTGCAACATGAATATATGCCTTTCACTTTCACCACCGACCATCGGACTAAACAGGGATTTGCCAAGAGCTCTTGACTAAATCGCAGAGCAGACATCGATCAAAAGATAAACACTGTCTGAGAGAAAGTCAAACGATAGAGTCTTCTCTTTTCGGTAAACACCAGATGCTTGAGGGTGAAAGATTCGGCGGCTGACTATGCAGTATTGAAGCTTCCCTTAGACTGAGACTTGGAACCAGATGACTAGCCTGGACATGTTAGTTTATTTGTATAGGTGCGGAAGAGAGTGATGCCAGTTACCCTACAGATATTTTACAAATCCATATGGTAAAGGACCAGCTGGAAAAATACTGGAAAGCTTCCAGAATGCCAGAATTAGATCACTAATTGACTACTGATCAGGACGTCTTATTTGGACAATTCTGACCTTTTTATTAACATGTTTCATGTATAATTCAACATGTGCTTTTAAATGTGATTAGTAACATAAAAATTAAATGGAAATGCATTAGACAGTAAATGTAACCTTTACTGTTGTTGTTAAGCATAGACTAAATGAAGTACATTTTATATCACGTGAAATCAGGAAAGGGAGAAGAATCTCATTTGGGATTAAAGATATATAAATCCTCCCTTTCATAATTCCATTGGCTATCAAAAATGCTTCTCATCGTCTATGTTTATCAGTAACAACGTAGGTAACATTTACTTCCTTTTGCATTTTCATTTTCCATTTAATTTTTATTTTACTTATCACATTTAAAACCTCATGTTGAATTAAACATTTTTATTGAAAAAGTTAGCATTTTCTAAATAAGACGTTATGGTCAGTAACCAGGAAGTGATCCAGTCTTAATCCTCCTGGAAGCTTTCCCAGCATTTTCCCAGTCTGCTTCTTTTCATTTTGGATTCGTGAAACTCCTGTAGGGTAACTGGGATCATTCTCTTCTTCCTTCATTCCTCCCGAAAGGCGACATCCTGGACCCTGGAAGTAACTTCTTCCTCTGCGGGGTGTAGCAAATTAAGATAGTCCTGTATGACAGGAAAGTTCCCTTTGGCAAGGGTCCTTCCACCATTCTGTGGCACAGGCACCAAATTCAAGACAGATAGGTCACACGCAGAAACCTGAAATGACCAATCAGAAACAAAGAGTTTTGACAGGACCCAGTGGCCAGTGGGCATCAGGCTGACCATGAGGACTGCTTCAGCCACACTCTTAAGAGGTCCAGTATGATCAAATATCGTCAGTGCAACATAGCGAAAGGAACTCTGTTAATAGGGTATGAACGCGCAGTCTGATAGCCATTGTATTGAAAGATATCTGGGCAGATGAACAGAACTTTAGAAAAGAGCCAAATATTGTATGAGTGATTTCTGACCCCTAGAAAAAATTTCGATCCCTTATGACAAAATAAATCATGACTCATAAATTACACGGTCACATCACTTTTAAGATCGACAGTCCGACCGGTTATTAAATATATAGTGTTATAGGGATGCATATTATTTTGTGTATATGTCAGGAATATGCAAAAATATAATATATGATTGTGTTTAATGAAAATCTAGATTAGTGACATGTTTAAAAAGCAGCTTTTGGGTTTATCATGCGTTATATGAATGGCATAAAGAACTTGCTTGACGAAATTCCCAAAGAAATATTATTTAGGGAAAACAAAATGCTTTGAATGTTGTTGGGAGCTGTTAACTTCCTACCAAAATAGCAGATCACACTTTGTTTTATTATTAATGTTGCTGTTGTTATTAAGTCCTGTAATTAACTAGCGGATTCATTCATGGGGAAACAGTTCTGTTCCATATATGTATGGTCTACAGCCTATACGCACTGGATCGTAAATACAGAGATTGTTAAAGTTTGCAGTTATAGTGAAAACCGATGCTGTTGCTCAGATATATAGGGGCTGTAGGTAAACACAGGACGAAATTTGTCATAAAATGCTTCCTTGTTGAAGGAGCTCAGCTGGCCATTTCCTGAAAAACCAAAAGGAATCAATAGCAAAAGTGTCTAAAACATAAACTGAACACAAAAAAGAATTATAATGCGCAAATCACTTGATGTAATCTGCTTTGTGAGCTGGTATCTCGTAACTGATACTGGTTTTGTTCAATAAAAGTGAAAGATATTGGATTATTCTTCGTTGAATCACGAGATAATCTTAGAATTTTACAAGATAATAATATATATAGGTAATTTCTTAGCCTATATCTGGTCTTAGAAATTTGTAAATAGTTTGCTTGTATAATTTTCAAACTTAAATACTCCGATTTAAATACTTAACACATAGGAGGTCATTATTCTTGAACTGGATGTAAGCACTAATGGTGAATTCAAAGCAATCCTTTTTCTTGCATATGCTATGAAAACCAAGAAGCAAAAATATATAAGGACAAAGATTAGGTCATCAATGAGTGCAAAAATTTGAATATGGATGAGATACCATATTGTTCGAAAAATTAATCGGCTTTAGAAGTTGCAAGGTAACGATGGTATTTCCAAATTAGCATGAGTTAAAACTGTCCTTACAACTGAAAAACTGGATATATGCAGCACACTAAACCGATAAATTCCCTTTGTAGCCATGTAATAAACTCCCAGACATCGTCACAAAAACGGTTATGATTCAGAGAATTCCTTCACTCTAATTGTACCGTAAGTGCGGTATTGTGAATTATGGTTTTTTACTTATTAAACCTTCCATGTGTAGGATTTAATTTCTCAACGCAATATTTTTCGTTAATTCCACTATACGCATTATATAGCGCCTTGCAGCTGTGGTCCTCTGCCCCTTTTTAAATAGCAAGGTCTCTCGAACCGGATATTGTGGAAGGCCGTTTCAAACGTTAAATCCCGACTACTGCTACTTCTACAAATAAGGCCTTAGCCTCCAAAAGGTACGGCGCAGCCGAACCTCTAAAACCTTCGGTTATAGGAACACTAGCCAAGGTAAAGCAAGCATGCATGGCACCTTAGATAGCCCAACACCAGATATAGTTGCACAGGTAGCCCAGTCAATTAAGCAAGACGTAGTTGAAAGGCGAAATTCGGTTTGCAAATCTGCGATCGTTGAGTAGCAAATCAGAGACAGAATCAGCAAGGAAATTCACTCCGGACAATCGCGATTTGTCACTGCTTGGCTGTGTTATAAACACCGCACTATGTGTGACAAAACAAATTAAAGGTAACGTTGGACGTTGACGATTTTGATACCTTTCAGTAGCACACAAGCTTAAAATTCGCTTGTCAAGAGAACATTCAGAGAATTTATACGCTTTAATAATAAAAGCATAGTCTGCAATAAGAAATAAATACGATTAAATAAAGAATAACCGGGAACATTAAAGAATATGCAGTGTTCAGAGAGACAAACCATATGATGAAAAGCTCAGCGGGCAAAAGTAGAATGATAATTCCCTTTCCTTTTCTATTTCTTTGTTTCCCACGTTCACTCGCGCATAATGAGAAATTTACCTGAGAAGACGCTCAAGGTGGGACTCACCGGCTAGAATCACAATTTTCACCCGTAAACCGCATGAAAGGTCTTTGACATCCTCGTGTGGCAAACCTACAAAAACAATAAGAAATGTTTCCCACGCATACGCAGGTAAGACAGAACCATCCACAGAGTAGACCTATATAACAAGCCTGTTTTAGAAAAAAAAAGACTAGCACCGGCTCAAGAGGAAAGAGCGCACAGAATCCCTACCCGGTGGAAGTCCATGGTGATCCGACTATGGCTGATGAGCAACTGTGATATCTGCTTGCTACCGGCCGCCTCATATAAACAGCGACCACGTGAAAGTGACTGCTGCCCTTGCCGGGCTGCTCCCCCTCCCGAATTCCCTTTCTCCTGATCCTGGACGCACTCGAACATCAGCGACAGAAGTTCTATGTCTTCCAGCCTTTTTAATGGTTTCCAGCGAAAGTCGGGAAGTTTTACTGGACATGCGCAGGTCTTCGAGTTCGAGATTTCTCTGTTCGTTTATAGTCACTATCTATCTGCCTGTCTTTTTATTTATTTATTTATTTATTCGGCTTTTTCTTGCCCTTTTCTCTGCCGCAGTTATGTCAATTCGACGAACTGGCGTAACCCTTTTTTTTAAGTTTTTGAGTTTTCCAGCCAAATTGGCTCAGTTTTTGATACTCTCTAACATATCAAAATTTCAGCAGTCTGTGTGGTCACATTTTCTAACCAAATGTCCTCGAAGGATGAGCTCACATTATAGAACCTCTGAATAATATCAAAATCTTTGAAGCGTATTTTCTCAGAATGGGGAAAAAATAGCAGACGCCAATTCATCAAGCCAGGGACGAATTGACATTCAAGATCGAATTACATTTCAAAAGCGCGAGAGAGGCATGTTTGACGTCAGAGTTCCAGTGAAGATGAAAGATAATTTCCCTCGATGAATGTCACTAGCCTCCTAGTGGTTGCTTTATCCATCCGATTAATCCCCCAGATTACATCAGGACTGAAGAGATAACACAAATCTGTTGCGACAAACTCACGCAACTTAATGCGGATCAGCAGTTTACGCTGACAATTGCAAGACATGTGACGGAATACGTCTAGACTGCATCATTATACGATGCACGGGACCCCAAACGGAATGTTTCACAAAGTCCGCCGCTACTCTTGCGTGTTGATGTAGGCAGCTTACTGTTACAGTAGGAAAACTCAGATTTGTAGCGCTTAATGGAATCGTAGTGTACAAGTTTGTAAGTAGACAAAAGTTATAAAAAAAAAAATGTTCTCATCACGCGCGTGCGCAATAATTGTTTGAGGTTCAAGGACCTTTAAAATAGATACTACCAGCACTCTTGCGGTCAACTTCCACGTTTCGAGCACTGTTATAATTTTTGCTAATTAACTTCTAGCAGGAATTCTTGCCACAGTTTCTAAAAAAAAATTCGGACATTTATTAGAACTTATGAAAAATCCATCTCGGGTTTTTGGGTTTTTCCAGTATTTTTGCATTTCAACATATCTTTTTCGTAGATTTGCAACCTTAACCCATCCTTGCGATGTTGCTGTCAGCCATATGAACGTCTACAACGAACTATCATGGCAAAAAAAAGCCAGTTTAATGAGTGTGTCCTGTTTTCCCTATAAATTCTTATATTACCCAACGACCCTTTAATGAAATACTAATAATTTATTTAGTTAATTACGCTGAAATCTAGTTCTTCGATTGCAAATTATTGCTGGCTTTCTTTTATTTAGCTGACGCTTCATTTCTCACGACGGCTACCAAAGACAGCAACATGACATTAGTCTCTATAAGTAAAGACTATATAAGATACTTTCCTTTCACTTTCTGCTACGTGAGGTTACGGGGCCTCTTCAAAAGAGCAAGAGCTCGTGCTAACGTAAAGGCAGCTGAAACCGACGATAACAGAAGCAACAGCCACATGATTGCTGCCAGTTCTTCGAAAGTGACCGTTGAATTAAATGGCAATCTCGTGAGTCCAGCCTTTTCCTCTGACGATTTTCTATAGCGGATCATTCAGACCATAACGACGTCAGCCTGTGGAAGATTTGAGCTAATAATGCCTTCGCTTTCATAATCCTCCCGTGCATTTCAGGCCAGAATATGGGATTGGTTATCTGCAGATGGAAACACTTCAGCTAAGATTACGGGCTGCCCAGGAGCAAGAGGCCCGAGCTGTCATAAGGCCACGTTCATCTAAAAGAAAAGCTGTAAACATTCTTGTATTTGCTGTAGACCTTGATGGATTATTTCTTTTCCGCCGCTGTTATAATGCAGCTTTGACTTTGAATTATTAGCCTATTAATCAGCAAATTCCAAAAAAGTAAAAACCCGTATAATAAAGGCCAGTGATTTGCCGTAGATAAATCTGGTTCTCTACGTATTTTATAATATCTTGTTATATCGTATTCAAAGTACACTGTTTTTCGGGGGGGCAATGTACAGGATAATAGATATTGCTGAAAACCCATCACCTCTAGCAATAATCAAACAAAAGCTAAAAAAAATGCTACAATGTTATTTTTCTTGTGTAATCTGTAATTTCATCTACCTGCCATTTTATAACGCAAGTGTTCCCGTTTCAGCCCAGTTGTAAATGCATACAATAAGATGAACTAACAATAAAAGCGCGATTCCAATTTCTGGAGTGACATCAAACCTTTTCCTCTGTCGTCTTATATAATAAACTTTCGAAACCGGTAATTCATTTTCCAGCAATTTTCACACCTCAAAAATGCTCTGTTGAACGATATATTATATATTTTATGATTACCTTGAAGGTCAAGTAGGAAAAGAGTTCGTGATAATAATATTCGAAGAATTGAAGTTGAATGTATAAAAGTCAAACATTTATAGTAGCGTAAATCTAGTACACGATTCAGAAACCGCAAGTGGGAACACTAAGCGAATAACCAAACTTTCTAGGCCTCTCTCTCTCTCTCTCTCTCTCTCTCTCTCACATAGACACATATAAATACACATACACACACACTAACTCAAGGAGGAAAATTAGAAATTTTTTGCTATAATTTTTGGCAACTTTCATTTGTAAAAAACGGTATAGCACCGGAAAATAACATCTGAAATAAATGTATTTATTTCCAACTCAACGCAATGCGTTCTCATGTTCAACGTTGATTTAAACATTTAAGGCATGACGGAAAAAGGTACACTACATTACGTTAGCAGATTTAACGAAGACTTTACCATCTTTATAATAAATCATACAACACCCCATGAAGAGAAAATGGATTTCAGTATTTAAAACCAGAGAAAAAGATCAGCGTTGAATAACCTCATTGGTCCCAATGCTTGGCCTTTGGCCTAAATCTTATAGTCCATTCCAAAACCAGAAAAAATGGAAAACAACTTCCATGCCTTTTTTTTCTCACTTGCGCATTTTTAGGTAATTCTACCCCACAATCATAATTGCATTTAGCGCCCTCACCTCGTAAAAAATATTTCGTACGAGTATTCCAGCATTCCATCTTTTTCTCTTTGTGAAAAAAAAATATGGATTTTCGAGGCTCGAGCTACTCCAACATCCACATACACACGATATGTGATCACGAGGCGACGTGCGCTTACTCGTGCAAATGATGAGATTTGCACTCGCGCCATCTCTTCTTCGTCACCCTTCAGTATTTCACCTCCGAGGCGTAATGCCTCACTGCCCTGGTCAGCTTCGCGTATAGTGGAGCAGCTCACGAACCACCTGATCTGAGACGGTCAGTTGGTAACCGCATGATGATAGGTTTAACCGTCCGGTTAGTCGTGCGGTGACGGTCTAGCATAATTATTTGCAATCTTCGGTCGACTAATCATACCTGGTTACATAATCATGAGTCCTTTATTAGGATTAATATTATGAATTTCCGCATACCCTTTTGATACAGATTGCGATAATTGAGAGATCCCGCTTTCTTCCATCTTACTTTCCCCCTCCTAACAATTGATTCATTTTATCGGCTGAAGAAAATGAATTAAAATAAATCTCTGGTACCGCTGGTACCGGCCAGTGCGACTGCTTGGTACCTGAAACGAGTATCACGCACTCGTCACTGTCAAATAGTCAGAATTAAATACAAGACCGGCTAATTAATCAAGTCTTTGCTTTCGTGAAGTTCGGATTCATATCTCACCAACTCAGCCACAATCTCAGGGAATCTGGTCTATGTCACAGCTAATTATTCTCACTGCATCTGAAGAGGCAAGTAACGGCAATAAGAGTTGCATTATCTGAATACGAGCTTTTTTCAGACCCTTCTACTACCATTTGCAGTTTCTCTTTACCTGCTACTTCTGCTAAGACTCCATTCACTGCCTCTTATTTTGTTCTAAGTTAAGTGTATCTTAGTTTAACCAGACCACTGAGCTGATTAACAGCTCTCCTAGGGCTGGCCCGAAGGATTAGATTTACTTTACGTGGCTAAGAACCAACTGGTTACCTAGCAACGGGACCTACAGCTTGTTGTGGAATCCGAACCACATTATAGCGAGAAATGAATTTCTGTCACCAGAAATAAATTCCTCTAATTCCAGTATGTGTGCATATACACACACATTAAGTATATATTATATATATATTTGCTAATATATATATATATATATATATATATATATATATATATATATATATATATATATATATATAATATATACAGTATATATATCTGTGGGTATATGTATATATATTATTTACTTATTTATTTATTTATTTATTTATATATACACATATACAGTATGTGTGTATGTGCGCGCGTGTGTGCTTCTAATGTAAACCTTAAACAGTTTAGACTATAATTAAGCGTACAGTACCAATTATCCAGTTCAAGAGAGCGAAAGCATTACAAAGCGTACAAAACAAAACAAAAAAGAATTGGCTTAAATGATCTCCGTAATAGTTATTGCGAGTTATCACAGAGTGAAATTTTGATAAACGGCTTCAAATGTCATAAGCAGTGAAAGTGATAACAGCCGTCTATTTGTTAGATAATAAACAATTCTTTACTATCAAAGATGTCGGAAAGAATGTTAAAACCAAAATTAAATGATAAACTATAAAGGCAGATTACGTTAGCAAACAGAAACTGAATTGAATTCGTTACATACTTATTCAAGGGTATACCGTAAATGCTACCTTGATTACCTAAAGTCTACAAACATTCGTCAACAGTCTGCTATAAACTTAAATCTTAGCAGTTAAACCTCTCTCTCTCTCTCTCTCTCTCTCTCTCTCTCTCTCTCTCTCTCTCTCTCTCTCTCTCTCTCTCTCTCTCTCTCTCCGCATCCACGTAACTTTCGTGAGAAAGCTTCTCTGCGGTGAGGTTCTGCTACAGATCCAATCTTAGATCATTGTTCGCAAACATGATAATAATGGCCTTTCAAATGTCGTAATACCGCACCCCCTTCCCTCCATCTCAGGTTTCTCTCTAGCATTCCAGTTGTACTGTAACTATACACACCAACGCGTGTGCGAAGGTGTTTCGTGCCTACGCGTGTATTTGCACGTGTATGTAAGTACACTTACATACACGTGCAAATACACGCATAAATGATTGGACGTTTATGTATGTATTATCTATTACTATATTCCTATATATATAATATATATGCTGTTAGCTGTACGATATCTAGAAAATATTCAAGCGCAGGTCATAAAATAGCGTTTTTGTACTTAATGGACTTTGTTACCTATCAGAAAGGCGAGATCCCAAAAGATGTTAAATATGCTACAATATACATACACACATACAAACACACACACACACACATTTAATGGACTTTATTATATATCATATATATATATATATATATATATATTGAGTTATATATATATATATATACATACATATATATATATATATATATATATATATATAGTAACACCTCAACAGCAGACTACTGTACTTATCAGCTACCTTATAAGATAGCTGACAGGTACAATAGTCTACCAAGATATATATATATATATATATATATATATATATATATATATATATATATATATATATACATACATATATATATATATATATATATATATATATATATATATATATATATATATAAATATGAGCATTAGCTACTTAGGACTCATGTAGATGTTTAATGACCTTTTCCAGAGCATTTATATTAGAAAATCTGAGAGCTCTCCAGCCACCAAGAATAGTTATGGAGGAATTCTGCCATACTGTATGGTGGAGACTGAAACCCTAATATAAACGATCACTGCAGGTGAAGATATAGGTTTCAAGGCTCCATTGCCAAAGGTCAGGTACTTGCTAAAAATACAGTTATTGTGAGCTAAACGACATCAAAAGCGGGAGATTTAAGTTCCATAACTTTTTCAACATGTTTTAATTATTACACAGGGGCAAGCTCCATCTTTAGGGGAGAAACAACTGAGAAGATGAGAGATACCAGAGAGAAGATTAGGAAAAGAAGATTGCGAGTGATGCTAGAGAGGGACCTCTAACATTTATGCAGTGTTTGAAGAAAGATGCAAGTTGTCACCAGATGGCAGTTCATTGAAGAGGCGCCAGCAGAACGGGGGACATATTGTACATTTGTCAAGTCAGTATTGTGATTTCGAAATGGGGAAAGTTTTGCCATTTCCCAGAAACGAAGAGGAATTGGCGATTTAGAGATTTAAAGTTGTTCACCAAGTAACATTGCCAAGGTTTGTTCTTGAAAAATGTATACTTCTTTTGTTTTTTGCTTTCCAAAAGCACCAGAGCTACAGTAGTTTGCACACTTCATCTCTTACGACTTCCCTTGCAAAAAAAATAAAAATAAAAATCACCAACAGTGCATGCTTGTGTCATGTGTTTAAAGCCTTCATATACAGGCCTGTTTATCTTGTTCAAAACAGTATTTCTAAACTGGTGAGCATATTACGATGGCAATGAAAACATTCCTGTCGTGAAGAATAAAGTGCATCATTGCAAAACGAGTAACTCCCTTCAGTTATGTAAGCTGTGTAACCTTATCAGTAAAATACATCATGACTCTCTCTCTCTCTCTCTCTCTCTCTCTCTCTCTCTCTCTCTCTCTCTCTCTCTCTCTCTCTCTCTCTCTCTTATTTTACATTCAATCGAACACTATCATTGTTGTTTTATCAACGTCTGATTTAAGAAAAAATCTGTTATGATTCCGCCACTTGTCGATTACGACGTCAAATTTATTTTATCTTCCGCAACTTAACTCATCATACTTTTCAACTCTTCAGTCTCGTATATCACGGGGCCTTTTTGTAAAGAATTACAGAGAATATTATTTGGTACTTCAGAGAAACCGCAATGCGAGAAAAACAAAGTTTGAGAGCTTGAGAAATCGGCCAAATATATAAGAGGTGTTTTAAAAGAAAGCAAAATCCTTTACCAGTTTATGCGTCGCTAACCATTTGCTGCCAATTAATTTTTTTTTTTTTTTTGCCAGCATTCTTCTCTTTTAGATCGCTTCACACATCACGCAAAGTTCAAGATTAGTCATAAGTAATTGTAAAATAACTCAAGATGAATTTCTTCATAGTATTTTCTAAAAATGGAAGATTTTTGGCTCTTTTCTGGATACTTCTTCGTTTTAACGGGCTTTTCTCCGAGCTAAATGTCTACCGAGGCATAAGGTGCAATATGCGTAGCCTATATTGCTTTCGCTGTAAATTAGGACTAACCTTCGTGGCACTTCATTTATTCATTTCTCATTTATATACCATCCAAAGCACTAATATTAAGAAAAAAGTAATGTCAGTTGTTCACAGATAAGTATTATGATTATTATTATTATCATTACTCTTAGTCGTTAAGCATCATATAACACAGAAACGATTACATGACAACCGGGAGATTCCTTCGTTGCTTTCTATAAGTTTCTCGCATGACTCAGCAGTAACTGCAAGGTAAAGTAACAAACCGTCGTCTAGATGAAGCTCGACTCTTGGCAGCATTCTCGCTAAAGTTTACTTTGCACTGTTGAACATTGATATTCTTTTCGTTACTGGACTGATGCCAAACGATCTATGACAAGTATTGTAACCAGGAACATATAGTAAAATCAAGCATCCTATGGATTTTAGAGCAGCTCGGAAGTGAATTGATTTTGTAAAGATAGTTCTGAAGGCTTCTGTTTATATTTTTGTGACTAAATTTCCGCACTGAGCGCGTAAAACCCTAATCTCAGGACAAGATTGTAGCAGTAAAAATGACGCCACATGGCCTCCAATCTCAAAAATCTGAACATCCAAACCACAGGTTAACTGTTTGACTGTGTTTGCTGTTTATGTTTCGACTATGGAGAGATTGACTTGAATCTGCGGGGAATCTTACTCTGCTTTATTGTATTCTGTATTCAAGGGTGCATCGCTGATTTTTGCTTTGTTATAAACTTCTCACAAAAGCATATAACTGTGTGCCACCCTTTCAGGCTAATGGTACTACAATAGGCCATCCTTATAGTTCTTCTATCTCCTTGTTTAACCCTTACTCATCCTTGGAGAGTTCCACTAAAGTTGATCTTGTCACCGAAGCCTCTTCACAACACGACATCAATACCAAATTCTTGAAAACCACCTCAGAAATTGCTTGGCTAAGTTTCAAATTCATTTTTCGAAACTTGAAATACCGATCGACTTTCGAGTAAGAAGCTTCAGTTCTCCTTTGTAAGCAGAACTGTACACGAATCAGTATTATAAAAATCACTGCACTACGTTTAGAGGTTTTAGTTTTCAGAGGCCCATGGAGCGTGATACATCATTGGCCTAATAATCCCTTCAGACGGACTGTACATGGAAGTGATCTATCCTCTACAGTGACTTCTTGCCAACCACAGATCTTGAAGCCGTGAGTGTTAATGTCGGTAATTTATTGTTTAGTAAGTGCATCTCGTGTATTCGGTATCCAGTCAAATCCGTCCTTTCAATCTGTCAATTTTTAGTGGCTGATATCGAAATGTGTGTTTTTTTCCCCCTTCTTTTTAAGAGACAGGTGGGGAAATTTGTCGATGTTACGGTGGTGACCAGCTCTCTCTCTCTCTCTCTCTCTCTCTCTCTCTCTCTCTCTCTCTCTCTCTCTCTCTCTCTCTCTCTCTCTCTCTCTCTTTTCGGCTATAACCCACAGTAGCTGACTGACAGCCATGGTATTTAATTCCCAGCTTAACTCTCAGAAACATACTAATTTCTGGATGAATATGTCTTTGTTGTGGGGCAAAGCATTCTTTATGTGCCTGCTAGTTAGTCAAACATTGTGAATAACAGCCAGGGAAGAGAAGGGCATGGGCATATTAGCCACAACCCATATTGAAGAAGGACAGTATTTAGCAATCACAGGTTCTTATCATATAATATGCTGCTGTTGCCAGGTACTAACAGTCATGCCAACTGTGCAGTCAAAATAAACTACCAATAGTGATTTACAATTTCTTAGTTTGGACAGACAATATAGTTTTTATAATGTTATTATCATTCTAGTTTTTATTTTAGCAAAGATTTTATAATTTTTTTTAGCAAAATGAACATGATTAATTGACATTACAAAAACTGCATATGCAAATATATAAAAAAATAACAACCAGCTGCTGTCATACTTCAGTATTTATAAAAAGTGTTTGTGTAAATTTTCTTAAAACATCCAACTGACTCTCCTTAAACAGAGTTGAAACAAATACATACCCATTCAGACCCCAAGCCTTCGTATTTAATTTTTCATTGTGTTTTTTTACTGTCAATAAAAGGGAATATGGCTGCAAAATGTAACACCTGCAAAATGTAACTACAAAGAGCACTGAGAATGCTATTCTTTTCTTTTTCTGGACTCTCACAGCAGTGAAAAGCATGACTTTCCGTGGACCTCAGGCCAAAAGGCCCATTTGCTATTATACAGTGCTTTTCCTCCACCAAGGAGTCCACAAGACACTCCTGGCACTGAGGTACTTAACTGTGTACCCAAAACCAATGGCACTCCCTAAGACAGCAATATCCAGGATGTACTGTTCACTGCCACAACTTTTTTGCCTTAGAGGGAGAGATTTCAGAAATTGTTAAACATCTGGCTCTCAACAAGTGTTATGTAGTGGGGTTGCCAACCTCAAATCCTCCCCCACCCTACAGATGTTTTGATATATCATGATAGTCTCCTCAGGTACAGATCAGACTTAATGTTTGATTTTGCTGATTACAACAGTGTATATGTGTATGTAAACCACTTCTTTGATTCTTCATATATTTTGTTTAATAAGAATTCAAGTATTCTTTATTGAAATTTGTATATTTTAAAAAGTGGAGCTCTTGCATCTTTCATTTTCAGTAATTCGTCTGCTTTGTTTGCATTGCCAAAACAAGTAAAGCAGAAACTCTAAAAGGTTACTTATTCAAAAATAAAATATGATATTATTGAGGCAAATATCAATATTAATTAAAATAAATTTTTATAGTTATTATAGAAGTATAAATATAAAAATTTTTATATGGCTCTTGAATTGTAAAACAGTAGTCCTTGTTTTGAAGAGGACCAGATTTGACGAATTTTTGGCAGGGAAACATGCCTAAAATAAAGATACGACAATGAGATGAAATTGTTAAATGATATAATTGCATCATTTTTCATTGTAATATCACAACTTATGTATATCCTAACTTTAACATAGCTTAGCTTGACTGACTTCAGTTGGAAACTATATTATAACAAAAGCATTCAAGTTAGGTAGTTTTCCAAAGTTGCCAGTCACTATAACACACAATAATTATCTAACATTTTTCTGATTTCCACTAACTAGTTTTAATAGCTAATTAGTCACTACTGATTTACTTAGTAACTCTATATATTGAACAGAGAAAACCTTCACATAGCACTTGTAAATCATAGACTATATCTAAAATAATTGCAAGTTAGTTCCAGGTACTATGTACAAACAACATTTTTGCATACAGCTTTTAAATTATTTATTTTTAATCATTTGTGTGCTTTTATGTATGATATATTAACAAATTAGAGATATCAGTTTCTAATCAATCATTTTTTGTGTGGCGAGTTCAGTGTTATTGTTTTTTACTTTTTAGTTCCGTTTCCCATTTAAAATGATGTCTGCAGATCAATTTTATAAGACGACTTAACAAAAGCTCCTATAAGTGTCTAATTTGTCCGTATTATATAGAAATTTTAGTGCTCAGTATTTGTAAATAATTATTTTTCTTCATAATGCCTTAAATTTTGTTTTTAATCCTTTTTTAAACATTAATATGTGCTTTACTTTTAAACCTGCGTCAACTTCCCCAGTTTGTCTGACCCTGGTCTGAATGCTTGTTTTACCAAACATTTATAGCAGAATACATTTGAGATTTCTCATTTTTAGTTAAACCACACCGTAAATGATACTTTTTGCTGCAAAATAATATCACTAATTACAATATTTCGTATATTTTATCTTATTTTTCAACAAAGTGTTCATGTATTCAGAATATTAAAGCTCTAACAATAGTTTTATATTTAATAAATTCTGAATCATAAAAGTTGCCATGTAACGTTTATAATTCGATTTATTTTAGCAATTTCTGCAATGAAAATGTAGAGTCTTTAAAGCTAAAGAAAATTAGCACTTTTTAAAAAATCTAAATCTTATATTATTTTAATGAATTTTGTTATATCTTACGTGAAATCGAATGTTAAAATTTTACTGTAAACACAAAACGTTGTTAGTTACTGTTATTTGTTCACTTTGTTTTTACTTTATAGTTACTTTAACTATCAATAGATGTCGGGGATGATAATTTTAGACGTGCCTAAAATTAAATGCGTGAAATTAAACCATTAAATGACCTCGATAACTATATATTTATATTGTAAATATTACATTTAATTATTTATATACTGTAACATAGCTGCAATTGAACATTTAAAATATGCCATTTTAATCCATCTCTTGTGATGATTTCCGTTGACGTTTTAGTTTTAGGCTCTTTCCCCCTTCCAAAATACTGCAGCCCAGTGAATTAATTGTCCCAACTTTTTCAGAAGTGCTAGGGTAGTTTTGGTGAGCTTCTTTGTAGTGTATGGTTTTATTCAATCCAAAGTCGTTGAATTGTGTACTTAACTTTTTTTATTTTTTCTACACATGAGGAAAGTATCTTCTGTTTTTCAGTTGAAGTCCTGTGACTTGATTTGAGGAAGTCTACCATTGCCAGCTATGTTGCTTTGTTGGGTAATTCCTAATCGCACTTTATTATCCTCTAGGTATGTGAGAAGGTCATTCATAGTAGATTCAAGTGGTAGCCTATATAGTAGGAATAATAGATAAAATTTTGCTGAGACAGAGTAGCCATGGGCTAGACTATCTTGGACTCATGTGTCAATTTTTCATAGGCCTTATATTGTTTAATGTTCTACAGAGACCAGGCATCTTGAGACGACTGACCATTAAAATTCTAGATTAGTCAAGGTAGCCTATACTGTGATGGTATGATTAGACTAACCTAATTTGGCAGTTTTTTCTCCTGAACATTTTTTATAGCCAACAATCAGGTTTATATTGCTGAACAAGAATTTAAATGGACATTAATTGTAATGTGATTTTGATTTTGAGGTTTATTTCGCTCGGCTGTAATTAATAAAATACAACTGTAAATTACCTTAGAACTGTAATCAGTAAACACAGTTTTGCCGTATTAGGGGACAAGTCGTAATTTTATTAATTTTGTATACAATATATCATTTGTTGGAAATAAACCTCAAAATCTGGGTCCTCATAATACAACAGAAAAACCTATATTTTATGTTGAAAGCAATTAATGTCCATAAGTAAAATAATACCAAATTGAGTGTAAAACTAAAATTTGTACTAAAGAAATGGGAAATAGCTCTTGGCTTTGGCTATGAGTTTAAGAGTGTGTCATGAGTTATTTTGCCCGTCGGCAAGATGGCTATGCAGAGCAGGTTTAAACTAGTACGTATATTGTGTGAGTGTGCTTGCTGATACATTCTTATTCTGTTTTGGTGGGTTTGTTTACAAACCAAGATGTCTGACAACCACCACATTGCACCGATTGTGAAATAACATGGAACACTGGGCCCTCCTTTATAAGATCCGTAACTTTCAGACTTAAAAATTTGTAAATATTTTGTTTTATGAGTTCAGCAGGATCAAAGAACCACTGGAGACAGATGGAGGGTCAAAGGTTGTTAACTGTAGTGTTCATAAAGAGGGAACTGTGTATTTTAAAAGGCATAAGTTGTCTGCAAACCTTGGGCAGTGATGTTCAGTCCTCGTGTGTTGTCTGTGATAAAATTTTCAACTTAGTAATTCAGCTTAGGCTAGAGGAAACATCATCATTATTTCCAGTAAGATGTGAGTATAAGTTTCTTGAAGAAAATAACAACCCAGAAACTAGGACAATTAGATGTAAAATAGGTTTGATTTCAATTATATCTGTAATGAAGTTCTTGGTAAAGGATAGCTGGCTATATGCAGACTTAATTGTGTGTGCTAATATATTTTGAACCCAATACATATTCAGCTCCAATTAGGTCAATATATTAGAAGATGAATCAAGTTAGATGTATTTGAAGAGGTCATCATCAGATGGGTATACTGTACTGACATTGCTTTTCACTTTTAAGGCAAGTAATGGGACAGGTCCAGGTTTTGAGCATAGTAGGGTAATCAGGCTAGTCGTGGCTGATTAGGCAAATGGTTCTCTCAGTGATGACAAGTACTTATAATTCATAAAAAAATATGATCAGTTTATAATATTATTTCTAGTTCAACCTGATCTGTAGATCTTGCTGATGCATTTTTGTAGGTTAGGTTCTTTAGACACCTTGTACACCTTGTACCATAGATGTAAGCTAATCAAGTAGGTTTTGCTAAATCATATTGTGCCATACTTCTTCCTCGTTGTTGCTATGGTGCAAGTAATTAATAAAAGAAAATATGAAGAGGAAAAAGGTATTCCAGTATTGATAATTGTAGTCAAGCATGTTAGTTGTTAGTGGTAACGGGGTTGGAAATTTCCATGTAAAGTAATGAGAACAGTTTCTCCCAACACAAATACAGAGTTAAAATTGAACTTGTAAAAAGAAACGTGTCATTTAGGGAAAGATCTCCTTAGCAAAAGCATTAGCCTATAGGCCAAGTCCATTTCAGATGTTCAAATTGTTCTGGGACTCAGCTGTAATAGAAATGTGATTTGTACTTGGGTTGTCATTTTTTGTAGAAGTTATCCATCAGGTTAGTTTTATCACAGCATCAAAATTTGTAAATTGATACAGTAACATTGGAAGTAAAGTCTTTGTTGTTCAAATAACAAGTTTTTCATTTTGATTTAATTGCCGAGAATGCCCCTATGAACTCAGTATGGCATTTACAAGAGTTCCTGTATCTTAATGCATTCAGAATTTACTTTAAAAGAAATGCTTTTAAATAGGACTGAATTGAGCACAATATTGTGTGATATGAGTTGCAACAAGAAACAGGTTTGATGCTTATGAGGATTTTTAATCAACAGCCCGAGAAACTGTTATACTGAATGCTTTAAATATACCATGAGCTTATTAGTACCCTTCCTGCATTGTCATTGCATTTGTATACTTCTTGGCTCATCTTGGTTTTGGAAGTGTAAGACCAACAATGATAGAAACTGTTCAAATTCAGTATTAGTTGTACATAGCGGTGAGAAGGAATTTTGATGCAAATTATTGGCGGAGTGAGTGTTGGAGTGTTGCTTAAACTACAAATTCAAACATTACTCATACATTTGTTGCTGTATGCCAGGGTGAACAATGTTCAGTCATTAACGTAGGTATTTTATTTTAAATATTACACTGCTTTCAATTTGTTTACATTAAAGGAGTCGAGATAAATACTGATTTAACGGAAATGACAATATGTCAACCTTATTAGGACTCATATTGGAAGTTAGCAAAAAAGAATAACTTTTTATTCATACGCAATACTAACCTTGCATTCTTTACATTAAGATAAGCTAGTAAATGCAAGCTGGAACGGCTGTTAAAAACTTACTGACAAGGTCTTAACAATCGACGGGTAGAGAGAAGCCATCACCTGTTGGTCTACCTTCACTGTTATTACTTCATGCTCTGTGGTTTTAAGTATTTTGGTTATTCATTTCTTTTGCCTGTGTGATAGATTTGTTGTATTTAATTCGAAATGGTTCAAACCCATAAATCAGTTAAGCCAACCACTTCCTGTACATGAGGAACTCCATAGAGAGTGGGGAAGTCAATGCACCTCATACAGTGCTCTGTAAGGATTACTTAAGGTTCCTTGCAACTTCTTTTTAACCCATAGCTACAAACCCTTTAAGTCCTTTTACTGTACCTCCATTCATTTTCACTTTCTTCCAAACAACTTTCCACCCCCCCTCCTGACAGTTGACTCATAGTGCAACTGCGAGGTCTTCCTCCTCCTACACCTTGAAAACCTCTACTGTCAATTTCCTTTTCAGTGCCAGGTGACTTTTTAGGTCCTAGCACTTAGCCATTAGCTTAAGTTTGATTTTTTAAATGAACCTTACCTCTCCATTATATAGCTTTTACTTCTACACCAGCGGTAGTTTGACCGACTGAAAGAAGTAGAAAAAACAAGAACACACCAGGTTTTCTATGAATATCTGTCTTCTGTCCATCTACTTCCCCCACCCCCCACCAGGGGACCGATAAGTACAAATACTCATAGCTGGTCAATCTACTTTGGTCGCTGGTTTCAGTAGGAATTCAACAGATTGTACCTGTACTTGGTTTTCTGTTGGGTTGTTCTTTTATTTTTTCTAATATTTGTTCGGCAAGAACCCTTAAGGTAAGAGTTGCCGTAATAGGCATTATTCCAGTTTTGTCCCTCATGATATGTTTATGCTGAGGGAAAAGTATGATTGGATAACTATATGAATGCGGTAATTGATCGCAGTCGGAGAGAGCTTGTTAGGTTGTAGAAACAACTGTAAAGGATAATACTTGTAAGACTAAGTTAAAGGGATGCATGTCTTGTTTCCCATTTAGTAACTGGTTAGGTCCTCTGCTGCTTCTCTGTGATCTGTTACTCCAAGTGAGCTTCTCATCGATTCAGGGCATTAGATTTGATAGGATGGAGTCATTTTTTATGTTCACTTGGCATAAATTTCGTGGGATATTATTGTTATCATCATTAATGTTTTGTGTGCTACCCTCCCAAGAGTCTCGGTAAGTTCAGGTTGTTTCCTGCAATGGAGGAAGGGTCAACACATCCTTGGCATGTCTTGTCTTACTCCCTTGTGACTTGAAGGACATGTCAGAAAGCGGTGCAGATCTGCGCCCACTGTCTCCTTCCTCTGTTCGGTCTGATAGGGCACCAGGTACAGCATTAGTGGTGCCAGTT
This sequence comes from Macrobrachium rosenbergii, assembly GCF_040412425.1. NCBI lineage: Eukaryota > Metazoa > Arthropoda > Malacostraca > Decapoda > Palaemonidae > Macrobrachium > Macrobrachium rosenbergii. The sequence continues at coordinate 107,125,713 of NC_089752.1, forward strand.
CGAGCACCAGAATTTATTTTTTTTCCTCTTTAATTTTATGGTATCGGATTGGCTTGGTAGCAGTGATGCTTCTTTTTTTTCTGGTAGTATTTAAACGAGTTTAAGCTGCCCTGTTAAGGAAAGCTACCTTTTGCTTTGATCAGTTTTGCTTTGATCCCCTGTAGCCAAGGATCATATGCGGTTTAAGACTAGTATAAGTATCAGTTAGGTTCTAGTGAGAAACCTAGACTGTCTTCGGCTTTCCCATGTATTGTGGATGTTTTTGACCAGGGCGTTATACACCTCGCAGTTTTGATGCACCAGTAGCATGCGTTTAGCACAGATTTGTGCATTTTGCCGCATTCTTGTGCATGCATGTCTATCGCATACCTATAAACCTATCGCTTATGCGCCTATGGCTTGTATGCCTATCGCATGTATGACTGGGCTTGTGCGCTTATCACATGCACACCCATGTCTTGTGTGCCTACATGTGTGCGTCTATGGCTTGTATGTCTCTCACATGCACATCTATGGCTTGTGTGCCTATCTCTTGCTCACCTATGGCTTTTGCCTATTGCGTGCGTGCTTATGGCTTGTGAGCCTATCGTGTGTGCACCTGTTGGTTGCGCACCTGTGGCTCTTATGTCTTATCACTTGCGTGCTATGGCTTGCACTTGTATCACCTTTGCACCATTAGTTTGCACTCATAAGCCTGTGCACCTATTGCTCGTACGCCTGTCACTTTTGTGCTTTTGGCTTGCGTGTCTACTGATTGTGCTCGTATCATGTGTGCTGTCACCTGTGCACGTGTCTCCTGCTCGACTATCGCCTGCCTATAAAGAGTCTCAGCATGCGCTCATCTTTTCGGCTTCCAGTTAAGTAGGCAGGTGGTTGCCGCTAGTAGTCTCAACATTCTGTTTTGGGAATTTCGACTGCTTTTGCAGTTTTGACTGCTTTTGCAGTTTTGGGAGTTTCTTTGATAAACAGTTGGTTACAGTTTAGTTTATTCTGATTCCCCTGTGCTTTAGGAGTTAGTTCAGTGCATATCAACTGCTGCTCTTTCGACCGTGATAATCTTTGCCCTGGTCTCTCTGGCATCTTTATGGTAGCTAAGTGTTATCCTGCTTTTTCTGTGGTGGGCGGGGGGGGCAGGGGCAGTTGCTTGTGCTTCTGTTGATTGATGAATTAGGTGGTCACAATTTCTTTTTTGAAGATAATGTATGGTTTTGTGGAAATAGAACCTTCTATTGAGCTGTATTTCATGGCTGGTAAAGGGAACCTTTCCTAAGATTTTTCTTTCTTGCTGCCATATGTTGGGAAAAAGAACTACTTCATAATCTAAGGGTCTCTTTCCAAATATGGTAGTAGCATTAGGGAAGGACTTTCCCTACGCAAGTTTTTGATTTTGAAGTTATACATATTCACACTGTTCAGGGTTTTCTTTTGGAGAAAGTTTCGCCTTTATTTGCGGCGTTTATCGCTGCTGATCGCTTCTAAGAGGTTTTCAGTCCTTATAGGAGTTATTTTTAGCAAAGCACAGATCTCCTCATCAAGTTCATATGATTTTAAGGAAGTTTTTTGACTGGCAAGAATCAGGCTTGGGTTCTTTCCTGTCTCTTCTACAAAGAAGGCTGATGTTATCACACATCACCCCTTACATTCTTTACTGGATGCCTCAGCATTAGGTACGATAGTGCAAGAGGTTGAGAAGTGGAAACCAGGTCTTTGTTGCATTACTCTCAAACATATAGGCATTCACAACAAAGGCAGCAGCTGCTTCTGCAGTTAATGCAAATGGGCATGTCATTGGGCTCCTTGAGCCAGCCCTTTTGGGCTTTCAGGAACGACAATAAGTGTCCTAGAAATCCAGCTCCTGATAATATGATGCATCAAGCCCCAGTCCCCAGTAGGAGGGAGGTTAAGCCTCTTTTATTCAGTTTGGCAGGATCTGGAGGCAGATTCCTGGGTGGTGGAGGCACAGTAGGAGGGATACAGCATCCCCTTTCTTTCCCAGCCTCCTCTAGCCAGTTCTCCTCTGGAGTTTTCCTCTTATATTCACAACGAGAAGTTCCAGATCTTTAGAGGGGAAGTAGACTTTCTTGGGCTAAAAGGAGCCGTGGAAATAGTCTTGGATTAAATGTTATCAGTGGACATGATGGATGCTTACTTCCATGCACCAATTCACCCGAATTCAAGTTTGTTTTTCAGGGCAAGGTGGACCAGTTTTGGGCGATGTTCTTTCGTCTGTGCTCAGCTCCTCAAGTATTTACAAGAGTCCTTTCGCAGTTGTGCAAAGTGGGCTCACATGTTTGGCATTCAGATGTTTCTCTGCCTGGACGATTGGCTGATTCTAGCATCCAGTTTAGAGGGGAGCCTGAGGGTAAGAGATACTCTTTTAAAGTTGATGAGTATGTTGGGAATATTGATAAATGTTTCAAATTCCAATCTAATACCAACTCAGAACCTTTGTTACCTGGGAATGCTTCTGGACACCAGGAATTTCTTGGTTTCTCCAAAGGAGAAATGCATAGACAGCTTTCTTTTAATTCTAGAAGAATTTTTATCCTCTACAGCCTTGCCAGCCAAGAAATGGGTGTCCCTGTTAGGGCACATGGCATCACTAGAGAAGTTGGTTCTGGGTGTCAGGCTATGAATGAAGCCAATTCTTTTCTTTCTCAAGAGACACTGGAACTAGGAAGTTCAGCAGGAATCTATTTAAATTCAGGTCTCAAGGGAGTTAGAGGACCCACTGAGATGGTGAAACTATGGACCTCAACTTTTTCAAGGAGTGTTTCTCCAGTTGAAGAGCCCAGACCTGACATTATATTCTAATGCATCGTCAGAAAGTTGAGCGGTTGCAGCAGGCTGGGGTTTGGTCCACAGAGGAACGAGAACTCCATATCATTCAGTTAGAGATGTTGGCACTGTCCGAAGGCCCTGCTAGCATTAGCAGATCTCATACTGGGCAAAAAGTTAGCATTCTTTTCAGACAGTTCAACAGCGCTGGCATAGCTGAATAATCAGTGAGGCACAAAGTTAGAAGCTTTGTTCTGTCTTTAAAGTTGCATTCTCACTTGGTCAGAGGAAAGGAAGATCCTTCTGTTACCCAAGTTTGTGCCAGGAAAAATGAATATTGTGGCAGACCAACTGAGCAGGAAGGACCAGATTCTGTCTTCTGAATGGACTTTGCATCCACAAGTCTGCAAGGACCTGTGGGGCCCCTCCCTTAATGGACCTGTTCACCACCAGGTCTGACAATTGCCTGCCAATGTACTGCTCTCCAGTTCAAGATCCTCAGGCATGGGCAGTCGACGCAGTGCTTATAGACTGGCTCTATACTTTTCTCCCCTTTGCTATGATACAAAGAGTACTAGCAAAATTCTGTATAGCTATGAACTCACACAGAACTTTAGTGACCCCTTGGTGGCCACCCAGGGAATGGTTCCCAATCCCCCGCCTCTTTTAGTAGATAGCCCAAGGCTTCTTCTGCCAAAGAAAGGTCTTCTCAGACAGCCAGGAGGTATGAGGTTTCCCCATAACCTCCACATGCTTCAGCTGACTTCTTGGAGAGACTCCATCTCTTACCAGCAACGGGTTTTTTCAAAAGAATGCAGAGTCTATCCTTAACTCCAGAAGGGAGCCGACTAATGCACTGTACCAAAGACAGTGGGTAGTATATAGGTCTTGGTGCTCGGCTAGAAGGCTTCCCTGCCTCTGTAAATAACATCATTATATTCTTACTTTACTTATGCTACAACAGACATTTTCAGTCCCAGCCATTAAAGGGTATCGTTCCATGTTAGCTGCTTTATTGAGGCAAACTGGTCTAGATATTTTGTCTAACATGGATATTAAGGAGACCATCTGCTCCTTCAACATTGATATTCCCAAGTCTCCAAATTAACCCTTGGGCTGTAATTTGGATGTAGTGCTTAAGTATTTATGCATGCCCCCCATTTAAGCCCTTGAGCAAAGGATTTGACAGTGAATACTGTTTTTATTAGTCTTGGCTTCACTGTCCAAGGAACAGTCCTTCTTTTCTATCCCTTTTCAGGGCCAAGAATGATTTTAAGTCTCATCCTATGCCTTGCTCTTTCGTGATCCCCAGCCTGTCCTCTTTGATACCAGATGGGGAAGAAACTTCCCTCTTTCCAGTCCTATATATAATTACAAAGGATTAGGGAAATCGGGCAAAAAGTCAATAACTTTTTTTTGCAGCCCTGGGAAACCTGACTTACCCTTGTCAAAGAATGGTATGTCTTGTCTGTTCAAGGCTCTGATCAGAGAATCGCATGCAAATCTAGACTCAACACTTTTACCATCAGCTTAAAGTGAGATTCCATGATGTGTGAGTGGTAGTGACCACTTACTTTCTCTGGAGAAAGTTGTCAGTGCGGCGCATTGGAGGCATAGATTCATATTTGCTTCGCACTGTCTGTGAGGTGTGGAAATCCAATATGAATTGTGCCGAGCTCGTTTGCCCCTCATTACACCAAGGGACCTCATATCCTGAACAGTTAGGGTAGCTGTACTCTAACCTTTCCTGTTTAGTTAAGAAATTGTCAAATTTTGGCAAGTATTAGGTGAGAGCCTTGATTCTTTTACATTCGTTGCTTTGTTGGCTTAGGTACAGGGCCTTGTGTCCCCCTTGCATCAGAGTGTGAATGGTATCCTTAGCAAGGAACCTCCAGCATTGTTCAGAGGTCTTGCTACCTGATGAATTAGTCCTCACTTGGTGACAATATGTACCAGCAGATGGATGCTAATCATTAGGTAAGTAGCGACTTATTCCTGGTGGAATTTTGTGGTTTTCTTGGGGGTTATTAAATTTGTCCTTGCACCTTTCCCATCACTTTTGCTCATTGTGGGAATCAGCTATCATAATGCAGAGAGGTAAGATTCATTTCAAAAATAGAAATTTTTATAATAAAATTTATTTTTAAATACGTACTTACTTCTCTATCATGAATCACCCCCCTCCCATGTCCCCACTCATGTGGACAGAAGAAAAAACTGAATGGGAGACTATATATGCTCAAACCACCCAAAAGGGATGGGTGAACAGACGGTTCAAACTAAACAATCCTATTAATTTTTTACTTTTCACACTCTATAGTCCTCCCGCATGACGAGGGAAATACAGCTGTCATAATAGAGAGGTAAGTATTTAAAGAGTAAATTTTATTATAAAAAAATTCTAATTTAGTGTTATCCTCTTGGAGTAGGATGGCTTTAGATACAATAGTCACTGCCACATTAAACTATTTAATAGCCATTTCACCAGAAGGGAATACACCAGCCTAACACACACACACACACACACACACACACACACACACACATACACTCCAGCCAACTCTTTGGTTATACTAAGAAGATCCCAGTGTCTTCAGAGCTTGGACTTAACAGTATTAACATGTAACCAGTCAAAATTCAGCCTAATAGTGCACCCACTACCTGTCTGCTATAAATATCTATGTACCTTGTATCTTAATTCATTCACTTATGTACCTCTCAGTAGATGACCACCAGAGCATAACTGGAACTTAAGGAGAAATAAAACCATTGCAACAGAACATCATAAAATGAACCTAGGAAACCTAATACAGTATACCATTATAAGATGCCTAGAGAAGACTCTATACCAGTTAAACTTTCCACCCTCTCCTAACAATTGTTTCATAGTGCAACTGTGAGATTTTTTCAGGGTTTCCAGTACTTGGCCATTAACCTAAATGTTATATTCCATTCCGATCTGTACCAATTAAAACCTACAGAAACTGCCATTATATTCAGTACTACTGCCCATAGAGAAGGTCTCCTCCCCATTAGTAATAATTCCCATATATGGAACTAACTTCTTATTTTATTTATTGAATCTTTTAGTTTTTTTTTAGCAAAATTTATATTGCAGTCCATCTTAATTACATTAATATTTATTAGAGCTTTAACTAAGTAAGATTTCCCTAAGATGTCCTTGGTAAAATACTGCATGTTCAACATTGGTCCTAAAACTGCCTGACCCATCTGTGCCAGTCATTGTAACAGGGACCCAGGAATAGGATGCTTGGAGTCTTTTGAAAATTAATACTATTACTTAAATTTAATTAACCTGTAAGCCAAAGACCTGGCTGTTACATGATTGAATTAATGTGTTTCCCATCTTTTCAGAAAATCATCTGCAACCAGCAACCCAGAGCTCCAATTGTTGTTCTTAAGTTGAAAGGCAACAGTGAAAAAGGACTTTGAAATTGATCAAGCACTCATTACTGGTATTTGTTCAATACCAAAGGTCAGTTCATGTGGTTTACCAAACCCACATTCATAGCTCACAAGGACAGGAAGGTTGTGTGATTATTAAATCGCAAGATATGAGTATGTAAGGACTGGGTTATGAGCGACATACTGGCTGGGTGTTAACTGGTTTATTGGTTGTTCCTTACTGAGATAAATGTACAGAATCTTGGAAGATGTTATTGGCCATGTAGCGTCTACACACAGACAGGTAAAACGGACATAAAAGGTTCAGACATCTGTGTTTGTCGGCAGACAAACAGATGGCGATATCAAGAGACATGATTAACATATGGTGATGAAACATACATCAGTGGAAGGGTCAGGAAATTCTACATATGGCCAATTGCATGAGATTCAAGACAGATTAATGGATACAATGCAATAGCATAATAAATGTGAAATGGAGAGACCTTTGGCGTCTTCACAAACAGAAACATACACACAGTTTGATACAGAAGATTCGTTGGAACATTATGAGTACATGATTAGAATGCTTGCATGGCAATGCAAGTAGTGGTGATTGTACATACGTTAAGACAACAATGCTTAGGAGAAAGACTGAAATATTGTATGGTTGAAATCGCGTTCCTGTAGAGAAAGAAAACGAGATGCTCTCCTGTTTTGTCCTGTCGACTCCGATGATGACGATCGACGAACACACGAACACACGTGTTTGGAAGAGACAGGGTCGGGGCTCTTAAAGTACTCTCCCCCAAGACGTGTGTAACGTCTGATTGTTTGGAAGAGACGGCGTCGGGCGACGGGCTCTTGCAATGTTCCCCCCAAGCGAGGCATCGATGCGGAAATTGTCTTGGCGACAATTGTAGTTGGCTCGAAGGGCTTGGGCTAGGGGCGGGTAGGAGGCTGAAGGCGGTACCGGCCAGCAGGAGCTCGAGGAGGACGGGAGCTGGTTGAAGGGTGACGTCGGATGATCCTTCGTGGCCGGCTCGAGGGCTGAAGGATGGCGGCGGCTGATCCTTGGTAGCCAGCTCGAGAGGGAAGGCAGCAGGCTGAAGGATGACGTGGCTGGTCCTTCTTTGGTCAGCTCGTCCAGTACGAGTGCGGGGCGGCTTCAGGTTTCCTGGAGGAGGTATCCAGGGCTCGGTGGTGGAGTGGGTCATCTCGGAGGGTCGGACTAATACTGAGAACTCAGGAACGGCGGGAAACAGCGAGGCGGCGAAGGGTCTATCAGGCGTGGTCGTCATCTTGGGTCGGCCGGGTCCTTCGAAGTCACTCCGGGGTCACCAGTGTAAGGACTGGGTTATGAGCGACATACTGGCTGGGTGTTAACTGGTTTATTGGTTGTTCCTTACTGAGATAAATGTACAGAATCTTGGAAGATGTTATTGACGTGTGCGAGCTGTAATGTAGCGTCTACACACAGACAGGTAAAACGGACATAAAGGTTCAGACATCTGTGTTTGTCGGCAGACAAACAGATTTTATCAAAGACATGATTAACATATGGTGATGAAACATACATCAGTGGAAGGGTCAGGAAATTCTACATATGGCCAATTGCATGAGATTCAAGACAGATTAATGGATACAATGCAATAGCATAATAAATGTGAAATGGAGAGACCTTTGGCGTCTTCACAAACAGAAACATACACACAGTTTGATACAGAAGATTCGTTGGAACATTATGAGTACATGATTAGAATGCTTGCATGGCAATGCAAGTAGTGGTGATTGTACATACGTTAAGACAACAATGCTTAGGGAGAAAGACTGAAATATTGTATGGTTGAAATCGCGTTCCTGTAGAGAAAGAAAACGAGATGCTCCTGTTTTGTCCTGTCGACTCATGATGACGATCGACGAACACACGAACACACGTGTTTGGAAGAGACAGCGTTTGGGAAGTTACTAGCAAAAGCATTAAGCTACCATAGATTGCAGAACTTTCTAGTTTGAAAGAAGACCACAACATCAGGAAACAACTTCATTTTTAAATTAAAATTGTGTATTTGTTTTTAGGAAGCGGTGGTTATTCACGAATGTTACTGGCAAGTAGGAAAAAGATCCTGTTGTTATATATGTTTGATTAAGTCTTAGTAAGCAATTTAGACCATACTTTTACACATGGATGTGCTAGTCATTCCCACTTTCACTATTAAAACTGATGTAGGTGTTATTTTTTCTGTACGAGTGTTAGTGTATCAAAGTTATACCAGGGCCTCTTGACACAAAGTTCAATAAACAAAGTACAGTAGAGTCTGCAATCCATATTGTCATTTTAAAGAAAAACTTAAACCAGCAATGGTATCAATATCAGATAGTTAAATCAGTATGTAACAACATTGTATTAAAAATAATAATATTTAATTATGATGAATTTTACCTACTTCAAAAGTTAGCTTACATCATTGCGCCTTTAGGTGCGATGGGCATTCCAAGTAAATAAAAGAATAATGCTTGGCTGACCCAGATGGACTGTCTGTGTCCTACCAGGTGGTGTTGAAGTGTTTCTTCTTGTCAAAATCCTTCATGCCGTGTCCTTGTGCATACGGTGTGAATCAGCTGTAGTAATTTTTACTATTTCTGGCTGCTTTTCTCGTGTACAATGTTGCACCTGTTTACTGTTTTGCATCCTGTCTTCTACAGCAAGCAGAGATAGAAGCGTTAGGTTCTGTACAAACAAGTTTTATGTAAACCAAATGTATTTGGTTGGACATGACGGTCATATAGGTGTTACCAGAAGGGATAATGAGTGTGATTTTTTTTGGATTTGTGTGAATGTAATGAGTGGTTTGATGAGAATGAATAATTTTGTGAGGTATCGGAATACTGTATGTGAGAGACTGACAGTTAACATAGACAGTCAGGTCTGGTCATAAGTCTGATCTATCTATTCTTTCATCTTCTTCCAGTGTTATTCCCCTCTCACTCCTACTGTTTTATAATGCTCCCTGTGGTTCATGAGAAACAATTAGGTAAGTGTAAAGATATAAGTTTACTTATATCATCAGTTAGGCACTTTACGTAGTATATTATGGGTAAGGAATGTGGTTCCCCCCATAGTGATCGACCTTCTTGGTTTACCCCCAAGAGGGAAGGTTTTGGAGCCCTCACCTGTATGTAGCCTGCCCTCTGGACTGCCCAACATCAGTAGGTCTTCTCTGCCAGGGAACCAAAATGTGTCTCGGGACAGAGGTCTGTGCCCTACGCTAATTCACTTTCATCTGTCTTCTGTCTCAAATTCGACGTCTTCTCTGAAAGATTTATTCAGTAGAGTTAAGCACTCGTGTCAGCAGCCCAATCCTCTTCCTCATTTGGCGAGAGTGGCAGTGATTTGTGTGACCTGGTTGAGTTATCTATGGATTATAGACATAATATTCCAGCTGCTTCAATAGTTTCTGAACCACTTGTTAGTACTTCAGTTATTAAATCATTTACTTTCCCTGTGTCATTATTTATTCCCTCTTTTTCTGACAGTAACTCTCCCCCTCTTACTTAGTTCTCCCCTTTATTGCCTTGTATGCCTCACTTTTTAACAACTGTACTTATTTGTACTAGCAGCTCTTCCTCTTCTGCCACTTCTGGTGTTGTGCAGAGGGCTCTGACTGTTGTCTCAGCTGGGTCTTCTTTTGAGTCAAAGCTCTCATCTCTTTTGGATTAGTTGTGGAAGGGTAAGACAGCTGATTCATCTACCGTGGTGACACCATGCGAGAACCCTCTACCTTTTCCCACCCGACCATCTCCCTCCCAGCCATGTTGCGAATCACCCTTTCTTCTCATTCGCATTGGTGCTGGCGCCAGGTACGTCACTATCTCAGGCATCTATCGTCTCACCATCTCAGTATGTGGATTTACCGTTTTCTGCTTTCTCAGTTATTCCTTCAGAATTGTTGGATTTAAACCCTGGTTCAGATGATTCTCCTTCAGTTTTTTAATCAATTCACAGGTTGCGTCACTCTGCTTTGCCCTCTTATTTTTGCTGAAGATGACTCCGATGTTTGGTGTTCCTTCGTTGCCTCTACCTTGACTTCTGATTCTGTTGAGGCATATTTTGAGGTGATCTCAAAAGTGTATCCCTTACAGCTGGTTCTAAGAATGCCATTATTGTACTGTAGTTTCCAGTTTTATGAAGCTGCATAAAGCCAAGCGTTATGACACAGATAGTGTCAGATTTTCAGCCTCCTTCTGCTCAAGATGCAAGTTTTTTCAAGTTGCTTGCCCCATGGAGGCAAAGAGCTATCAGATTGGTAGATACATTGGCCTAATAGTAAGGCACACTGTACTTATGAAGTTGGTACTGTATATCGTTCTTTGCATGACTGCTTGTTTACTGGGCCAGTTTAAAAATGTAAAATAAAATAATAATAATTATTAAATCAGTGTAACTGGAACTGCTGTGTTTTGTTGTTTTCAGGGCCTCAGGCCAAGGGGAGCCAGCAGGAGACCAGTATTGGATGTTTTGAGTCACAGTTTCATTCATTTTACTCCCTCTTTAATGGCGTCATTCAGTTTGGTCTTAGCAGCATTCCAGAAAGGTGACAATGTTTTCTGTCAATATGCAGGATGCATAGTTCCTTGTCCCAATCCATCCTCAGTTAAAGCAGTTCTCTATACTTTGTCTTTGAAGGGAAGATCTTCCAGTTCAAGCTTTGTGTATTTGTTTGACCAGGCTACCACACATATTCTCCCTTCTTTTGGCTCCATTAGTGGGAGGGAGTCATCTACTAGGAGTCTGAGTTCTAAACTTGGATAACTAGTTAGTTCTTGCTAACTCATTTCAGGTGATCTTGAGGGTGGAGGGTTTTCTTGTGTCTTGCCTTGGTGCTGGGCACTCTGATTAATGTCAGCAAATCTGTGCTTCTGCACCCCAGTCAACTGTTTATCTGGGGATGAAAATTAACTCTCTTTCTGGGCTTTTCAGACAGGGACAGGTAAACATTTTCTATCTTGCTGAGAGAATCTCAACCTTTAAAAGCCTTTGGCCAAGAAGTGGCTGTCTTATTTGGGTCACTTGGTCTCTTTAGTGAAGTTTTAAAACACGGTCTGTCTAAGATTGATATATTCAATTTTACCTCAAGAATCTGGGGTCAGGTCATGTTTTCCAGACTCTATTCCAGTTTTAATTTCTTCAGATCCTTTACATTCTTTTTTGGTGGGAAGATCGTTCAAAACTGTTGATGGGTCTGTGCTGATAGACCTGTAGAGCCCAGACCTCACATTTTTTTCAGTCGCCTTAGGTTCAGGTTGGGGAGCGAATCTAGAGAACATCAAAATAATTGTGACAAGGAAGTGCTCACCCTGCATATTGACAGAAAACATTCATTCACCCTTCAGAAGGTTGTTAAGACTGAATTGAATGACTCCATTTAAATGGGAGTAAAGTGAACAAACTTTTGAGACTCAAAACATCCAATACTGGTCACCTGCTGGCCTCCTTTACCCTGAGGCCTTGAGAACTAGAAAACAACTTAGAGCCTTTGGTATGTTGGAAGGTCTTATGCAAGCAGAACATCTAAACAGAGACAAGACAGTCACAGTCAACTCCAGCAATTCAACATCACTTTCTTACTTGAGGTATACATCAAGAAATTTGTTCAGGCTAGCAGACAAAATTTTTCAGACAGAGTCCACAAACATCATTCTTCTACCAGTTTGTCCCAGGGAGAAAGCACAAATCATTTTTGAAGACCAGCTAAACAAGACATTCTCTCAGAATGGTCTCTTCACCCAGTTTGTCAATATTTGTGGAACCTTTGGTGAGCCCATAACATTGATCTATTGACAACTGCCCAAATCATAAAACTCCCAGTTAACTGCTCTCCATGTCAGGATACCTGCCATGGATAGTCAGTGCTTCTCTTCTAGAGAAGTAAAATCTAGACACTTATGCTTTTCCTCCATTTGCACCCTTGAGGAAAGTTTTCAACAAGTTTTGACCATCTGAGATCTGAAGCCATTGTTAGCCCTTGGTGGTCCCAATAGGAAATTTTCCAGGTTACCTGTCCTGGCAATAGAAGTTCTTCACCTTCTGTCAATTAGGAAATATCTTCTTGGACAGTTGCATTTGAGATTCTATCAAAACCTCTGCAGGCTTCATCTGACCATGTAGAACTGTCATCTGTCTTTTCAAAGGTAGAGGCTTTTCAAGAGCAGCTAGGGAACCAGTCCTGAAGTCTTGAATGCACTACGCTGTAAGACCTTCTCAACAATAATGGTCAGTTATTGATCTTGTTGCTTGTCCTGAGTCAAAACCCATACTTCTGTGGTAACTCAATCAAGTTCTTCCCATATCTTGGGTACATGAAGCAACTTTCTGTTCCAGGGTTTAAAGTACCATATATTTCCATGTATAAGATGACCTTTAAATCCTCAAATTCACCCCTAAAAACTGGGGGTCATCTTATATTACCATTCTAAAAATCAAACCTTGAACTCTATGTGATGTTTATTGGCCTTGGTGTGATGACCACTGCATACATGAAAAGGTTCACATTATGAAATAAACTGATAACAAAGATAATAAAACCATTTTACAACCATTTTACCTTACATATTGGCATATTCAAGGAATAATTCCATATCAGTGAAATCAACTTTTATCTATGCAGGACCAGCTGAGAAAATATAAACATCAAGTTATGGTTGCACTCACAGCACCTTTGTCTTTTGGTAACCTTTCAGAAATTTTAATGGTAGTGTAATTTACAGTAGTAATAACATTTAGGATAACATAATATTAATTTTTCATTAAAAATTCACTATCACTTTAGTGGTAAATAACACAATTTTGGATTACATACAAGTTAGAACAATTCAGTCATACGAACAAAAATTAGCGTACATTATCGTATGGTTATTTGTGATTGGTGATGAAACGTAAACAAAACAGTGGTTTTCCATTTAGGCGACATTTGTAGGAAAAACATGATGTAAATTGACTTATTTTGTTTATTTTAAATTTCTAAGGATACCATTTAATAATTACCGTTGTTGTTACAAATGATGACATTAAATAGAATAGGACTGATATATTTTTACATTATACCCCATACCCTTCTTTGCTATGGAGATAAGATCAGCAAGGAAATATACTGCTAACTTTAAGGTGTAAGTTATACCTGAAGCTGAGAAAAAAATGTTCAAGCTGCTAATGACTATAAATTATCATGCATCAACAACATGGTTAAAACTCCTAAACTTCGATATGCCATCAAACTTGACTGGGCATGAAATAACACATTTTACTGTTGTTTTAGCATGTATGGCAGATGGGATGAAACTTTTCCCCCATGGGTATCTTTAAACGGAAATTGATGCCTAAACAAAAGTTCCCGAATGGTATCGTTGCCACACTCACGAAAACCTAAACAGTGCAAGTGGTACATGATCACTGTTTGTATTTTATAGTACAATATTAATATAAGAATACTGTACATACAATATTATTGGATACAGTGAAGTAAAGCATAACTTTTTAAAATATCCATGGAAAAGATGCATATTCATTATGTTTGTATTTTATATTATGATACTAATGTGAATATTGCATACGCTAATTTTATATCTCAAGTATGATGCAACCCCCTTAAAATTATCTTCAAAACTACGTCTTCAAAAGCCACATGATATGTGAGTACAGTAATATCCCGAACTTGTGCGATTCAAGTTGCACAAATTCACAGACACACAGAAACTTTTCATTTGAACCTAACTAATTGTCATACACAAGTTTTTCAGACACGCAAACATTTGTGAATACTGAGAAACCTTGCAAAAGGGTTTGTTTAATTTTTTAGTTAATTTATAAGTTTTCAAGCTTTAATGTGTAAATTGAGTAACATTAATTAATAAAAGTAATAATTTCTCTCTCTCTCTCTCTTTCTCTTTTACTGAGATGAGAGAACTTTTATGGTACATGTACATGTTTATTTGTTTTGTATGATAAATTTTTTTTACCTAATAATAAGTACTAATTTTCAAATATTAATAGAATAAGAATAATAATAATAATAATATAACTGTAATGTTAATACAAAATTGTATGTGATACGTATTTTAAACAAACAAATATCTTTCTCTCATCTTTTGAGAAGCTCGAAGGCAAAGCTGTCACACATGTCACTTGAACATGACAAGATGGGGGAGTGTTGCTGTTTAGCGGGTCAAAGGTTTCTTATGTAATTCTCTCTCCCTTTCGGTGTCCGTAATAATTCATAAAAAATTTCACTCTCAAGTAAGGACAACTGTTATATCTCTCTCTCTCTCTCGTTCATAGTTAGCACAACCTACGTATTACTGTTTCTCTGTATGTCTTTAAATTGATCTAATTTTACCTGTACCGTTCTAAAACATAGAGATGTAGAGCATTTCAGAACAAAGAAGTTTTTAAACACTAGATTAAGAAGACTTCTAAAAATAGATTGGTGGAATCGGGGAGAGAGAAATAGTATTGTAAGGACTGGGAAATGAGCGACATACTGGCTGGGTGTTAACTGGTTTATTGGTTGTTCCTTACCGAGATAAATGTACAGAATCTTCGATGATATTGACGAGTGTGAGCGGTAATGTAGCGTCTACACACAGACAGGTAAAACAGAGATAAAAGGTTCAGACATCTGTGTTTGTCGGCAGACAAACAGATGGCGATATCAAGAGACATGATTAACATACAGTGATGAAACATATATCAATGGAAAGGCCAGAAATTCTACATATGGCCAATTGCATGAGATTCAAGACAGATTAATGAATACAATGCGGTAGCATAATATATGTGAAATGGCGAGACGTTTGGCGTCTTCACAAACAGAAACACACACAGGTTCATACAGAAGATTCGTTGGAACATTATGAGTACATGATTAGAATGCTTGCATGGCAATGCAAGTAGTGGTGATTGTACATACGTCAAGACAACAGTGGCTAGGGAGAAACAGACGGAAATATTGTATGGTTGAAATAGCGTTCCTGTAGAGAAAGAAAACGAGACGCTTGCGTTGTCCTGTCCACTTCGATGATGACGATTGACGAACACATACGTGTTTGGAAGAGGCAGCGTCGGGGCTCTTACAAGTACTCTCCCCCAAGACGTGTGTAACGTCTAATTGTTTGGAAGAGACGGCATCGGGGCGGCGGGCTCTTACAATGTTCTCCCCACAAGCGAGGCATCGATGTGGAAATTGTCTTACCGACAATTGTGACAAGGCTTGGGCTAGGGGCGGGTAGGAGGCTGAAGGGCGGCACTGGCACGCAGGAGCTTGAGGAGGACGGGAGCGGGTTGAAGGGTGACGTCGGATGATCCTTCGGTGGCCGGCTGAAGGATGACGGCGGCTGATCCTTGGTAGCCAGCTCGAGAGGGGCGGCAGCAGGCTGAAGGATGACGTGGCTGGTCCTTCGTTGGTCAGTTCGTCCAGTGCGAGTGCGGGGGCGGCTTCAGGTTTCCTGGAGGAGGCATCCAGGGCTCCGGTGGTGGAGTGGGTCATCTCGGAGGGTCGGACTTCTACTGAGAACTCAGGAACGGCGGGAAGCAGCGAGGCGGCGAAGGGTCTATCGGCGCGTGGGTCGTCATCTTGGGTCGGCTGGGTCCTTCAGGTCACTCCGGGGTCACCAGTGTAAGGACTGGGAAATGAGCGACATACTGGTTGTTCCTTACTGAGATAAACGTACAGAATCTTCGATGATATTGACGCGTTGCGGCGGTAATGTAGCGTCTACACACAGACAGGTAAACCAGAGATAAAAGGTTCAGACATCTGTGTTTGTCGGCAGAGAAACAGATGGCGATATCAAGAGACATGATTAACATACAGTGATGAAACATATATCAATGGAGAGGCCAGGAAATTCTACATATGGCCAATTGCATGAGATTCAAGACAGATTAATGAATACAATGCGGTAGCATAATACATGTGAAATGGCGAGACGTTTGGCATCTTCACAAACAAGTATACACACAGTTTGATACAGAAGATTCGTTGGAACATTATGAGTACATGATTAGAATGTTTGCATGGCAATGCGAGTAGTGGTGATTGTACATACATCAAGACAACAGTGGCTAGGGAGAAACAGACGGAAATATCGTATGGTTGAAATAGCGTTCCTATAGAGAAAGAAAACGAAACGCTTGCATTGTCTTGTTCGCTTCGATGATGACGATTGACTAACACACAAACACACACGTGTTTGGAAGAGGCAGCGTTGGGGCTCTTACAGTATGGTAATCTTCACACACTCCTATATTCTTATGTCAACCATTTATTTCTATTTTTTAAGGGTAATGTATTGAGCTAGCTTTTAAATGAAATTACAGTAACTTTAATTTCATTTAAAAGTTAGTTTAATACTGAATTTCCATCTTTCGATATCAAACGTAAGAATAACTTCTCTCTGTCTCCGTATTAATTCATAAATAATTTAACTTTATATTTCAAGTAAGGACAATCTCTCTCTCTCTCTCTTGTGTATTCTCTCAGTCTCCGTAATAATTGATAAATAATTTCACTCATAAGTTAAGGATAACCCATATCTCTCTCTCTCTCTCTCTCTCTCGTTCATAGTTAGCGCTCACACATTTTTACAACTTATTATTTCTCTGTACGTCTTTACCTGTACAGTAGATTTTTTAAATTCATCTAATTTTAAATGTACTGTGTACAAAGTGTAAATGTGCTAGTGTGGCAAATATGTTCTAAAACATAGAGACATACTAACTAAGAGTTGTATTTGTCCAAATAAAAAAACACTGTTTGTTCATGAAAAAGCTTTTCAGAATAAAGAGATAGAGATGTAGAATAAAGAAGTTATTGAAAAGAGGTTGAGAAGACTTCTAAAAGTAGATCGGCTGGAAGGGGAGAGAGACAGAAATTCTCTTCCAACTCTTTATTTTTATGTCAACCATTTTTTTCTTTGTTATTTCATTTAAAAGTTAGCTTAATAATTTGGGAGCATGATTATGGTCATGGTCATATTTAGTGTTTAAACTTTACAAATAAGCATTTATTAGCATTTTTTGGAGACCATGCCAAACTTAAACAAAAATTCATCTTGTGCGAGGAGCTCTGGAACCTAACTTCGCATAAGTTCGGGGTATGACTGTACAGTATATATACAGTATATACGGTGACCAAAAGCTAGCCTATACACAGATGGTTTTGTAATTTAGCAGTTGTCTTATATGTACTACAGATATGAGATAAATTCATGAAAATTTACCATAATTTTTTACCTCGTCTTAGCTAAAGGTAGTCTTATACACAGAAATATATGGTATATTGCTTTGTGTCGTTTTCAGTTCTGGGAAATGCTAACTTGAATATTGCTTATGACTTTGGATGAGGTCTTCCAATCTTTTGAGCTGGAAGACCCAAATTCTACCTGTCATTGTTTAGGATGGAATTTGGACATAGCCTTTAAATTTGGTGTTACCTCAGTTGGAGCCTGTGAATAAAGCTTCCTTTAAGAACTTAACTTTTAAAACACATTTTCAATTAGCTTTGCTACAGCAAAGCCTATTAGTGAGCTTCAAGCCCTTCTTTTCTTAGGGCTGTGTTCAGTGGGATACATTTTTTTCTCCCATTGTTTAGGGCTAAAAACATCATTAAAGCCATTCCCAGATTCGTCACCTTACCTAAGTTAACTTCTTAAGTAGACAATGAAGAGCTTCTGCTAAGCCCAGTCATAGCTCTAAGGATTTATGTAAAAGACTAAAATTCCTGAAGAGGAGGAGTTAAGAATTTAATCTGCTTCTAGGAGGTGAAACACTCCAATGTTCAAGAATTCTCTGACCTTTTTCTCTTTGTTTCTTAATAAAGTCATTGCACATAGTCGAATGCTGATATGTGCCTTTGTTTAAAAGTAAAACAGGACATCTTTTAATTTCCTTAAAAGCCTTTTGCTAGACACAGTTGTCAATGCAACTCAATGAATGTGGAACTCAATTTTGTCTTGCTTTTTTAAGAACTTAACTTTTAAAATACATCTTCCATTAGCTTTTGCTACAGCAAAGCCTATTAGTGCGTTTCATGCCCTCCCTTTTCATAGGGCTGTGTTCAGTGGGATATGTCTTTTTTTTCTCTCTCCCATTGTTTAGGGTTAAAAACATCCTTAAAGCCATCCCCAGATTCGTGACCTTGCCTAAGTGCATTAGTATACAATGAAGAGGGACCTGTGCTAAGTCCAGTCATAGCTCTAAGGATTTATCTAGAAAGGATTCTTGAAGAGTTGGAGTTAAGAATTTAATCTGCTTTTCGTTGAAACACTGTTCAATAATTCTGTTTTTTTCTGTTTCTTAAGTTAGTGCACATAGAGTTGAATCCTGATAATTGCCATTGTTTGAAATAAAACCTCACAATGCTTCAAAAACGTTTTTCTAGAGACAGTTGTCAATGCAGCTCAATGAATGTGGAACTCAGTTTTGCCGTGCTTTGTTTGCAAAACATCAAATTTCATATGAGAATTGTAAAAGCCTTGGTCTTATCATCACAGTGGGGACGATTTTCTCGTGAACCAAATACGAGAGACTCGTCCTTTCTCTCCTATCTTTAGGCTGTTAGGAAATCCCAGTGTTGAGTTTGGGGATCACAAAAATACACATTAGTGTATATGGGCATACTTCAAATCTAAAGGTAGTCATTGTCTTTAGTTTTGGACTGTCGTTATGGGCTTCCAACTCTCCGAGATTGAATTTTTTTTTTTTTCATTGTAAGTCTTTTCTGACAAATCTCACTTTGAGAAACTTACACCATGCTGTGGATCCATTGTCTGGAGACAGTGCTTACCAGAAAGGATCACAATAGATGAGGAAAGTGAAAGAAAACCTTGAAAAATGCTTTTAGATCACTTGGCTGAGTGAATGCTTTCTCTGGCTGCACTAACCCACCATCCTCATTCATTGGTAGTCGACTTTAATAGTATGTAAGATTCATCCCAAATAATGAAAAATTTTGTTATAAAATTATTCGGATACTTTAAAGCTTTAAAGTTGAAACCCATCAGCCTTCCCCTCCCCCCCTACAGAGGGGTCACGAAGAATTCTGACGAGAACATAAACATTTCAGTGCCACATGGTGGGAAATGGGTAATCACAGACAGTCCATTCTTTTGTTTATTTAGAATGCCCACCACACCTATGGCGTGAAGATGTAAGCTAACTTCAAAAGTACCTAGAGTATCCATCTTTTGTTTATTTTGAATGCCCATCACACCTAATGGCGTTAAGATGTAAGCTAACTTCAAAAGGTTTTTCATAACTTTCATAAAATTTTCAAATTGATAATAAGATAATGATAAGGGTGGTCAAAGGTAAAGTCCTGTCATATGTTTGGACTTTGTAATGGCCATTGAGTTATATTCAAGTTTACTGTAATTTCGTATGTTCATGGTAAATTCTTATTAGTTTAATATTAGCAGTTAGGTGCATTTTTTACTTGAATTTTTATTGATTAACAGGTGGTAAAGTACTTTCTAAGATATTTGGTTTCATCATATATTTCTTAACAATCTTAATATTAGTTATTAGTGTACATAGTTTTACCTAGATTTATCAAGCATAATTTTATGGATTTTCAGCTAATACGTGTATTGCAGTATTCACCGGTTTTATTGCTTTGCTTTTTATGAACATAATACGATGTAGTACAAGTATTTTTCTTTGAATTGACACCAGAATGAGTATCTTCGCAGAAATAGTAACATCACAGCTATTGTACAAGGTTAAGTAATACTAATCAGTTTGCTTTTGGATAGACAAGACTTGCAAAGGCTTTTCGACAGATGTCAGGTGTTCTATAATCCCTGAAATATGAGGCAGTCTTGTTTCACAAGGTTCAAGCATTTTTTTGTTTAGTTTGTTGGATATCGGATTAGTTTCAGAATACATATCACCCAAGAAGTTTTGATAGGTGGTATTATTTAGTTCGTTATTCTGTATTTATATAGTGTAGTTTTTTTCACTTAAAACGTGGTCAATAATTTATCTAACTAGTTAAAGGTTTTTACTAAAATTCTTCTTCTGAGGGTAATTCCAATTGTTTTCAAGAATTCTCCTGGTTTTTTTACTTTCTTAATAGCAAATAGATCGTTAGATATGAAGAATGTCTGAGGTGTTATAAATATTTTTCTATAGTGATCAGAATATGGGAGAAATTGCCCACACAGGGCAGGCAATATTCTTGTTATAATTTCAAATAATTCTGAAAGTTTTTATCCAATACTGTATTCTTATAGTCTGGCAAATACTGTATTCTTGAACTGGCTTCCATCAAAGTAGGGGCTTGGAGTTAGAGCTTCTTTCATACTAGCCTTACTCGATTGTTTGTAAGGAGCTTCTTTCATACTAGCCTTACTCGATTGTTTGTAAGAATTATTGAACAATGTGTGTTAATTTAAAATTAATTTTTAGAGGATTGTAGGTCTTGCAATATTGTAGTATTATGTAAGCACTGGTGTTCATGCTTAGAGACTTAGGTTATATAAAGGCATAGTTTAATACATAAATATTAACATCTTTACATTCTAATATATATATTTCAGAATTTAATTTATAATTTAATTTAAAGTTAGCCATAAATGTCTAATCACTAAACAGTACTCTCTTGTACCAAGTTTGTCAAGAAAGTAATGCATCTTGCTTAACATTAAACAGAAATGAATTGAAAGTAAATAACATTAAACACAAATGAATTGAAAGTAAAATCCTTAGTATTGTTGAGTAACTTACGGAGAGCAATAGTATCATGGAATCTGCATATTTCAAGACACTGTTGGCATTTGAAGGTTCCAAATATTAAGTGTTACTGTAATAGAGATTTTGGTATTGTTGACCATTGTATTCTGGGTACGATTTATTATTCCAGGTACAATTTAAAAACACATACATTCAAATTGTACGTGCTACGCTAATGGGAGTTTGGCATTAAGCTATAAGTAAGCTAAAATTCAAAACGTTTCTTTAAAGGAAGTTAGGTATTGACATTGGTATTTTAGGCCTTTAAGTAAACTCATCAAGGCTCTTGTAAGGGGAGTTGGGAATCATTAGAGGGTTTTTGTGGGAATGCTATATTGATAGGTTGACTTTCTTGAAGGACTGACATCATCATGAGAACTAGTCAATAACTTTTCCAGTAGAGCAAAACCATTATTTTAAAATAAGTGAAAATCATTATTTATTGTACATCTTAGCAATTAAGACAAAAGCTAAGTCACTTGTATCTCTTGCCATGAAAGGTTCCCACAAATAGATTGAATGTATTTAACAGCAAAGTTGGAAGAGATGCAACAGTAAGGTAATGTGTAGATGGGTATTTGTGTTATACATATACCTACTCTTAAGAGTGACTCATCATGTAGCCATATAAGCAAGTGGCCATTTAAAGGGTAGGTCATTGAAGGGTACCAGTGAAATTTGCAATAGTATGGGGCTGAGGAAGGGCATTTTGGCCAATGTAAGTTTAGTCAATTTCAGGACTTGATGCTACAGTGTCTTGACATATGTTTTTATTTTTGAAAGGTTAATAGTGTACATTGAATTTCAGTAATACAGTCACATTTCCATAAGCTCTAATTCTTGTGAGGGAGGAGGCAGCTCTCTCTTCTCTAGTCTTTTCAGGGTTAGAGGCACAAAAGTTCTCAGAGTGTTAAGCATCATTAAGGCTTCCAGGGGTACCAACTCTTTCCAGCCTTTTGTCCCACCGCATGTCTTCCCACATCCCAGTGTCGTTCACCATGTCAGTTTCCAGATCTGTTTCTGTGACATCATCTTGACTTATAATGTCTCTCCCGGGGACTGTTTCCTCAGCTACAGTTTCCGTGACATTATCTCATCTGTCAATGGCTGTTCCCTCACCTTGCACCGTGTCATCACCGTGTTGTTTCCATCGACTTCCATCCCTGGGCCTGGTGTGTTTCTGAAGTACAGCTGTGCTGAGTTGCTGAAATTGAAGAAGGGAAATCGTAGATCTCCATCCCCATCTTCGTTGTCTGTTCCGCCCATTCCTGTTAGACACTGGAGGAAGAGGGACTTCATACCTCCTCCACACAAGAAAATTCGCAGACCCTCTTCGGATTCTCGCTCCTCTTTCTCCTACAGCTGATCCTCGTTCGTTTAAACGTGTTGAACCCGTTCCTGCTTCATCTAGGTTGCTCCTTCACATAGCCATGCTACCTTTAAGGCACACAGCCATGCCTCTTCTGCATTAGACGTCGATCCACACCTAGTTCCTGACTCTTGCTGCAGTGCACACGCCCAAAGAAGCACCCTTTAAGAACTCCAAATCTACAGATTGGACTTCTCCACAGAAGATTGCTGCAATCTCATTTTCATCCACCTGTCCTGTTCAAGGAACTAGGATTCCCAAGTCCTTAAGAAGGATGATAAGGCTCCCATCAAGAAGTCAATTGTGAAGGAACACTCTCGGGACTGGGACCGTTCTCCTCATAGACCTCTTAGCCCTCACCCTTGTTCACACGGCTTGGGACCGTTCTCCTCATAGATCTCTTAGCCCTCACCCTTGTTCACACAGCTATGACCGTAACTGTTTTTCGTGTAATGGCAGCCCTGCACAGCTGCCCACCAATCACGGCATTCATCTCCTCATCTTAGTTCTCACTCCCATTCTCATGGATGGGATCAGGATCAAGACAGGATTCCTTCTCGTTCTTCAGATCTTCAGACCCCAAGAGTGTCCTTGGCCCTGAGCAAGCCTACGCTCAAGTGGTGAACAATGACGTTTTGACTACCTCTGACTTGGTCAATAGACTGGAGTGTGATTCCCATGCCCAGGAAATAGAAGAGGCAGATAATCAAGAGTTTATGACAACATACACTGAAGTCAAGCTCATCTTGGGCCTAAGAAAGAGACAAAGACTTCTTTGGATTGCCATGCTCCAAGCATGCTGACTTCATTCTCAGTCACATGAATTCTCATCTCCAGATGGAGCAATTCACTGTGTTCCAGTAGGTCTTTCAAGTTGCTCCTTCTATCATTACCTCGACATAAGACGTTGTTATGCAACCTCCAAGGAGCACTGCAAACAAAACAAGTAGATCCAGGCTTGGTCTGTCTAGGCCCAGGTTTATCATTAGACCAGATTAAGGTGGAGGGCCCAACCTTCACCCATCAAGAAGCAACTACCTTGGAGTCAACCACTTCGTCAGCATTCCAGGCTACTTCATGGCTTGACTTAAGGTCAACAGCAGTAGCAATAATCTCTTCCACTTCTATAGGGGGCACTGAAGAGAGTGCCGCCTTCATTTGGTTGTTGCAGTCTGGCGGAAAGACTATTTCTTACTTAGCTCACTAACAGCTAACATGTGGGCTAACTGGGGGCTAAAAAGAAGAGATGCTGCCCTCTCCAAAATCTCAAAATTTTTCAGTACAGATTCTGTCTTAAAGCTGGAATGGAGATATCTTAAGCTCCTCGTCTCTCTTCACCAAGGAACAGCTCGACACTGCAGTCGACAGACATAGTGGATAACAATGACCATCTTGTACATCAAGCTGTCTTGAAATCATATGCTCCTTCTTGTGCTGCCACTTCCAAACCCAGACCTCAAACTTCAAAGCATGACGGGACCTCGCAGAGTTCCTCAACCTTCACCATCTCCAGCCAAGAAGGCTCCTCCCAGCAGCGGCCATTTTAGCCCCACTCTTCCAGACCCAGAACAGGAGGCAGGGGCAGGGCTATAGGAAGGAGGCAATAGAGGGGGCACCACCCCTCCCCCACTCACTACCATTGGTGGGGGATACCTGGCGAGCCATTGGGCAGTTTGGCAGCAATACAGAGCGGAGACCTGGGTAGTAGATGTTCTGTGGGTGGGATATCTACTCACCTTCGAGTATCCACTTCCCCTCTCTGAGCTTCCCCTTCACCAGTTATTGTACTCTCAAGGGTCACCGAAGCATCTAGCTCCAAGAAGAAGTGAAGAAAATGATGGAAAAAGGAGCTGAGGTGTATGATCTGCAAATTAAAAGTAAAAAGCATATTACATTATTCTTCTCCTGCTTTGATTTCTTATACTGTATAGTGTCTTTATTGATTTCAGTTTTCACTTATATATTGATTTCAGTTTTCACTTATAAATTTACAATTTGTGTGTTTAACATTAAATTAGGTGCATGATCATGTAATTTGGTCATTCATTCAATCTATAATATAACTTTGATTAGGTGAAATAAAATTGTAAGTTATCTTAGTGACATACTGGCTGTAAGACTGGAAATGAGAATCATGAAACTTTAGCTATATAGGCAAGCACAGAGGCACTTGCAACTTTTATCCATAGTTCAGATGGCAAAAAAGGAATAGAGTGGCCTGGCAGCAAAACAGAGACACCAAGTAAAGAAATAAAAAAAAAGTACAAGGATCTAAAGGTGAGAAAAACCCACAATTGCACTATGATGTAATCTTTAGCTGATGGCACCTATCCTCCTACTGGGGATGAAAATGAGAAAGCAATGAAAGAGAATAGCATCGACAATCTGGAAAAAGTTGAAAGGGATCAGTGGAATACAGTAGCGTACTGAGATAATGGACCATGGTATATCATACTCGAGGATATATCGGTGTGAAACAGAAATATCGATTTGAGGGTTTTTGCCTCCTGACCAAGCACCGAACTGTTACTTCAAATCAGGCGCTCTTAGTGGGTACACCACTTGCTTACCAGCATACCTTGCATTGTTTTACTGTTTATTAATTTGCATTGCTTTAAATTCTGAAAATTACGCTAAAGCTTTTACTGGCCTGCAGTTTATATTGTTAGTTACCATAACACAAGTTTACTAAAAGTTACATTATGGCTGTCTTGTTAAAAACTTGATTGCTTTTTTTAATGTAATGAGATACATACTCACTTGTCATGTAATGGAGAAGGTATTAAGAAAGTATGCCACACTATCTTGAAGCAGCAGGTATTATAGCTGTGGCTAAAAAAACGAATAACGAGCAGACTCCAAAATGATTTGAAGGCAAAAGCAAAGCCTGAAACTGACAAAATCACACATGTACTTCACATGATTTAATGCATTTATAAATAAAGTAGTTACAATTTTTAAACCCAGATTTGATAATTTATGAAAGAAACGTCTCTGAATTTAAGTTCCATTCAGCAACTAAAGACTGATTTTAAGAATAAACAAAACCAGAATGCAAATGGCACATAATCGCTCTGTTCATATTTTATATATGACATGACAATAATACTGTACATGCAATATGATTTGATACAGCAAAACAAGTTTTATTGAAATCATTATTCTCAATACAACTATTACTGTATTTGACATTTGCAAATCAATATGTTGGTGCAACAACCTAACCAGGCCAACAGCTCTCTCTCTCTCAACCTGTACTGACATGATTTACCATGACTATCAAGTAGACAAGTTAAAATTTGCTGATTCTCAATGGTGGCTTCCATAAGTAATAAATTATATACATTATCCATCCTTCATAAATTAAAGCTGCAGGTTATAGCCGAAGCTGAATAAAACTAATACAGGGCAGGCTGTATAATGTTTTGGAATAGACAAAAGTGATATCCGGAACTGGCAAAATCACACTTACTGCTTTTACAGTAAAGTAATGCACACGTTTTAAGCCCAACTTTGTTAATTTACACTCCGAATGAGTTCACAACGAGACGTATTCAAGTCATACGAATTTTGATTTTAAAACACTTCGTATAACGAAAAATAACCTAGAAATTAATTTACACACACTAGACTCTAGCAAGAAAATTGCTCTGAACTTAGTTAAATACAGCGAAATAAACTTATCTCGTAATCGCCCTCAGCTGATTTCCAAACCAAAACACTGATTGCTATGTTTGTATTTTATAATAAAATAGTGATATGAGAATACTTACATTATTATTGGATACAGTTAAGTAAAGCATAACTTTTTAAAAGATACATGGAAAAGATGCATATTTGTTATGTTTGTTTTTTATAATATGATACTATTATGTGAATATTACATACACTAATTTTATATCTCGTGCATGATGGGACCCCTTAAAATCAGCTTCAAAATTACGTCTTCAAAAGTCACATAATACACGAGAATGTTAGAAATTTCATTGTACAGTATTTAGCATATATAAAGTATAGAGCAACACACATTTATGAAACCAATTACCCAACAGATGGATTTACAAAATATTAAAGCACTCAGTCATTTTGTATTTATACAGACCTGAACTTCAGACAAGGTATTAACTTAAAAGCCTTTTAGAACAGTAAACTTCTACCTCCCCAACTTGACACTGCACATTAACATAAATATTTTGTCTTGTACAAGAAATTCTGGAACTAGTGGTAAATTGTAAATATAATGTAAACCTGGATCGTGGAATATGTACAGTACATTCTTCCACCATCAAGCATGCTTTTATTACCAACACTGAAATAGTGGGGTTTCCTTCATCCTACTCTTGTATAATTAATATGACTTAGTACTTCATATTACATGGTCAGGCTTTTCTCAACCTGTTTCATAAAGATTTTTTCCCTTGGTTATCAAAATGGAGAATAAATTTGATTATAATAAGTCATCTTCTGTAAACAGATCTAACTTTGGTGCAGGAAAACTTCTTAATTTTAACTGATATCTATTCAGTTGCTTTCTTTATCATTGTCAGGACTTCCATACTGATAATGTGTACTGTAGTTTAATTTACCCAAAAATTTCATGATTGGATGAATAAATACATTTAAACAAACCTATAATGATTTACTGAAATTTGTGGCAAATAATACCGTTAATTTATTATACCAAATTTATATTACAGTACATGTGGCTATGAGCTGCAGTGTCTCTGTTTTCTCTGCACACGTTTTGGCATCTTGCTTATGGTAGCCACTGTTACTAAAAGCATCCATTGTGATGTAAATTCCTCTTCGTACAAAATTACATGCACCAAGTATTTGAATTCTATATTTGCAATTCATCACTATCCCTATTTTACTGGACAATGTAAACTTTATATTTATTAAATGATTCATGAGGAAAATATACAGATTTTACTGCCTTAGTTATTACTTGATCTTAAGTCCAAGTCGTAATATATTCATAGCAATTTTGTCAGCCTTAATCATTACTTAAGCTCTTGTTCAGCAAATTGTTAACACACTTGTTTTACTGTTCTCATGTCCTGATACTATAATATTGTTTTACAGTTCTACTTTACTTTCCCAGACATTATATTATTTGCCTCATATTCTGCTTGTACATTGAGTGTTCACCCAATTTTCAAAGTCATTCCCATAATTAAAATATACAATATCTTCATTCATGGACTATTATTGTAATTATAAATATATTATGTAATTTAACCAGAACATTGAGTCAAAATACTTCACTAACACATGGTTGATCTAAAGAGTTTGTCTTCCTATAATAGAATTTGGATTTTATCTTGTATTGTGCAAATCTGTAAAAATCTGATAATTTTATAAACTGAAACATAGTTTGACAAAACCTCCTCTACAGATTCATTTCCAAATCTTCTCATTCACTGTTGGTTGAAGTTTGGACATTCACGTGAGATGTTTATAATGTTAGAGCTGACCAGTATTCTTTGCATACTGGGATTGGGTCATGAATCCAAGGGTCCATCCAGTGTTACCAATTGGAAGAGGAGATAAAATGACTTTACAGACTTTTTTCTGCTTCAAGGAATGCCAATTTTAACTATGGATTTGTGATGCTTTAGTCTACAAATACTGACTTTAACATTCCATACACTTTCTAATTTAGTAAACATGATTGGTTTTAAAGATGTTGAATGATCAATGACTGGGATAGTTACATTTAATCTGGTCAAGGTAATTAGAGCTCTGCCTATCTTACTGGCTGGCATTCTCATTCCCCTTCATGCTGACATTTACACCAGCTTCATATGATTTGTGATAAGTACACTTAATTTGCTATACAAGATAATTTTGAAACATCTGTGCTTGGATGTTTTAATAATCTTGAGTGCTCAATTTATTGCACTAAAATATGCTTGGAAAATATAAGCATCATTTCACAGAAACAGACATTTTACTTTCATATGCCAATCTGCTCACTTAAGAACAGAAACCAAATAGATATCTAAAATACCAACACCTATAGGTTTACTGATGGCTGTGGTTTTCACCTATGGGAAAAGTCCTCTACAATTAATCCTAACCAAACCTAAGTAATTTCATCAGCTTTCTCCTTATATACTAGGTCTGCCAACAGTCCCAGGAACATAATCAGACCATGTGTAAGGATCTCTGGTCTGCATAAAAAAGGCAGCAGGCAGCACCACGTGCTCTACTAACTTGGTACTCTTCCCTCTGACCAGGCCACTTACAGACTCTGCTAGACCAACGCTCCTTGACTTGTCTCCAAGGGCCTTCTGAATGCTGTACTTTTACAAGCAGAAAATTTTCAAAAAATTAAAAATGCATATTAACAAAGCTGTGAGAACTTACCTAGCATAGGCTTTTGATGTTCACTATTCACTGCTAAATTCATATGAAATTGTTAAACGCTACCTTTTCATTATGAAAAAAAAAAAAAAATATATATATATATATATATATATATATATATATATATATATATATATATATATATAATATATATATATATATATATATATATATATATATATATATATATATATATATATATATATATATATATATATATATATATATATATATATATATATATATATATATATATATATTTATATATCTGTGCTTGGATGTTTTAATAATCTTGAGTGCTCAATTTATTGCACTAAACTATGCTTGGAAAATATAAGCATCATTTCACAGAAACAGACATTTTACTTTCATATGCCAATCTGCTCACTTAATAACAGAAACCAAATGGATATCTAAAATACCAACACCTAGGTTTACTGATGGCTGTGGTTTTCACCTATGGGAAAAGTCCTCTACAATTGATCCTAACCAAACCTAAGTAATTTCATCAGCTTTCTCCTTATATACTAGGTCTGCCAACAGTCCCAGGAACATAATCAGACCATGTGTAAGGATCTCTGGTCTGCATAAAAAAAAGGCAGCAGGCAGCACCACGTGCTCTACTAACTTGGTACTCTTCCCTCTGACCAGGCCACTTACAGACTCTGCTAGACCAACCCTCCTTGACTTGTCTCCGAGGGCCTTTTGAATGCTGTACTTTTACAAGCAGAAAATTTTCAAAAAATTAAAAAATGCATATTAACAAAGCTGTGAGAACTTACCTAGCATAGGCTTTTGATGTTCACTATTCACTGCTAAATTCATATGAAATTGTTAAACGCTACCTTTTCATTATGAAAAAAAAAAAAAAATATATATATATATATATATATATATATATATATATATATATATATATATATATATATATATATATATATATATATAATAATATATATATATATATATAATAACATTTCGAGGCGAAATACAGTAGTAAACAGAAATCAAAAGACATATTGCACAAAATGGCAAAGACAGAGCTGATTACAACCAACTAAAAAAAAAAAAATACTCGACACATCCTAAACAAATCTAATTATCTCCCTCACTCATACACACTACTTGGGTTAATTAAATTATATGAACATATGAGACTGCATGGTAGATGAACTATCCAATATCCATATGAAACTGGTCAAGAGGGCCAGCCATTTTTTTTTTTTAAGGGTGAGGGGTTGTTCACATCCAATTTGAGTGAATAACCTCACCTATGCTAAAGACAGGTAACTAACATATATGCACCTTCAGAGATATAACAAGTAAATGTACCATTGCATTTTGATATCACTGGATTAAACCTTACATTATCTAGAGGGATACAGGATACAGTTTATCAAAATACCACTTCTAATACTTACCACACTTGCAGGAAGGAGTTCATAGAAGTTGGAAATGGCCAGGAGAGACAAAGGACTCCTGCACACACTGGGTATTACAGCATATGCAAAAATAAACTGTCTCTAATGTACTCCATTAACGTTATAGTACTGCAAAGATACATTCTGTTAAGCTATAATTGTAACATGCACCAGCCGTTGATGTTAAGTGGTTAATAATGTTTCAAAATCAGATAACTAGAGAGCATCATAAAGTTTAAAAATCAGATAACTATACTCTGTCCAAAATGTCGTGAAACATGGAGTAGATTTCCCGTGGTGCCGCTTTGTGCAATCTCATTCATTAAATCTCACTTAAGGCGAGAAAATAGTGTAGATCTGGGATAAATTTTGCTAAGTCTCTGTCTCAAGTCAGGAAAGTTAAGTAGCTTATAATTTTTCTGATAGCTAAGCGTGATGGTTTAAGATGGAAGGTTCCCCTTATCAGCAACCACATGCTCAGACATGAGAAGTTATATTTAATGTCCATGAGTACTTCCAAAGACAGAAAGAAAAAAATTGTTATGCATGCTTTAGACAAGGCAGTACAACATACAATAAATGCAACTAGGCAAAGCAGAAGATCAATATACTCAATATGTAAGGAAGTTAAAAAAGCTTAGAAGAAATGGAAGCTCTGGTTTTTAACATAAAGGAAAAGATCACCAACTGTAACCAACATCGATGAACTTGGTTAGAAAGGAAATTCCAACGTTGGATAGTATTCTACTTGAAAGAAATTGTTCTAATGAAGGAAAAATATTTAAGAAGTATTTGATGTTCATCACATTCATCAGTTCTATATTAAATATGTTTGATGGAAAGAGAGAGAGAGCGAGAGAGAAAATGATGATGCCAGGCTACCGATATATTTAAGTGTATGACTACTTTTGATAAAGTTCAAATTTAGTAAACTGATTCAATCAGCATTCAAATAATTTAACAAATTATAGTTCAAATTTTACAAACAATAAAGTTGGAAAAAATTTAATACATTAAAATTCCAGTAATGCACTGAACTATACTGAAAGTAGGGTACAGAATGTTAAATTTATGTTTTCATCTGGGAAGCATATCTTAAAAGCTGTAAACAAAACAGAAAAAAATTGTCTTCATAACAGACATTGGAACCAAGTACAGTATATAGTAGTTGAGGATGTCCTCTTGGAAGCCGAACTAGTATCTGTAATTGAAGACACCTAGTCTCCCATACTTTATATTGTGCTCCCACTGTTCCTACAGATTTTTCTTACATGTATGTTTGTAGAAATAAACAAAGCAATCAATTTTATGGGCTGCTCTCAAAACACAAGATCGGCCTAAAACATCAACAACAACAATGGTAGATCTAAAAACACAACTTTTTTATGACAGGAAAGATTTATGATAGTATGGAATTCGAAAGGAAATTTTAAGACCAGATTTAAGGATTCTCAATGGAAGGATACAGGGATTATCTTGGCCATGATTAAAAGTCTTAAGGAAGTTTGGCAACATCAGAAACCTACTCTAATGTTCATGAAATTCTGGAAGGACTATAGTAGGCATCACCTTACTTCAGATCAATGGGACCGAGTTATCATTAATTACGCCTAAAAATTACATTTTTATAATAAAATAAAGTTTTGTATATACTTACCAAGTAATTACGTAGCTATTAGTTTCTAGTACCTGGCAGCTAGAATTTTGAAATTCGCGGTAGCGGTACCTTTGTTTTGGCTGGGCGAGTAACCCTGCCCACTTTTACGGTAAGAGAGGAGCCAGCTTAGCAAACGATCTCAATACGTTTATGCCTTCCAACCATGCGAGGGGAGGAGGGAGGGCTTTGATCATGTAATTACTTAGTAAGTATAAGTAAAACTTTATTTTATTATAAAAATGTCATTTTTATATCTTACCAAGTAATTACATAGCTGAATCCCACATTATAGGAGGTGGGATGCATGGATTATCTATTCTAATACATTAAAATTAGTAATGTAAAAGAAATAGAAGAATTGCTAGCATTAGTTAAAATGCTTGTTGGTTCCTTATTTGTTGAGAGAACTGCTCAAGAAAGTACTGCCTCTGGTTGGCATTCATCTCGGGGAATAACGGCGTGGCGGTGTAACCAGGAGTCGTCCCCTACATTAGCGGGATTCCTTTGTTGCAAAGGAGTGTCCGATTGCACACAACGAATAACAAAGTTGCCCTACCCTGGGCACAGTACCAAAAAACAAATCCAGAGAATAAAAACACAATCGCCTATAGCCAAATGTTACAGCATACCATTACCCAACCATTCATGGATAAAAAAACTGGTGAGCACTCCAAATACCAAGTACCCCCAGGCTCCCCAACAACTTGACACCATGAATCAAGGGGAAAAAATAGGAGGGACAAAGGAAGACTTCCTACACTCCTTCTCCCAGCACCATACCAGCAATCAAAATAGGACCCAAGGCACTGCAATTTTCATAGTTTCGATGTCAGGCCAACAATGAGCTGTAAACACCGATTTGCATTTCAAAAACGTTGTTTGTATAATAGAGGAAATAGACAAATTATGCCTAAAAGCCAGGGATGTGGCAACTGCCCTCACTTTAACTTTCACTAAGGGCAACGAATCCTCGTCAACTTGCGAGTGTGCCTCTAAAATTAGATCCTAATAAAAAACGCCAAGGCATTTTTCAAAAGAAGCCAAGTAGGATCCTTTACTGAGCACCAAAGGTTGCTCGACAGCCCACGGATCTTTTCTGTCCTCAGTAAATAGTATTTCAATGCCCTTACGGGGCATAGGGATCTCTCTACATCCTCCAGACCTAGAATATCTATTAAACTTTTAATATGAATGAGTGAGGCCAGGGGTTGGCAAGGGACTCATTCTTAGCTAAGAATCCTAAGGTAAATGAGCAAATTGCATTACAACTGCATTACCTTGAGAGAATCCAATTCTTTTATCAAAAGCTTGAAGCTCACTCTTTTGGCAGTCGCTAATGCTACTAAAATAGAGTCTTCCTAGTAAGGTCCCTTAAGGAGATAGATTGCATAGGTTCAAAACGTGGTTACAACAGCCACTTTAGTACCACATCTAAATTCCAGGCTACTAGCTTATCTTCTTTCTGTTTGGTTGTGTCGAACGACTTGATGAGATCAGAGAGATTCTTATTAGTAGAGAGATCTAAACCCCTATGCCTAAATACAGAGCTCAACACTGCTTTGTAGCCTTTAATGGTTGAGGTAGAAAGGCTCATGGTAGACTTCCAATATAGTATGAAATCACCTATTTCTGCTACAGATGTCTTAGAAGATGATATGTTGTTTCTCCTGCACCAGTCACGGAAGACTGTCCACTTGGCTTGGTAAACTTTGCTCAAGAAACATTGCCTACAACGAGCAATAGCGTCTGCAACTGCCTTTGAAAATCTTTTCGCTCAAACCAATCTGTAGACAGTCTAAATGCGGTTAGAACCAGAGTGGACAGTCCTTGATGGAACCTTCTGAAAAGTGGTTGTCTGAGTAGACTGGGTTTTTGAGGCAATAGCCTCAGAAAATCCATGAGAAGTTCCAGCAAGTCCGGGAACCATTCCCGGGCTGGCCAGAATGGGGCTACTAACGTCATCTTTACATTCTGATGATTTAGGAACTTGTTTTACACTTCTCTCACTATCTTGAATGTGGGGAAGGCATAAAGGTCAATGTTCGACCAATCTAAAAGCACCATGTCCATCACCCAAGCTTGTGGATCTGGTGCTGGCGAACGATACAGGGGGCGACAATGGTTCTTTGCGGTTGCAAACAGATCTAGAACTGGCCTTCCTCACAGTTTCCACAACTCTCTGTAAACGAGAGGGCCGAGAGTCTACTCGTGGGGAGAACTTGTTTTCGACAGCTGAGTTCGTCTGCTGATACGTTGAATTTTCCCTGAATAAATCTGGTTAGGATCTGGGTTTGATTCTGATCTGCCCAAACAAGTAGGGCTCTTGCTACTTGACAAAGGGAAAAAGAATGAGTTCCCCCTTGTTTTCTGACAGAAGACAGAGCCGTGGTGTTGTCCAAGTGGACAGACACTGTCTTCCCGGACACCTCCACTGCAAACACTTGCAATCCCCAGTGAATTGCCGTCAATTCTTTCACGTTTACATGCCAGTTCATCTGTTCTGAAGTCCACAGGCCTGAAACTTCTTTGTCTCCCAGGAGGGGTCCCCAACCTAGGTCTGATGCGCCTGAATAAAACACTGGGTTATCAGAAAAATCTGGGCGTTTCTTTCTGTTCCATTTGATTTTCAGAAAGAACTAAGTTTCTCATGTATAGCCTTCCAAGGGCCACAAACTGCTCCATGGGCAAGAGAGTCCCCAACAGGCTCATCCAACTGTTCGCAGAACAGGACTGAAGGGCGAGAAATTTGTTTATCTTCTGAAGTCAGGAGTTTATCCTTTGGGGGGAGGGAAAAACCTGAAAACTCCGAGAGTTTATCCTCATCCCCAAATAAGCTATCTCCTGAGAAGGAGTCAGTTGAGATTTGGGGAAATTTATCAAGAGGCCCAAATCCTGGGCGTGAAGAAGGGTCTTGTGAAGGTCCTCCGCACATTCTTCCTTTGACTGGGAGCGAATAAGCCAATCATTGAGATATAACAAAATGTTGACCCCCATCAGATGTAACCATTTCGCCAATGGGGCTAGAACACGCGTGAATACCTGTGGGGCCGTCAACAGACTGAAGCAAAGGGCTCTGAACTGGTACACTTTGTGCAGGAACCCAAACCTTAAACCTCCTTGAGTCCCGATGAATTGGGACATGGAAGTAGGTGTCCTTCATGTCTGTCAAGATCATCCAATCTTCCAGACGAATGAATACAAGGACGTACTGGGACGTCTCCACCTTGAATTTTGTTTTCTGCACATTCAAGTTCAGGGCACTTACATCCAGAACTGGCCTCCAGCCCCCTAAGGCTTTGGGGACTACAAACAGCCGATTGTAGAACCCCAGAGAGGAGGTGTCCTCGACTAGTTTGACTGCTTCTTTTTTGAGGAGAGCTGTCACTTCTTGGGAGAGGCTGAAAACTTCTCCTAATTTGACAAGTAGGTCGTCAATAATATACAGGCTTGCTGCTTAAGGGAGGTTTCTTCAGAAATGAGATTGAATAGCCTTCTCTTAGTACTTGAACAATCCAACTCTCCGCTCCTCTAACTTCCCAACGCTCCCAAAAGTGGAAGAATCTTGCCCTCACAGGTGTGCGGAGGACTAGATCCTCACTTACCTGTGGGTGGTTTGTTGGAGGACTTCTTGACTGCTCTGGGAGTGAAACAGGTGTTTCCATGAGGTCTGGGGAAGTCTCTTTGTCTGCCTCTACCCCAAAAGGGCTAGGGTTGAACAGGAGTAACTGTCCTAGAGGAGAAGGTCGGAGACTCTCTAGGTCGTCTTGCTGATTGTGCAAGGAGGTCCTACATAGACTTCTTCTGCAGATCAGAAGCAATCTGCAGCACAGTCGCTTGAGGGAAAAAGTGCTTCTTATCAAGAGGAGAGAAGAGGAGCGCAGACTTCTGGAAAGGAGTAACTCCCTTCGTGGTGTAGGAATACCAAAGCTCCCTTTCCTTGAGGATTCCCATCGTAAATAATGAGGATAATTCAAACAAGCCGTCTCTAATATAGGCAAGAGATGACTCCCAAAAAATCCGAATAAAAGTTTTCCGGGATAGAGGGCAATCCTTCAGTTTATGCGCAAGAGCTCCTACTGCCCAGTCGAGAAAGCTGAGAACTTCCAAGACTTTGAATAAGTGCTTGATAAGATGGTCCAATTCTGAAGACGTGAACAAAATCTTGGCTGAATTGAATGCCAACCATCTGGAGGCGTCAATTAACCCAGAGAAGTCTCCCTGAGAGGAGGCAGATGCTCCCATGGATGGAGCCTCTCCGGTTGCATACGAAAGGTATCTTCTCTGCGACAATCTAGACAGAGGACAACTAAAAGAGGCTCTTCCCTGCTCCCTCTTGCTAAAGGGCCAGTTTTCCATCTCACAGAGAACTTTCTTACCTGAAGAGGACAGCACCATTTTAGGAAATCTTGAAGTTGTCTGATTATCCATTAGGTACGTCAAAGCCAGAGAAGCCGGAGCTGCAGGAGAGAAGTAGTCTGGGAAAGTCACCAGCAGGGGTAACAGGGTCCGCTTCTTCCTCCTCCTCTGAAGAAATTGGCAACAGATCCACAATAGGCTGGGGAGCCGAAGGGGCTTTCTGAATTAAACCCAGGATATTATTCAATTTATGCTGGATCGACTGAACAGAAGAATCCAAAACAGAGGGAATCTGTTGCGCTGCAGAAGACGAAGGCAAAGATGTAATTGAGAGTGAGACTACAACTGCCGAAGCAGGAGAAGGTAGAACAGAAGTAGACACGGGCGTTGCCGAAGATACGGACAAAATCGGGCGCTCGGAACTGGAATTACACTTGGGCACCAACAACGCGTCTTGCTGCAAGAGGGAAATGGGCACCAATGGGCGCTCGGGAGCCAATGAGTGCTTCGGAGCCGATGGTCACAACTGTGCCAGCAGCCGCTCCAGAGCCAAAGTGCGCTCGGCTAAGAGGCGCTCGGGAGACGATGGTTGCACAAAAGATGAAGGGCGCTCGGAGAGAGCCACACCAGCAGGACCATATTCAACTGGAGAAGGAAGTTCTGGCACCACTATGTGCATTGGCGCCAGACGACTTCTCCGCCAACAAAGTTTCAGGTAAAGCAGATTGTACAGGCACTACAAGAACATGAGTTGGGCACATGGGCGCTAGAGAGCATTCCAACATCACTATCTGTCTAGGCAATCCTCTGAAGCTAAGATGGGTGCTTAGACGACGACGAAGTTCTCAATGCAGACAAGCAATTCCGAGAAGTAATACACTTAGAAGGCTGAACTTGTCCCACTAACTCTGGATGATCCTAGGAGAAATGTTCTGGACTGTCTCACAAGCTACAGGAAGAAGACGTTCTGGAGAAGTTTCTTAAACCTTCTTAACAGGAACTGCAGTAGGTTGAGAAGCACCCAGGACGCGCCTCTTCAGGGGATGAGATTCACCTTGAAAGCACCACTGGCACCTAGGACTGGAGTCATTGCTGGAAATACTAGATGAAAGACGATCCACTTCCAGAGAGACACCTTTCCAGCGGTGCTCTGTCATAACCTGGGAATCAGCAACAGGTACAACTGAGGGGGGCGACTGCCTGTGGGCAGACCCCACCGACCTCCTTTTGGCTGCCAGTTTGGCTCCTCCCATGTTTAGGGGATTTGCCAGGGACTTGGCCTAGGAGAATCAGCGGGACAGACAGCCACCTCCTCCACTAACACTTCACTATCACCTTTCACACTCACTTTGTCCATTAGGACTTTAACAGACGCACCAATTTTCTCCATCGCATCAACAAGTAAACCAAACTTAAGATTAATTCTCAACTCAAGGCTAGTAATGAGGTCCAGATTGGGAGTAAGGGAACCAGGGTGTGGAGTAATTGGTACAGAGTGAGACATGGGATCAGGTGGAACACAGGATAAAGAATCAGAATTATCAAATATTTTACAGACACCTGACTAGCTAAAGTCTTCTTGCTACTAGCTCTAGCTGCTGCTTTCCTCTTTTATCCCTGTCTAATTTCATCAAATGACTATTCAAAGTCTTCCACATTTTAGGATCCCAAGAAACACATTCATTACAGGTCAAATCTGGGAAACATATTTGACCCCTGCAAGAAGTACAAAGTATGAGGGTCATAGCAGGCTTTAGTGAGGCTCGTATTGCAACCTTTACTGCAATACCTAACACTCTGAGAGCCCAAAACGGACATGCTAACAAGTCGAGTCAAAGAAAATCTAAATAATCCTCAAACTTGGTAATACTAGTCTTCAGTGAAAACCTGACCTATCTAATTGTGCCGAAAAGGCTACCATAAAGCGAATACTTCACCAATGATTCCAAGATCAAAAGAGAAGAGAAATTCCAAAAAACTGCTGCTGCTAATCACTGTAACCACAGCCATCAGCCGGCAGAAACATATTGAGATCGTTTGGTAAGCTGGTTCTTCTCTCACCCCGAAAGTGGGCAGGGTCATTTGCTTAGCCAAAACAAAAGTAGCACTACCGCGAATTTCAAAATCCTAGCTACTGCTTAATAGAAACTAATAGCTATGTAATTACTTGGTGAGTAGCTTATATAAAATTATCTGCCCAGTGAAAGTATACAAAAAACCACACATAGCTATATACTAAAAACAAGAAAATAATGAACTATGACTAATTACATGCAAATCATAGACACTAGTGCTGAGAGGTATTAACACTGTACAATGTATTCTTTAACCTTAGAGAAATTTGAAAATTACCTGTAATTCTGTTTGTTATAGAGCTAAAGCATCAAGGCATATCAGGGGCCCATCAAGGCATATCAGGGGCCAACGATTCAACACCCATCTTAGCCAAAAAGTTCACCCCTTTTTCCAAAAACTATATAAATAACTGGCTACATTATTCTGACACAACGAATCTTGAAAGATGATCCACTACTAATTATTCAGTGTGATGTTTGTCTGTTGTGACTCTTCCAATGATGCAATAACAGGTTCCTTCTCTAATCTACCTGGAAAACAAAGAATATTATTTAGTATTTAATGTAAAACCTTGCAGACTTTAAAATTGTGTGGCAAACTAACTTATTTCAAAGTACTGTACTAACTCCTGTCTCCAAAAACATCAAGAGATATTCCCAACACCGATGCTGACTTTAACTTGGATATAAGATGAGAAAGATATAAAAAAATAAGACTGGGCAGGAGCATGCTATACAAGCACTGGAAAAGGTACTGATGCTGATAATAAAAAGGTTTCCAAATGACGTAGACAGTTTGGCTTTGTGCCGCAGAAATCAACAACAGAGGCTGTCTTTATGAAGACATAACTCCAGGAAATGGGCCATACATGGAGGAGGTTACAACATTTGTTTAGATCTTGAGAAGGATGTTGTCTCCTGTGGGAAGGCCAAGGATATCTTAAGAGAAAGGATACAAATGAATTCTGGGACCCGATGGAAATTCAAGCAGTAAGTGCTGTATACCAGAAATTGGAGAAGATAATTGATGAACATGATGATGCAAAGATGAAGTTTCTGACCAGTAAAGAGGAAAGCAATCCTACAAAACAAATGAAAAGGCGTGAGACCTTGCTACTTGGGAGTGAGGGGGCCCTAAAAGGAACCTTAAATTGGTCCCTTTTTTCCACGTAGAAAAGAGGAATTTTAAGTGCCAAAAGTGCTGAGGTAATTCACAGCACAGCTTTGGGAGTTTGTGTTGGTAACATTTGAAAACAAACTGTGATGATATCCTTAACACTGACAGGCCTGACTCAACCAGCTTTTTTTTTATACTTAAAACTATTTCATCTTATCCAAGAAAATATAATTAAAACTTAACGATGGAGAAATTGAAAATGCTTTACAAACTGACAAGATTTTCTCATGATTTATGACTTGCCATGTGCTGGTGGATACAATAAAAAAAAATTCATAAATAAAAATTTCCTTAAAACTTCAAGCTGCACAGGTGGAGGCTGGGTCAAGGGGGTATTTGTCCAATATCCAAGTGTCTAAATACAAGACAATACGAAATTATTTGTGTGTGGAGTTCAACTAATAATAGAAAATTCCATAATATTACAGAAGCAG
Organism: Macrobrachium rosenbergii; assembly: GCF_040412425.1. NCBI lineage: Eukaryota > Metazoa > Arthropoda > Malacostraca > Decapoda > Palaemonidae > Macrobrachium > Macrobrachium rosenbergii. The sequence continues at coordinate 107,165,545 of NC_089752.1, forward strand.
TTGAATTTCATAACAGCCACAACTATGGATGCTTTTCAGCATTTTCACTTAACTACAGTATATTAATGAGATGGATGTCTTTGTTTGTTCATAAATACCTGATTACAACTGGGAACAGAGGAAGACAATGCTACACACATATCAGGGGCAGTGTTGTGCCTGTTTCTGTCCTTCATCTTTGAGTTATTGTCTAGAATCCTAGTTCACACAAGTAGCCTAAGTAGGTGCAAAAGGGAATAATTATAATAATAGAATAGCCTTTTTACTCCGTAGTGGACATTTCCCTTTGTTCTTAATCTAAAATGAGCACAAATTTAATTTCTCAAAATCATTCTTAAGTGCTAAGGCACAACTAAGATGCAGCAATTCAGCTTCCTCTTCAGGTAACAAGTTTAACTCAATTATTAATTCAGGACTGTGGAGAGCAAATGGATTTTTTATCCAAAGGCTTTTCTTCACTGGTTCAAATTTCTCTTCAGGGAAATACTTATCAAGTCTTTGTGATAGGAGAGTGAGATGTGACAATTTCTCTAGTTTTAATCCTCTCAATATGTCATCATTGACAATGTTCTTAGCAGTGTGTTGCAACAATGTTGGGAACATATATTAGGTGGGATGATCACTTTTAAGTCTTCCTTGCCATAACCTCAACATTTTCTGGAGCCCTTCAATATATTCAATAATTTAAGTTTCATGTCAAAATCATTAAGAGTGCCAAAAATATCAGTTAAGCCAGTTTGGTAACCCAAATATCAGCCCCAAAAAGTTGTGCCATGGGATTATTTCTTTCTACCAAAACATGTGAAGCTCAGTTCTAAGTTCATACACCCTGCTAAGTACTTTGCCTTGTGACAACCAACGAACTTCTGTGTGATACAAAAGTGGGTGTATTGGGTTCCAATCTCTAAACAAAATATTTCAAATATTCTACTATTTAGTGAGCTCCGTTTGTTGAAATTTACAATCTTAACTGCACTTTTCAATACTTCCTCAAGATTTTCCAAAAGTCCATTTGATACCAGAGCTTGTTAGTGTATAAAACAGCGAATCCAAATTGCACTGTTATCAGCTGCATCCGAAAATCTTTTAGTAACACTATTTTTTTCAGTCATATTTGCTGCACCATCACTTGTAACCCCTTTGCAGTTTTTCAAGTTTAATTTATACCGCCCAACAAGACACTCTTCTAATGCAGCAAAACCTTTTAGTTATTTCGACCATGATAAGATCCTTTTTGTATAATAAATTCATATATATTATTATGTTTTGATTGGTAAAGGCTGCTTTGTCATGGGAGAAATTGGTAAAACTAGCCATGTTTAAGAGTGCTGTACAACATTTATTGTTGTTTATATTCTGCACTTTGGCCCCCTTGCATTTTTTTCCTCCATTTTTGTTGCGACCCATTTATTTATCTCACGACCCACTGAAGGGTCAGGACCCACAGTTTGAAAAACGTTGGGTTAGGCTGCAATAACTTTTTCGTGCCTATTTAAGAGAACTGTACCAGGAAACCACCTCTAGTCTTCCAAAATAGAATTTATACAGGACTTAACAAAAAGGTAAATCTAAGTCAGCTGTCCGCTGTGAGCTAGGCTATGGCAGTTGAAGTTTTTCTATAGGACTTACCTGCTGAACAAGAATTTAAAGTAATATTTTGTCGCTCAGCTGTAATCAAGCTGTAAATTATCTCAGAACTGGTGTGGTAAAACCCTTTCGAGAATAGCTAACAGTAAGGGAGACCAGTTGGGAATTTGGGTTTTTTGGTGGGTTAAATAAGTTGGGAAAAGGTTTCGGTACCTTATTGTTGTATTTCCTGTTATATATATGTCATTTGGAACACGAAAAAGAGCATAAAAAGAATGGCAAATAAATGGATAGTGGGAGATGTTCCAAAAGCACTTTTCATTCATTACTAGTACTACCGATTCTAAGCCTTAACACACATGTGCTAGCTTTTGAAAAGCAGTTGCCAGTTTTCTGCGCTTAGCGAGAACTGCGAGAGACTGGCAATTGATGTTTTCCTATGTTATTTTACTTGCTGAACAAGAATTTAAAGTAATTACCTCTTGCCAGAACATACGAACTTGCAGGAATCTTTAAAATGCAGATAAGGCACGCAGCGCCATTCTGCCACACGACCTATAGAGGCAACCCAAGTTGAAAGCGGAAATGGTAATGTTTTGTTTCCTGTTTACGAAAGCTTCGAATAGTGTGCAGTGGAGCTAGACTATGGCAATTGACGTTTTTCTATGTTATTTTACTTGCTTTATAAGAGTTTAAGGTAATATTTTGCCGGTCGGCTGCTGCTATACTGTAATTTAACCTTCAGCTGTGTGCGACCCACTGGTACAGACGTGAAGTTTTCAAGGGTCAATTACATTTTAGTTACAGCTGACCGACAAAATATTATTTTAAATTCTTGTTCAGCAGGTAAAATAACGTAGGAAAACGTCAATTGCCATAGGCTAGCTCGCCACGGACACCCGGCTTAGAATTACCAACAAAAAGACCTGCAGGGTTATTTCCATAGCTGGACTCTGGGAATATACCGCCAGTTATATCGTACCACTGATATGCCCCTGTAAATAGTTACCTGCCATATAACCCTCATGGCCTGAGTTTAAGTATAAATCCCAGCAGTAGTATTAAACCCATGGTGCAACTTACCAAACAGATGATTACACTGGTGGGGAAGGCCAATAGGAAAATTGGTAAACCTTTTACTTAAATGCCACAACTACTCGAAGAGTGCCAAGTTTAGTACCAACTCCACTGGAATGAATATTAAAACAGTTGGTATGATTTTCATACTAAGCATATTAAAGAGACCTAGGCTACGCTAAGTTCACAGCATGAAAACTCCAATATAACATTATGGTTTTAGAGTAAAATTCGTTAACTTTACTACAAAATACAAATCCTGAGTTGTCAGAGCACCAATTCATTGCCTAAATAACTTGATAATTCTACAGAAAAGCTCTGAATGGGGGGCCATGTATAATACCAACACCTCAGGAATGAACACAAAAACATACACAAATGACGGTAAATTTTTCAAATTCTCTGCAACTTCTAAAATGATCTCACCTGTACTGCATAACATACACCAATTTCTGCACTGTTCGCTTAAAAATAATTATTTGGCTAATAGACGATATCTCCAAGCAGAGTTCTTCTGAGGAATTACCTAGCCTAACTTTTAATATATATACAAATTTAAAACTGGTGGCTAAAGTTACATTACGGGTAGGCTAGGTTAGATTCTAGGCCTGTTAGGTGTTTCTGCAATTTTTGCCAACACCTCCCCCCCCAAAAAATATTATAAATGAACTTCCCCCATCCCACCACAATGCAGTATCTACTAATAACTCCACAATTTGGTTTGACATTTTATAGTTTAGACAAATTCAAAGATCCTACTGCACATAAGCCAGGCTATTTCCTAACTGCACACTGCGGTGTCAACATTACCCAACCTTATTAAATAAACTTTGTGAACTTTCACTATTTATGCAAAAATATTATAAATTTCGGCCTCTTTTACCTAAACACAACAGGGGTCCAAAGACGTTCTCTCTGCCCAAAGACTTACGGTCAGCTTCATGTTGCTGGAAAATCACCCATAAATTAACGGCCTGACAATTGCTGATCTTAGGGTTTTCTTGGGGCATACTGCCTATGCTGGGAGAGCCGCATGTTTCCGAAGCCTACTCTGTTGTTTCTGGAGCTAAAATCTTCAATATTGTCAACGACCTAATTCGCGGTTCAGTAGGCAGGTACCGAACGCTCCTCTGATCTAGTTTCCATACGACACCTGTCAACTTATCGTAACTGAATGTCCTTCACTGTAAGCAGAGCTATATAGTAGCTCCACGGCGGTGACTGTAATTCAAAAGCAATCTGTGAAATATAAATTAAAAATGAATTACGATGTCGATGTTTGGGACATCGATGTTTGGCCTCACCGGATATCGTGGTTTTTCACGACTCGAAACAACAGACGAAAAGATATCGGAAACAAGGCAGGAACTGTGACATGGTTGCCATGATCGCTGAGTTGCCATTTGATTATTTCATTTTTTTTTTTAATTATCTCGTGTGCATATTTGTTAGAGCCCACATATTAGTGTGCAATAAATTGAATAGGTATTTAGATTATATTTGAAAGTATTTTCACGCTTTTTCGTAAGGTCAGTTAAATATAAAACACATTATAATGACTTCTTGAATGGCTTTTGGCACTAAAAACAGAAAGCAGACACTGGTTACGAAAATATGTAATTGATACTTTGTGGGCGGAATACACATTTATTTCTGAAAAATAAGTTTAAATACGTAAGTATTTGGTATACATAAAACGTATCCAAATTTACCCAACAATGACGTCACAAACACACACTTCCCAAGTTTCATGGCCTATGTCCAGGATTTTTTTTTATAAGTAGAGTCATTCAGAATTAATTCGCCATAGTATAAGAGAATCAATGCTGCGAATGTTTAACGGAGATTGTATTGAATAATAATAATCATAATAATAACAACTGAGAGATGAGGATGAATAGCAGTAGTGATGCATGGATTTCTCTGAGATGAGGATGAACAGCAGTGGCAATGCATGGATTTCTATGTGATAACTCTTCTGTTTAGTATACAGCCGTTACATTCGACATTTTGGTTTGTAATCAACTAAGACATCTGTATGCATTGTAATGAGACGTTACAGGGATGAAAATGACGTCCTCCCAAGATTTCGAGTTGTTATTGCTATTTGTATTATAGTTTGTTACGCAAATGTTTATGCAATATCCGGGTACTGCTTCAGTTGCTCTAATTGTTCACTGGTTCACAATAGGCTTCCTATACCATGTAGTACTTATCCACTGTTGTGGGACACTTTTGCTGACATATGCAAGCGTAATCAAAGCCAATCAACCGTAGCTTTTATACTACCCTATTAATAAGTGCGGTCAATACGCCACCCGCCAGCAGCATCTTTCCGAGTACGATATTTTCCAACTCGGTTTCATTCAACCCCACTAACTTAAGACAAGCGCCACAGCAAATGCCCCTCCTTATGACCACTCAAAAGAGCGAGTGCCTTATACGTGAAAAAAAGAGGGAATTCAGTATACTTGTCACGGGTGAATTTTCCCCCTCCGTGACATTTGGTGGCAGCTGTGTTGGATCTGTAGTCCAGCGCTATTGATCCATAGGCTACCCACTATGCCTATATATTATTTAGGTCACTTATAATGTTTTGTCATATTGTATGCTTTTCTTTATACAATATTCTTAAATTTTACCTGATTAAGGTCATGACCTATTTGCATGCATATTCATTATTTCTATAGTGACGGAGTGCAGGATATGGTCTATTAATGTAGTTTACATTTTATTGTTTGATTATAAGTTTTGAAATATTGTAACAATGGCAACTGGTAATGATGAATCATATACTGATCTAATTCAATTAGAGCAAGAAACACAACAAACATTACAGACAGTTAAGAACTTCACTCAATCCTACCAGGACGTTTGGTCTCAAGTGGGAGATTTATCAAATCAAATCAAAGACTTGGACCAGAAGTTGGTTGATATACAGGGGACAATACAACACTTAACACCCAAACATAATAACACTCAACCACCCTTAATGTCTACGCTACATACGTTTCACATTTCAAGTGATCCATTCTCATGTGACCATCTCAGTACCATAACAGGAACCCCACAATACAGACCCCCAACACCGCCTCGTACAAATACCAAATACCCACCACAAAACACAACTACTGTCACAACTACAGTGCCCTTAATACCCATAAATGTCTCATCAACACCACCTAACCCTGCAGTAAAGATATTAGAGGAGGATGATGAATCAATTCCTAACTAAATCAATAATAATTAAAGGAATAATTTTCCCATTACATACTGGCAACAGCGGGCGACTTTTGGACTTGACATCATGCAAAGCATTGTACGCAAGGCATACTGTAATCGGCACCAAACTATGGGCTATTATGAAAGGAAGTTGCCGAGACATTGAAGTAGGCAGCCATTTGTTAACACTTGTTATAATATGAACCTAGGGAGTTCTGTTTCAAAAATTCTGCCATTTTCACGATTTTCTAATTGCATGTAATATTGTCATATTGCATGCAAACTGCAATATTGTAATGGATTACGGTGTTACTGTTGTCGCGTACTTTCTCTCTCTCTCTCTCTCTCTCTCTCTCTCTCTCTCTCTCTCTCTCTCTCTCTCTCTCTCTCTCTCTCTCCAGCGCATACGGAATCCACCTGACCGACTGACACGAAAGGGAAAATTTCACGAAAGTATTCTTAAAACTGTCAGTTTACTTTCAAGTTAATAAATACTATTACTTATTTACTAGAAAACTTTTTAACGTCAGATGATTATTTAGGCAGCTCAGTGTTTAGAAAGCGAGTGCACTGTCTCTCAAGTGTGTTGATTTAATGTTCCATGCAAACATTCGCTATCGTCTCAAGTTTATCCATCTCAGTTGTATGCATGGCTAATTATGTTTTTTTTTTTCTGGTGGGTGAAAACATACATTATTGCGAGTGGCTTTCGACCTATTCCGTGCCGGCACAATTTGTATGATTCGTAACTTTTCGAGCGATGGTTCAAAATCACTTGAAAGTGACTTTCTTTCGCCCACCTGTTGTCCGTTCGTCTGGGAATTTGGTCTCTATTTAAGGGTCTCCGTGCATTTAAAAAACAGTCAGCGTGTCTTTCGAAAATCGACCTCCCTCTAGCTTTCACTCTGCAAACCACAGAGGGCCTAATAACGCTGAATGAGTTGGGGAAATAGTCTAATGCTGAAGTTATTAATTTCCGTTCTCGTCAATAGTTACCCCTTTTGCAAGCCCTCAACGATTGTGCTATGGACGCATAATTACCCTCGAGCCTAATTCTAGAGCTTGGTCTGTATTTCTGGGGCTCTCTTTCAGCACTGACGCAATTTTGCCTGATGTTTAAAAAAAAAAATCAATCAATCAAAACCAACCTTGTAAGAAAGCAGAGCAACGTCTCTAGCATGTTAACAAAAAATGCTGCCGGCTCAAGATGCATTTGTGGCCAATAGAACCCACCCTTAATTGCGCGCTCTTGATTTCTCTTTCCTTCTTTCGTCATTAAGTTTCACAATGTTATGTCCTCTCGTTCATCACGCAACTAGGTCGTTATACCTCGGGTATTAAATGTAAAAGTAATGAAAAACTTATAAGTAAACAGGTTATAAGATATAATAATTGCCCTAGTTGGACTTTTCTCTTACTTCTTTACTACCTCTGCAACTATTTTTTTTAAGTAATTTTCATTATGAAAACGAAAGAATTGCCAAAACTAGAACCAAGGCTCGAAAGTGTCGAAAATACGTTCAGTGAGAAACAATTCGTCCTCCCCAACGATAATAAATCACATAATTAATCACTGCTGACACCACAAGTCTTGTACCACTCTTTATAAACTGAAACTCTTACGTTTAGGAAGCTTTTGATCAATAGTTGGTGTACCTTAAAATAATATAATTTTAAGATGAACCTACAATTAACTAAACCGCCTAACACATAATTTAAAATAACGGCACAGCAAACGAAAGTATGAGCATGCACGTACAATTTCTTTTCTGTCTCTCATTTAGAGTTCATTGCTGATAATGTTATTCTAAGTCTTTAAAAAAAAACTTACAGGAATAATCTTATCGGTAATGGTATGCGGAAATTTACTCAAACATTACACCATCCAAAACGCATTGCTTGCCATGTAAACAGCAGAACGTCTGTAAGTTTGCCTAGCCTACGAGCTTGCTTGCTTGCTTGCTTGCTCTCTCTCTCTCTCTCTACAACACTGATACCTACTGTAATTTTAATATTTGGCTGTATAAGACACTTTACAGCAACATTGCTATCTATGAGCTTGTAAGAAAATTTAAACTTGAATAGTCATATAGATCTCTTGGTCTGCTTTGCCTGCAATTTCTCAGTAAACTATTCGGCGTAGTATTTATACAGCCAGTCACTTCAATTTCCGTTTACTGCTTGACGAGAAATATGAACTCAAATTTTTAATTTAACAAAAATCAACAGGTTGGTTATTTTTCGCACGAGTTCAAGGTATATGTGTTGCGATGCTGACCACCTTGGTCGAGAGCGCAGTTAATAATCTGTCAGTGGCTGGTCGTTTATGAAACTTTACAGGCAACCGTAGAGCAAAGGCTGTTAATGAAATTTATTCAACTCTGCAAGGAGCTTGCGTGTCTGAGGATGTAGGACGACCTACCTCAGGAGATGGTGACATGAGTAATAGCGTAATACAAGCTCTTATTAATGAACTGGCCCTTCCAAACTCCGATACTTGGGAATATGTAAAATTAAAAGTATAAATTCACAGTATTGTCGAGAACTAAACAAATTAGTGACTCACAATCAAATGGGGAAACCGTCAACAGTTTTCAGAAACCAACACATTTGTTTTGGCTAAACTGGTGCCTCTTCTTCTTTACACAATTTTTTTTAAGACGTCTAACCACCACTTTATCTCTGTATTTTCTATGGCTCATTTTAGACCTATGAATATCTGCAGGATAATACACATTAGCCCTTCTTTTCTTGGTAGGTGACATTCATACTTTTGAATTAATGGATTGTACATCTCACTCGGTAATGAAGCAGTTTCTTGTGCAGAGTATATACATGATCGTGAGATTTTTATATGAAATGCCATCTGACGAATACCGTGAAAAGTAGCATGGCGTACACCAACACGTATATATCGTCGACTTATACGGCATCTTGTCAAGAGTCTTGTTTCTTGAACAACTTTTTAAATTACTGGCTACGCACAGCAACCGTTGCACTGATCACATGGATTGACATTGGGCTGCCAATATCCTTTCAAAAGGGTATGAAAGATAATTTAGAGCAAATATTACTTACGGTATATAACGATCACCTCTCCCCCGTTTTTCTTTGTACACAGGACATGGGGCTGGGGCGGTTTCGGTCAGTGATGTCACCATCATAAACCCTGGCATTTTGCTGACATGGTGTTTCAGGATATATCGATAACGCAACTCAGCGCTTTTAATCCTAAATAGCAAATTACTAAAAACATATTTACAGCTAAAAGCAACTGATTGCTGCATTTCACTATCAGGATTGTGTTTATTTAGTAATATTTACAAGAATTTTTACCGTACCCATCCTCCTAAAGAAGGTAATATTAAACAATCTGGACGCTGAAAGATAGGTGACGTACTAGTGTACAAGAACGAAAAGGATCATCGTTCTTACCTACTATTTTTATTTCCTGGCAGTTGTAAATCACTCTGTATATCCTTATTTTTAATTGTTTTGCTTACTTGATTAGAATGTAGTTTTCTTTATTTGTGGCTGCGGGGTTATCTCAAGTACCGCAAATGATTTGTTCACATGAGCGTGGTGTTGACCGTAACAAGTGTTCTGGAACCTTCGGCTGAACCATATTCTTTTGAGTTCCCTTGCTTGAAGGTATACTCGAACGTATTTTACCCACCTTTATTATCTTTTATTGTTTTTTTTTTTAGTTTTTGTTCATATATTGATATTTGACGTTTTGTTTGCGAAAGCTTTAATACTGAGGGCTGAATGCTTGATGTGACACCGTTGTAAAACAAAAAATTATCTGTGATGTTCTCTGCAATGTGGTAAACAATTTAAAAGCACGATAACAATATTTCAGCTGGATGGTTAGTACCTCATCTGACATTATACTAGTCACTTAATCTTGCCTCGGCTTTGAGTTTGAGTTAGGGATGGCAGTGCCATTTCAATATTATCTCAAAGGAGACCATCCTTGCATGTCCACCCAACTTACCTACATCCAACCGACCTCTCCCTGGTCAACAGCTCAGGCCTTTGAACCAGTAACAGTACCAAGGAGAACCCCTGCCCTAATACTCGAGTACGCTGTTTTACTTCAAAGGGTAGCCATATCATTATCTGCAATCACATCAGTACCTTCTACAGGCAACACGTCTATCAGATTTCGTCAAACTGTAAACACTCTTTGCCTCAACTGACGTGCTGGGCAAAATATGCCTCAAAATAAATGAACGAGCCGTACCAGTGCCTCTCAAGGTACTTTCTTACCTTGCTCCCTTTTTATGCGCAAAAATGTCACGTTTAAATATATATTTATTAAACTACTAGAAAATACGGAAATTTTCCGTTATGATTATCTATGAGTTTCTTGCGTTGGTATATTACTTCTTCCACTCTGTACAGGTGAACCTTGCATGACCTTTTTGGCGGTGAAAATACCAGACTAGTTTTAACTTCCCTACCTTAAGAGGATTATTACCTGTAGTAGGTATTAATTTAATTAAGTTACTCCCTTTCCTTAGTTTCTTATCACTAGAAGTAGAAATTCTTATTCCTCACCCTACTAAATAGCCTATGAAATAGCATATATCCATCCTAGGAGACAGTCGTCTACTTCCAAGTGCCTATTTTTAGTTCCTCTTAGTGACCCTTCAGTTCTCGATGAAAAGCTCTTATAAATTCCTTTCAAAATTATATTTAACTTAAAAAAAATCCTCCATTTCCTTTGACTTAACCAAACCTCAAAAAAATCTTTTTTTTTTTAAGGATATTCAGCATACAGCGGGTTTGAGAGGCCAATATCCTGAAATCCCTAAATTTCTGACATCACTGCTCTGAAACCAGCCCTATGCTTTCAGTGTTATTGTTTCTCTGTATCATAACCTGCAGTCATTTAATCGTCTAATAATTATCATATAGGCTACCCTGTGAACTTTACAAATGTTCTTGGCTGTGACAGAATGAAACTCTAAGTTGCATTAGATTTGTCAAAAATATACATTAATTTCAATGTAATGTTCACGTTCATATCTCCACTTTCAGTCATTCATCATAAATTATGCACTTAAAACCTGTGCATCTCATTGCTCTCTCTCTCTCTCTCTCCCCTCTTTCTGCACTCTCATTCCACCAATCTCTCAATCATTTCCGACAGTAATTTTTTCATTCCCCACGCAAGAAACCTAATCTGATTTTCCAAGAGAGAAGCTTAATTCAGTTTTGATCTATGAAGATATTATTATTCCCTAGTATTCAGAATTAAGGACCAATAACTGCTTTATTTAGCCTGCCTATTGTTTCCTCCAATTCTGACCCAGCCACAAATTGAGGAACCATTTCTAGGAAGGAATAAGAAAAGCAAAGAAAGGGAGACATGAAAGTCTGAAACATTCTTATAATTTTTGGCTGTGAATTATTAGCAACTTTCTCAAAAGAAGTAAAAACCCTGTCTGCATTTGAAAAACGGTGACAAATTCAATGTAATATCCCATTCAAAAGTCCACTTTAATTCAGCTGTCACAAATTATGCTTTCTCTCATTCCACCTTTCTCAGCCATACCCAACCTGTAACCTAATTTTCTTTTCCAAGAGGGAAGCTTTATTCAGTAAAAATTCAAACATCCCATTCTTTATCTACAAAGACACTATACTGTTATTCGCATTCATCAGCAAGGATCAATAACAGCTTTATTTAACCTATCTGCTGCATCTTCTCATTCTAATCCAGCCAAAAACTGAGGAACCACTTGTAAGAAGGAATAAGAAAGGGAGATGAGAAAGATAAAATACAAAAGTATGAATAGTGAAGCTATAAATAACCTTGTAATCACATTAGCCACTGAAATTATCATAAATTACCAAACTGATCCTGGTTCAATTTTAACTTGAGGTGGATCAATCATGGCACTGTCATAACATGTAACAAGCTTCAATGGACATCTTTTCTCTTTCACCACAAAGTTTTCTCTCTGTAGTTCAGTCAATATGACAATGTATTCCAGGCTCTTTCTGAGAAAACACCTCACTGGGAGAAGTACATTCAGCACACTTCACTGAGTGTTTATTCTTTTATTCTCTTTTCTATTTATTTTTTCTTCAGCTCATTCCTTCCTATTTAAATGTGTAATAATTTTGGCATAAGTGATTATAAGGGGATAAATGAAAAGATATCACTAAAAATTACTACTTCTGATAAAAATATCTACAAAGAAAGAAGTAATATGATGTATTAAACTATCATTAACTCATAAACCACGGTCACACCATTCAATTAAAAATACTAGAGAACGAAGCATTGGTGGCGAACTTAGTGGCAAGTGATAAAATATAGATGTAAGAAGTCTTAATCCATCTGAAAATAAGGGCATTGGAATATGAAATTTAAGCCTAAGGCCAAGGACTGGGACCTTTAAGGTTATTCGGAGCTGAAAATAATGTTTAAACAATTGTTAGCAGAGGGTGGAGAGTAGCATGGAAGAAAGGGTATATAAATGGAAGTATAATACAAGGAATAAAAGGGGGTACAACTATGGGCCGAAGGAACACTGCAAAGAATCCTAAGTAACGCCTACAGTGCACCTTGTGAAGTGCATTGACAGCATTACCCCTCTATGGGGATCTGATTAATAAAATCAAGGTCAATCCCTTCCAGCGATAAATGCTTCCCTTCACAAAAGAAACCTCGGCTGAAAGTCAATTACTGGGATTGGGAATGGGCAAGAGGAACTGTGTACCTTTTCCACCCTGAAGGTAAAGAAAATGTCATGTGCAATGCTTAGGGCAAAGCACAGGGTGGCCCTCTTGGCAGTTAGGACCTTCTGCGACAGGTTGAAATTTATTTCTGTCTTTACTCTTACAATATGCTGTAGGTCAGGTTAGGACAGAGAAGTCAGAGGCAAAGACCTGGCACCAAAAGTTAGATTAGAATGCATTCATGTAATTTACCCTTGACTTTTTGGTGCTCCAAGTCAGGTTAGGCAGAAAATGATCAATACAATGATGAAGAGCGCAGCTCCAGATGTGAGTTAAGTAATGAAGTTATACCCTGTTTAAGAATATAACTGCAAGTAGTCACCTTTCTAAATACCAAAGAAATGGGCCCTATCACTGTTACTAAGTGGCCTACTAAGTCTAAGAGTCTAACCTTAACTCGCACATAATTTGTCCAAGGGCTTTGTTCTTAAACGAGTCATACAAACTGGACAGTTAGAAAAAGACAAAAGGGACAGTTATGTCGAAAAGACCAAATGGAATAGACGTAAATGCAGCTAAGAGTTGAAGAAATGTAAGTGATATCATCCCACATGTTCAATAGACCAACAGATCAAAGGGAATAAACGTAAATGCAGCTATGAGTTAAAGACATGCAAGTGGTATCATCCCACAGGTTCAATAGTGACTAACAGATCAATTATTTTTAGCCCTACCAAACCAGCTACCATTTATTTTTTATCATTTAATACTTTCTTACCAGATTTATGAAACACAATAGCTATCAATGACTAATTCAATTTCACAAATGCTCCAATCTACATACCATTAATCGTTGTTTTGCAAGTCCCAGAAAATATATTCTTTTTAATCTAATGAAACTATATCAAGTATAATATGAATTTTTACCATCAAAATTTAAATCTTGTTTTCCAACAGGTGTTGTTTAAATGCAGAGAAAGAAAACTTGGATTATCACTAAAATGTAGTCTACTCAGACGGCCCAATTCACTGTTCTTGACTCTCATGTGCCTGGAATGAAGGGTTGGTCTTAATATTCTAATTTTATCTATGTCATGTTCTTTAAAATTTTAATAATTAGATAAGACAACTGTGACAGATTTCCCGTTATTATATCCAAATACCAAAGTCAATGACAAAACTACCAACTAACTTTTGTAAAGCAGCTCATACATAAAGGGTGGCCTGTATAGTGACACAATTGGGTACAAGACTGTACAGATACAATTGGACCACATCTCGCATAATATGGAATGGAATATAGAGTTTAGGCCAAAGGCCAAGCATTGGGACCTATGAGGTCATTCAACACTGGAAAGGAAATTGAGTTGTAGTATGAAATAATTGTTAGGAGAGGATGGATAGCAAGATGGAAGAAAGATAATATGAATGGAGGTACAGTAAAAGGAATGAAAGGGGTTGCAGGTAGGGGCCGAAGGGACGCTGCAAAAAACCTTTAGTAATGCCTACAGTGCACCCCATGAGGCGCACTGACGGCACTACCCCACCACGGGGCTTTTCCACAATACAAGCGAGGACTGAAATTAATATTACTAATAATTTCTTATATTGTTTTTATTGAGAATAGAGACCGATCTAATAAACAAAATAAGGAATATAAAATGTAAATCTGATTGTTCACATTGAGATGAAATCAGCACAGTGTTGTAACAACAGAATCTTACAATTCTACGTGACTCACTTCTCGTGATGATAGCTTCCAAATACTTACAAAGTGATTTTCATTTTCCAGATTATGTTTAATCCTTATAACTGATGTTCACAATGGTAATATAAATAATAAGTACAGGTTGATACCTTTTCCCATTCAACTCTTAATACAAAATAAAGTACTGATTTCCATAGCTGTCAAAAACAAGCCTTAGGCCTATACAGTATGACACAATTTTCCAAGTTTACTTTATAACCAAAGTTTATCTTCCTTCTACACAAAAATAGCTACTTAGTTTGTGATCAATAAAGTAAACTGTCCTTCTATGACAAAATAGCTATCTAATAATCAATATATAATACATATCAGGTAACACAGGAAAAAATGATTGATATTTACACAGTATTGAAAACAGACATAATGAAGATAATTCACTCTCACCTTCAACAGGAAAGTCTTCACAGAAAAATATTGAAAGAAGAAAAAATAACGTAGACTTAAGGAAGTGATACAGCAAATCCTTGTAGGCTACATGTTTACTACAAGAATGTAATGTTGCTGCCAAAAAAAAAAAAAAAAAAGGTTGGGGAAGGAACCTCAGAATAAATCTAACTCAACTGTGTAGTGTTGAATAAGGTAGTTAAAATCACGAAAAGCTACCTAGCACGGTCTAAACATGCTGTTAAAAATAAAATTCATACCTTACAAAATTTGGGCAGAATAAGGGATACACGTCACATAATCACGTGTTACATTAATCCTAAAATAACAAAATAAACAATCCTTGGTTATGGAGAGATGATTTTTGCGCTTTAGTGCAGTATGTACGTTAAACAGGGACCAACTTTGTCAACTTATTTTTGTCAAAATATAAAAGGAACTATGAACCTCAATATTAAAGTTTTAACCTTTGCAATATATCAAGAATGATTTCATCAACCTCTTTTAATTACAATACTATCATTTATAATTACATTATTCTTTTTAAATACTGTTTGTATTACCATACATACATATGGGTAGCAACTGCAAAAAGGTGAAAAAATATACCAGACCACAGAGTCACTGACAAGCTAACATCACCTTACACTTAAAGACTCCACTACACTTAATACACAATACTGAAGTCATTAACCCATGAATCCGAGTTCTTCCAGCCTCCTAGTTTTGAAACACTGATTTTTACCAATCCCACCCTACACTCTGCAATACTCAAAATTACACTCCCTTTGAGACACTCGTACTGAAAAGATCTCAATTCCTTTAGAAGTCATTTTTAACTCATAAATTATTATAAGTTAGAGAAAATAAAATTCCCATTTTCCTGCGCATCCAATTCTAACAAAGTAATAAATATGTTTTTCTTCTGGTGATGTCTTACTTCCTTTGGAAATATCTACAGCATAAAAGTTTGAAACAAAACTTTAGAAACTAATCTGACTGGTGCTAAAAAGCACTGAAATGACAGTAGGAAAAAATCACTTCGATAGTTGTCTAAAACACCTTATTCACTTAATACAAAGCAGAAAAAATGGTCCCTTTTCAATAAACACAAGGCCTATTTTACTGGTGCAACAGGCAAAAACTTTTCTACAGGACTATTTTACTCCAATCTTTATTGACCATAAGCCACAATTATTAGCATGCACACAGGATTTTCCAGAAGGGTCATTTAAACAAGAGGTGAAAATTGGAGGAAGGAAAATTTAAGAACAGCTACTTGCAAAAGAGACTACCAAGGGAATAGATGGAAAGTTAGTGGCAGTTCACATCCCTGTGGCTGTAAGGACATTACCTTAGTCAACACTACTGTTTTCTCTATTTTTCTTCAGCAGCAACATTACAAGATACTTTAAGAATCTAACTTTTAAAAAGATCATTATATATACAGAAGATAAGAGTACTGTAATCTGAAATTAATTTCCTGGTTAAATTTGCTCTTGCTAAAAAAAACTTAGTACGAAATCCAAACAATAAAAAAAAAAGGAAGATAACATAGAAAACTATGGTGACAGCTTTGTATGAAGTAAAATTTTGCACAACACAGTTAAAAGTTTTCGTTTTTATTGGAATAATATACAACCAAAAGTGTTGGCATCTTAGCTCACTGACATTGGAAGGAATGCATCTTTTATCCACATTTCTACAATCCTATTAAATATCAAATAATTAAAAAGTAAAATAGCAAGCAAGCAATGCACATCATGACCTAAGTACATTTGGAGTTTCTTAAATGAAGGTGGCGTGCACTGCTGTCTCGTCTGTGATGATGCAATATAATTTTCTGGGCACTTTAAAAGAGCTAAATCACAACAGCGTACTACAGTGAAATCCATCACTAACACTGTGTGCTGCCAAGTGAACTATTATCTCCTGAGAGGTAATCACTCATTGTATTATCACTTGATGCATATGTGAGATAATTGAACATTTTTAACTATTCAAGGAAAAATGTATGAAGTAGAGCACCTGATGTCTGAAGCAATTTCTTATTGCAAAATAATATACCTGTATTGTATATAGGGTGCACACTGCAAAGTTCATAAGCAAAATATACACAGAATCTTTGTCTTGCACAGAAGTATCTTTTGCTTTATTAATTATGCATCAAGAGCATTTCTTAAGAATAAATTTATGTACAAACCTAATGGCTCCCACTCTGAATAATTTCTGTATTAGGACTAAAATAAAACACTCACAAACATTGCATATTCAAAAAAAATACTCTTTAGTTATCGATAAAGGATAAGTACTGTTATACATAAAATTAGATTTATTTCCTTGATGCCCTAGTTGTGGTTTTGCCTTTGACTCTCTCAAGTCATTTTGTGAAAGATACTTAAAGGATCTCTGGCTCATTAACTTACAACGTACATGGGATAAATTAGTTTCTCTTAAATCACTACCAGGATACTGCTTACTGATGTCTACATTGCAATTTTTCAGAGCTTGTGAGGACTTCTTTAAATGTTCTTCAGAAACTTCACTGTTCTGTGGAAATTTTGATGAATAGTGTAAGAGCTTTAAGCAGGAGTCACAGAGGTTGCGATGTGGGAGGCGCATGTCAGCTCGTTCGGTCTGTGAAACAAAAAACATGTTAAAAAACAGATGCTTCTCTGTAAACTTGTATTGAATCTGATTCTAAATTACTTCCTAAAATAACAACCAAATAAAAAAAATGAAATTCAAGTTAGACAAAGGCAAAAAATTTCTCCTAATCTGTCAGCTAAGATACAGTATTCATTCATTACAATAAACCTTTACCTAAACATACACTTGCAAATCCATGCCAGTAGTTCCTTTTTCACCAAAACCCATTGGAATAAAATTATGAACTTGAAACAGTATTCAAAATACTCACTTGACTAAGGTCATTACCATCTGTGACAAACACTAAGGCAAAGATATTTTTCATTGGTACTTACAATGAAAATTTTCCATTACAGTAGTATAAAACACATACTGAAAGAATACACAATGTAACTGGTATACATATCACATTTACAAGGAAATAAATACCATATTGCTTCATAAAAGCTAGGGTATAGCGCACTATCTTGAATGACAAACTGAACTTCCTAATTCCTACCTTTATGACTTACTAAGTTGATGGTAGGAAGTACTGCACAGTTATACTAACTGTATTACATTCTACAATTTACCTGACATTTATATTACTCAAAAATACAAATTCTTGATAATAACATATACTCCTCATAATTACAGCACTTTTGCTAAATTCTGATAATTCAGTACTACAACAAAGATCCTTACATATATAAATACGAAGGAAGAGTAAGGCAAATAAGTTGGATATCTTTCATGACCAGAATAAAACTTGGTTATTTTGTGATGCAACTCACAATCTAGAGATTGCTTTCAACAAAGTGATAAATGCTTTTCAAATTAGAAAATTAAGAGAGTTTTACAGGGAAAATAGCCCAACCTATCGCACTTGCACCATTTAAAAGACTAACTCACTACGAGAGAGAGAGAGCTACAAGTCTAGATATTAGTCTCTACAAAATTTTGCGACAAAAGCTGCATAAGAGTAACAATTTTAACAGTAAACAAATGAAAACTTATGCTTCCCTATACTCTTGATTTTTTATATTTCCAACTATTTCTATATCCTCTCTTACTTGTTCTGATCCTTTTGAGATTTCTGTGAATGGTTGACTTTTTCTCATCTGTTCTCACCAAACTATGCCTAAGACACCATGCAATTTAACTGTGCTTAAGCTTTGATACAAGGCTTGCTGTTTTAATACTTAAAATCCTAAGCTAGAAGCAACTCAGAGGCAAGCCCAATGTTGATATTTTAAACTATTCTCAACCACAAAGTTGTGTCACCCTACATAAATTTGGGCTATTTCCTTTCAACTTTTATCTTGCCACAGGATGCACTTGCAGCTCACATGCACATAGATGAACACTCCCCTCTGCAAAATCCCACCTGAATATACACCTTACCCTCCGTACCTTAAGGACCATACGTTGAAATCGACCCAGCACTGAGGGCAAGGTTTAACTGAAAGTTTCCCCTCATTTGGCCATGTCAGATTCTCCAGTTTTACAGGTGGAGTGGTATACTGTCCACCTCCATCTAAGTTTCAAGGGCAGAATTTACTACATAACCCTAATCATTTTAGGGCCTTCATAAAGTTTGTCTTGATAGAAGGAAAGAAAAATAAAATGGTTACTAAGGGAATGAAAAATAGCCGGACTACAATTTGTTAGGTCAGCATCCAAGTTGCAAAGTTTCCATAGATTTGATGTCTAATGACATCAATGCACTGAGACACTGCTTCTCAGCTGCCATCCTCTCAGCCTCCTAATGACAGAAACAGGTTCAAGATTTGGGGGGACCACAGGCTGTTAAAGTTTGGATTTTATATTAAGGGGTATTAGAAGACCTCTGGCTTTGGGATAACTGTCTTACACAAGAGCATAGAGTATGGCAAAGAAAATAACACACAGAATACTAAAATAAACAGATTTACACAGAAAGGGTTTAACTGCTTCATATGAAATATACTGTTCTCGGCAGTAAAATGAAACAGTGATTAATAATCTTAAATGTGTAAAAAAAACCCATAAACACTGCAGTGAATAACAGAAAAATGAACACCTATACCCAGCTGAAGGATGCCAGTACATAAATGAACAGGATGTTGATCCAAAAGAAGTTTTAACACTTAAAGTACACAGGAATTGACAAAGATATGAATTTGTTAAAATCATGATGTGTGAAGACCTAATTTAGTGAAGGGAAATAAAGGTTTCACAAGCTTGCTTACGACCTTCCAAAAAAATGGATGCTTATGACCTTCCAAAAAAAAATTCCATTTAAGTACTTTACATGACACAAAATTATGAATGAAAATCTACAATTATAACAGAAAATGTGAAAAAGCAAAATGAAAAGAACAGTTTGGTAGGTCTTTACAACAGGGTAGACAGACAGTGATTCTGGCTGTAACTAAGGGGTCAGTAGTGCCCTGATGCATGGACTATCAGGTGGAACTCTAAGATTTATTCTTCACTATGAAGTTTGATCCAGCAGTCTGATTAAACTAATTAAAAATAATCTACTATGAAGTGTCTGAAAGCTTCCTCAGAGGGACCCAAGACTAGTAAAAAGTAGTGAGTTTATGACAAAACAAATTAAACCCACAGAAATATTTGCATATACACAATACCTTGCATTTGGGAGAGAGAAATAGTTTAAAGAGGATTAAAATTCCTTCTCCTTGGGGCTTACGCCAGAACCTAAGCCAGATCCCATATCCCTTAGGAGCAAGTGATATATAAAACAACCTTCTGGTTTACCTTTCTTTTATCTACAGTATATGGGTATTACCTTCATGAATATCAAAACCTCGAGACATAATTCAAAATACAAAAAATCCAGGTCAAAACAAAATATGAAAAAAATAAAGTAAAAAACTAAGGGTATTATGAACTTTAACATTATAAGTGGTGTATTAAGTGAAAAGAGATAAACAACGTAACAATAACTTTGCAATTCAAAGTATTCTAGGTGAATTGCAAATAATATTTCTTTTGCCCTTAAAACTCTACAATTTTGCATCAGACCACTCAACTGTTCAATAGAATTTTCTTTGACTCAACAACAGAAATTTACTAATAGTGTAGACATCAACTCACAAAAGAAGATGAGACTAGTACAATGCATGAAGACTTTTAGCAATATTAAACACAGGGATAAAGATTACTAAGAACTTGAAAATTGTTTTTGATACTGTATACAGACCCTGCCAAATTTTTCAAGCGCAATAAAAAAATACAGATGAGCTTTCAAAGTTTCTGTTCAGGATATGAGATGTTTAAACTCACCACACCATGGTGAAGGAAAACTAAAGAAAGTAAGTTTAACATACTGAATGTCAAAATTCAATGAGAGGCACAGTTCAGCTCTGAATACGAATAAACTCTAGACCAGTGGTTCTTAACTGGTGGTCCATGTTGACAATCTGGGTGGTCCATAGAACATTCACTATATTTGGTATGAACTGGAGTTTGGAGTCACTGAAAATGCAGTATGAACAATTTTCTCCAGATAAATGATTGACCATTCATTTCATCATATTCCTACTCAAAAATTACAATGACAATCTTCAAGGTGTAGTACCAGACCCCAGCCTAGCACACTAGTGATCCAAAATTTGTATCCAAGCCCGAGTGAAGTTTTGAAATGCCTGGCATCTTACCAAACCATTTCTAACAATTACCAGTCCTCCTTTTACTGCAGAAATATATTTCTACTGTGTTTGAAACAATTAGGAGCAAGCATGTCAGTGAAAGAGCTTCCAAAAGTCTGGTTGCAGAGAAATTCACAATTGTATCATTTTCTAGAAATTCAACCTGTAATTCTTGTGTAAGAAATATACTTCAATCCAAAGTGTAAATTGTCTATGCTTTATTTTACTGTTACTCAAAAAAGGAAATGGTTCATATTTTTTTTTTATTAGGCTGGTGGCCCAAGATCTAAAACAAGTTGAGAACCACTGTTCAAGAATGTTACATAATCAGTAGAAGTTAACATAGAAAGATGAGCATGATGAAAGTGTATGACTTCTCTTAGCCTATGTAAATTCTCTTTCCTCTAGCAAATATATTACAGATAAAACCTAATAAATAAAAACAGTGTGTATCCAAGCATATTTTTAGTTCAAACAAGATAGTCTCAACAGGTAACAATGCCAGGTTCACACTTTCCTGTCATCATACCAGTAGTCAGCCTCTCTCACCTATATAGTTATCCACAATGAAAGTACTTTAGCCAAAGCTCCACAACTGTAAATAATGTAACTATGGTTAGGGCTTGCCATCCTGACCCTTTGATATAACAGTAGTTTCATTTTTCATACAAAACAGTATAGCTCATGCTAAGAACTGCATAGCAAGCAAACATAATACAATGGTTGTTTTCAGCGAAAAGGGAGAATTATAAAGATTTATGTGAAAAAAAAACTAGATCATGCAAGTCTTCCTAACATAACAAAACAAGAAACAGACTGTCACCTACTGTTATGCTGGACCAAAGAATATTCCTTGATAATTACCATTATAAGACAAAAGATACATCTTTTTTTCTGGCACAACATTAATAAAATACACATTAAGAGAGGTACTGGATAAAAAGTAAAACAAGAAAACTAAGCTGATGTCTACCTAAAAGATAGAAAATTTTACGGCTGTTTATACAATGCCTCTTACGTTATGTTTAAACATCTTATTTTAATAGTACATATGATTATATTTCTTTAGAGTTTATGTTTTATACAAGTTATGTTATGTGGAATATGTTACAAATCATGGCCAGTCATTACCAACATGATGAATTTACTAAAGAACACAGAAAAGAATACAGACAATGAAACTAATATGAAGAATGAGATACAGTAAATGCAAAGTTAAGCAGATGACAATAGTAAATGCACTGCAAGGCAATGTAAATGAACAAGTAAAAGATGGAAACCCACAAAGGCAGCGTACAGAATAGTAACAACCACCACACCACTACATTCGCCAATGAGCTGCAGGTATAAAAAACATATTCAAAGCACAAAATCATAGTAACACTGATCAAAAATAATTATGAAGTCAAGAAAAAGTACAAAGTACTATATGAAGCAAAAAAGTAGAACCCTGCTAACAAATACCGAATATGATCATCTTGAGGCAATGCATGTTAGAGAGTACTTCTCCTAAAGCAGCTTTCTCATTCACTATACATCTGCCTTGTTGCCTTTCTGGATAGGATCAGGCAAATACGTTTTGTTAAAGCAATGATTTGTATTTCACATGAACATATTCAAAATTGCAAAATGTAATATTACATCCCAAATGGAACTAGTGCATATATTTCTGGCTCACCTAACAAATTCATTCTCACAATTACTATATACTAATGCTTTGAAGTAAATAAAAATCGAATCAAATCTAATGGGAAAGTAAGAGTATTTCGGTGCTCAAGTGGAACTTCTGCTGTGCATCACATAAAATCAAACATTTCAGGCTGTCATTTTCTGTACTGAAATGGTACTTCACCTTATGAAAGCACTTACAGTACAGCAGCTTCTTTCACTGTCATTTAAAATTGATGTTAAGCCAGGACAACATGTGTCAACCCAAAAACCATAACCTTTTAACTGGCTGTGCAAAATGCCACCCAAAATGTTCTGGTCAGCCTTGAGAGTGATTCTTATGCCCCTATAACAACGGTTTTACACATTTACCTGCTTTGAATACTGAGTTCACCCTATTCAAGTCTCTGTTAATCTGCTGGATTTTCATCTGTCAAAAAAAAAGGGGGAAAATAAGTACACAAAAAAAATCAACAGCTGCATGCTAATCATAGGTGGACTTTAACTTCAAGCAGTAAAATAACAAATCAAAATTTAGAAAACAAAAAAGAATTTACAAAAATCAAACAACACCAATGCCATTAACAAGCAACATAAGCTACTACTGTAATATGCCAACAACAAAATATGTATTCCACTAAACTTTTATGGGAAGGGAAAAATCATTATCAACATCTTTAATTCCTCCACAAAACAGCAATAATGAGAGTATAACAGTTAAAGAAATTATACTGCTTGCAAAAATATTCATAGCTTAAAAAATCTATTAAAGCTAACTCAAATCCCAACATTTTTCTACTGAAACCATCTAGCTTAAATCTAGATATAACATGAACATTTTGTGATGGGTATTTTTTAATATCAAAGTTTCATACAAACTGACAAGTTAATACCTTTAAAAACTCTCTATTCCTAAAACATACCAACATAGTTTACAATCACAATATAAGGATAAAATTCATAGAATCCTAAAAAAAAAAAAACTCTAAACCATCTAAGATTTTCAAAGTCTGCAGTCATGCAAAAATAACAACTTTGTCAGTTCAGTCTGAAACAAAAGCTTACATAAAATCCAGACAACAGAAGGTACCATTCTCAAGAAACACAAGACAAACCACACCCAATAAAAGTAGTGACATTCCAACCTTTGGTAGCATGCATTAGAAAATTAAAAAGGGGACAGACAAGACAAACTTGCAAGACAGCATACTAAGCATTCCTTGTGAGAGAACATTACATGAACTTTGTCAAACTAAAACCCTGACAACATAAATTTGAACATCTTATTTCATCTTTAAACCATTCTGTTGAACTTCCCCTATGCATATACACATGGACAGATAAAGGCTAAAGAGTGATTATTAACGTGCAAAGGTTACTGTCAGTTTGCTGATGCAAAAAATATTCTAGATAGAAAGGCACTTGTAATGAACTAGTCACATCCATATCAAGAAGTGGAACTTTCCAAGAAAAAAATCCTATGCGTCTAGTCTTGTGCACCCAGCAGAAACATGGAATATCAACAAAACAACAGCGGATATAAAGAATGACAAAATTTTCAGTTGCATGAAACAGCTGTTAACTATAGCATCCAAAACCCTGACGATACATGAATCATTATTTTTTAAAATCTACCAATAATTCAGCATCAATAGAGAGGTTTCAAAATTATTTTGTGATGGATCACAACCTAAAGGTGTACAGTACTTTAATATTCACAACATCAATTCATATACAGTATCGAACTCCCAAAAGAGAACTAAGGTTCATAAGAACGCAAAACCTACATAAGAGTATTTCCTATTAAATTATCATACGCTTTAAACATGAAAACTAACCTTGTAGCCTTTTTTCTTGATTACAATCCAGCAACATAAAATCCACATTACTTTTAGTTTCATCAAAATAAGAGACTAATCACAGCTATGGATGCCAAAATATATTCACATGTCAACTTTGTGCAAATCTGAGTGGGGGATAAAAAATACTTATGACTGAATCTCATTATGAATGAAAAAGTATGTGCACAAGAGAACTTCAGCAGTGAAGGCCTAAGTGAACACTGATTTTCCTTCGAGTTTTCTACGGTTTAACTGAAGATATTTATTGAATGAAGTGTAAGGAGCTCTGCAATCAAATAACAAAAATGAAATTACGATACAGTTTTCTAAAAAATTTTCACTAATGTTAAAACTTCCAAAGACAATTCTCAAAGCAATGCTAACCCCAGGGATAAGGTTTTTCTTTCAATTTTTCACATGCTCTTTTTCAAAAAGAAAAATAAACCCAATGAATGGTCATGCATGGAAAAAAGCAGTCCTCGATGGATATCAGTAGTGGTTAGCAAAAAAATGTATAATTATATAATTCAGGGCATTAGTGTGTTACCTGGCAGAGTGGTTGCCGGGCGGGGGCAGGCTGAGAGGGCGTTGGCTGTCCTTCACAAGAGTACGACATGAGGCAAGACGCGACTCCAGAGCCTGCGGTGCCATTACCAGCCTTGTTAATACTGTATTACCCACATTATTTATGCATGTAATATTTACATTTTAATACTAATATACTGTGCTTAAGAATACCAATTTTCCTGTTACAATGGGACATACAAAAAGTTATTCAGCAACTGAAAACTTGAGACCACTAATACTGTATTACAACTCAGTACTACATATTTCAGGAAGGAATCACAAAAATGGGTTAGAAGTTAGGGGATTAATTCATGTCATTGCCAAGTACACTGGTTAGTTCTTGTACCAGTAGCATTACAGAGCATATCATTTTACTGCATCAGCTTCTTTGTGAAGTACAGTACATGGAAATTCAATAATCTTCAGTGCTTTTCAGTGTCAGTCAAGTCATAATGTCATAATGTAAAAGTCTCTTCCCCTAAATACTATTCATTAGCAGAATTCCTACATATAAAACCATTAATAAACTATCATATACCATTAATAAACTATTATATAAAAAAGTGGTGCCTTAAAAATACTAACAAAAAGTCATTGTAAACACATGAAAAAACTAACTGCAACACAAAATATTCAATCAAAAAAATTTCTCTATAAAAAAATTAAGTCCAGCTTAAAATAAAAAGCTTATGCAATAACTACATGTTGGCACAATATAAGCATGCTAAAACCATAACAGACGAAATTCCTACATTAAAAGAGAACGTTGGGTATTTAATATGTTACTTCGTTATCCATCCCTAGTATTACTCCTCCAAAAACAGAAGTGACCTACAAAACACACACACAAATATTAGATCAAATTCTGAGTTGCAACATGAGTAACATATGCAATCCACAAGACTGAAAACTAAAGTTTTCAAAAGTTTCAAAAACAAAGGTCAAGCAAGCCAATCTGATTATCTCATATATATATATTATCTCTTTGTTAGTTATAATATTCTACCAAACTAAGATGAAACCTGAAATGCATTATACTTTCAAACACCTACAAATGTTCATTATTTTCTCATCATTTTCATCTTAAAGGAACAGTTTATCACATCTGTCGCTTCCATTGTCAAACCACGTACACAGTCTAATAATAAGTTGTACAAGTGAAAATCAGACATAGGCAGTGCTTACACATAACACCACATTACAATTTAATCCACTCACATAAACTCTGGATATAGAGGCTGGCCCTCTGAGAGACAAAAAATGCCAGTGATAGGTATAGCTAATAACCATTAAATAGTGTAAAGATGCTGTAATAATCATTTCATGTCCTTATTTCCACCTCTGGATCAAGACTTTAATTAAAAAAAAGATCAACAGCTAATGAGTGAAGAACATGTCACTTACAAAATAAAAAACAGACCAAAAAGGAATATGTTAAAAAAATATAGCATTGCATTACTTTAGATCAAAGTAGAGTTAGATGCCCAATTAATACTCAAGACTCAATCATTTTTTTTTCTTATAGAGACCATGCCAAACTTCTCAATTGTTTAACATTTGAGAGTCACAACAGAGCATTAACTTCATTTAGTAATATTAAAACTTTTGCTGTTGTGAATGAATCTGAAAAGTATAAATAACATGTATAGTGGAAATTAGAATTAAATAAATAAGTTCCTGAAAAATGAGTTCCTAGTCAGTGAATGCTTATTTTTCAAGTGACACTACTGGGGTGCTGGTCCAATTAGTGTTCATGATGCTTTTAAATCAAAATGTACTGAAAGTAAGAGGCAATATCTCACATATGCTATGGGAAAATAAGTGCTAAATATGATTAGTAGGACAAAACTGAATTTGAAAGCACACACTAAATTAAAAATCTTGGAAGTTTTTAAGGCTTATTCAAGAAATGCAAAAGTTATTAATCTTGTACTGGTTATCTTTTAATATTATGTAAGGACTGCCAAAGGTACAGAAAGGGAAGATTTCAAGCTAGCAAAGTAGATGAATCCATAAATACAGTTCTGGCAGATTGGGTCTTATGGAAAACTACAACTTCATTTTGTTCAAGGGGATAGGAGATATCCTCTATTTCTGGGGAGATATAAAATCCTTTGCCTTTTTCCTTAAAAAATGCCACTGCCAACCCCCTCTCATCAATCTCTTTGACCTGTGAGGAAGAAATGAAGTAAAAAAAAAAAAAGTACCTAAAGTTCAAATTAGACGGTTAGCTTCTCTTGCCCACCCTTCTTCTAGTGGCCAAAACAGTCACACTCAGCAGTTGTAAAAATGTACAGTCACTATCCAACTTAAGAACATATCTTGAATTGTTCGTAAGTTGGTTTTTAACTCCATTTTAAAGGTACCATACTCTTCATGCCTATTTAAGTATGATATAAAATCTGAAGGTTGCTCCATAAGTACACTAGTGCAGTTTATTCCAACGAAAACCTTCTATGAAACTCAAAAATATACAGCATCAAAAAGAAATATAACTTGTCCATGTATTAATACACTGTAGTGTATCATCTAATCCTAAGTGTCTTGCAATTCTCAAAATTTTGTCCCAAAAACATGATTTCATGTAGTGCAGGATGCATTTTTCGGTAGATTATAGGAGGCTATGCTTAATGCATGATTATTATTATCAAAATAGCTTAACCAGACCAATGAGCTGACTATCAGCTCTCATAGGCCTGGCCCACAGGATCAGAAATATGAAATACCAGGTCTAGGTCATAGGCCAAGCACTGGAACCAAATAGGTCCTTCAGCGTGGTGGCGAATGAATGAAAATTAAATTTAAAAGAAAAACCTGCACAAGGTATATGCTTTTACACTGGAATACATGCACACATTAAATACATTCACTCAAGTTCGCATACATGAAAAAGGGAATACTGTACTAAAATTCAGAATAAGTTAAATAAAATTTTTTATTTGTTTTTTAAAATTTCATTATTTGCCCTATAGGTTTTTTATTTTAATTATTTACTTATATATTTTTTATATCCTATCAATTAAATTAGTTCTTCATGAATATTAAAATTGGAATAATTGAAAATGTAGAAATCTGACAAAACTTCCCTCACTGATTTATTTCCAAAAGTTGATAATAGCTGTTGGTTTTATTTTGGACATTCACACAATATATGTTCGACTGTTATTATCACTTTGCATACTAAGCATTCGGGAGGAGGGCCATGTGGACTTTTCATTAAGTGTCTGTGTGTCAAATGAGTAAGACCTATTCAAAGACATGTCAGAATTGCTTGTGTGTGTCTCTCTCTCTGATATGGTGAATTCCATTTTCCAACACAGGATATTATCTATTTCA
Organism: Macrobrachium rosenbergii; assembly: GCF_040412425.1. Classification (NCBI taxonomy): domain Eukaryota; kingdom Metazoa; phylum Arthropoda; class Malacostraca; order Decapoda; family Palaemonidae; genus Macrobrachium; species Macrobrachium rosenbergii. The sequence goes on from NC_089752.1 coordinate 107,193,975, forward strand.
ATTTACTATTTATAGGTTCCTCATTCCATATATTTTGCATTTTCAATTATTGTTTTTATATATCTTATATAATCACCAACAGGGATGTTTACATTTGCTCTTGCTATGTGGACTGCTCCTTTAGCTGCTTTATCAGCCTCTTCGTTTCCTTTAATCCCTACATGGGCAGGGATCCAACATATTTCAACATTTTTTCCATTATGTATTATGCAATTTGTGGAGTTCAGATTTAATCTGTTGTACAATATTATTTTTTGGTAGTAACTTTGAATGGCTTCTATAGTGCTTCTGGAGCTGCAAAACATCACAAATTTATTGAAAGAGACTTGCTTTATAATTCTGATGGCTGTGATTACACACAGCTCTGCTGTGAAGATACTATTTCTTATATTAAATAACCACTTCCTGTTGTATGCAAGACACTGGTATAAACAACACCAAGTACTAACATAAACAACCGAATCGAGAAACAGCTGTTTGCCTATGTTAGTCAATGTAACTAACTTACATTTATTAAGAGTTGTGTTGCAGTTGTTGACTTGTTAAAAAAATTGCAATTTTTTTATGATTTCCATAAAAATAAGATAAAAGTTGTATTCATCCTTCACACAACAGAGAAGAAAGAGTTAAGAAAGTGTGCCACTAAATTTAAGGTAGTAGCCGTGGCTAAAGAAATGAACATTTTGGAAGAGGCAAATGCAATATCCTAAACTGATGAAATCACGTCTTTACTTTCTTTAATATACTGTACTGTATTCATAAATAAATAAAGTTCCATTTTTAAACCCAGCTTTAATAATTTATGAAAAAATATATTTCCGAAATATGTTTCATTTGGCAACGAATGGCAGTGATGATGTCAGTTAAACACAATAAACTGAAAAACATTATCAGAATGCAAATGATGCATGATCACTAGGTACATAAATTATATGATATCACAATAATACATGAAATATAATACATATATTAAGTAGAGTAAGTTTTGGACCCCAACCTATTTGCAGTTCCGGATTCACTGCTTCACCTATATGCAGATTTTTCTGTGGAACGTATATATAATAAACCCCGCGTATTCGCGGGGGATGCATTCCAGACACCTCCCCCCCCCGAATTTAGAATCTGCAAATACTTAGAACCCCCCTTTAAAAATGCTTATACTGTACTTAAAGTACCATCTTACATCAAATATACCCTAAATTATTATCCTATTATATATTAATCTTTGAAATTATATTATTAATATCATTTCAAAGTCATCTTAAACATTAGTACCCTTAAAAATATATACTATATACAAGCAAAACAGAGAGAGAGAGAGAGAGAGAGAGAGAGAGAGAGAGAGAGAGAGAGAGAGAGAGAGAGAGAGAGAGAGAGAGAGAGAGAGAGAGAGAGAGTTACCATGATGACGTATATTCAGCTAATAATATTCAGCCAGTGCTAATAAATGCTTATTTCTAGAGTTTAAACAATAAATATGACCCTAATCATGCTCCCAAAGTATTAAGCTAACTTTTAAATAAAATTACAGTTAGTGTTCTGTGATTTCATTTAAAAGATACATTACCCTTAAAAAAGAAATAAATGGTTGATGTAAAAAGAGAGGAGAGTTGGAAGAGAATTTCCCTCTCCCCCCTTCCACTCATGTTTTCAGGAAAACCTATAATCTTTAGCATTTTTCCCCTCTTAATTTTTTTTAATAAGCCTTAAAATACCTTAAATTCTATTTTTTTTTCTAAGTAAAAAGCCAACAAGATGGGTAACCCAATATCCTTTTCTGGACCAAACCCAAAGCCAACACAGAAAGGAAAGGAAGGAAGGAAAACTGGTAGGGTTTAATCATGCAGAAGAGATAGACTTGCATATTGAAGACAGAAACAAGAAAAACAGAAGCATAATTCCAGAAATTTAAGTAAATTCCAATTACATTTACAATTGGGTAAATGTTCAATGAAATGTCATGGCTGTAGGAACTTTCCCCTTGAACCTAACAGAAGAGCAACTGAAGCCACTGTGTACAAAGAAAAAAATTGAGATGAGGCAAAAGCAGAATTTTTGAAAATTGAACTGTCTTAGATTCAGACTTATCAGGGAGGAATAAACCATGCAAAGCAACACAATTATGAGAGTAATACTCCTGATGTATAAATTTAGCTTGATCTTTTACTGATGAGGACAAAGAAAAAACTTCCAGCATCTACACAATACACCCAATATTTTAAAGGTGAAGGTGAGCACTAATAAATTCACTATATTACCTCTGAAACTTTATATGCTTTAACTTATTATTTTCCTCAATTTTCCTAATTTTAATGCGTCCCCAAATCTATGTATTATAACTTTTATATATTTTTACAATTTATCAAAGTTACATTTAGCAATCTGAACTATGTGATCCATAAGAGACAGATCTGGAGAAACCTGAACACCCAAATATTGACGCAAGTGAGAGGATCTAATAAAGCCTTATAAAAAAGGGATTTTGACAAAGGAAAAATCTATTTCTGGAGAGGGGCCCGTGTCACCCGGTGAAATAGTCCATTCAGCACTTATTTCTAGGTAATTCCGTTGCTAGATACCAGAGAAAGCTAAATGAAATGCTGGAGTTACTACCCCCAGAGCGAGCTCCACTAGATGGAGTCGTGTATGGAAAAAGGGTGAACTACAAAACACGGAACCTTATCCTATAGAGATTCCCAATGTCAAAAGTCCCAACGAGAGAGGTGCCGATACAAGCCCATGCACTACTCGCGGACTGTATACAAGGCAACACTAGCCGCATTCCATGTTAGCACCCACCTCACTAGAATGAAGTTTAACAAGGGAGGGAGAGAATGAAAAACAGGGGTGGGTCACCGGGTGACACGGGCCCCTCTCCAGAAATAGATTTTTCCTTTGTCAAAATCCTTTTTCTGGATCGAAGTCCCGTGTCACCCGTGAAATAGTAACAGAGAAATAAACATCATTCTTATGCTATTAAAGACTTAAATAGAAACGTTGAAAACTAGGAGAATTCTACCCTGAACATAAGTAAGGTCCTCTAAGTTCATGTAATGAAAATAATGTAAGTGGTCACCGTCTAAGATCATGAGCTTAGAACAGCACCTGAATAGGCTTGTATTAAGAAAATACTTCCTGCCTAATAGCGGACCCAATGACAGTGCCCCCTTTTTTTTTTAAAGGAAAGGACCTGACAAAATTGCGAGGTCCTGTCTAAAAAGCCTGCAAGAAGAAAACTGGACACAGAAACAGACCTTGTAAAAGGGGAGTACTTTCCAAGGTGACCACCAAAATGAGGACCTTCAATTGTAGAGAGAAAGTTAGGGTGAGGAATTCACAACACTACCCTGATGAGGGGAAACCAAACTGATTGGTTCCACCAGACAAACCAAACTGATTGGTTCCATGAACAGGGCAGACAGTACAGGAAAACTAACACTAGAAGCTAAGCTGATTAAAAATTTTTGGGACTTCCTTAGAGCACTCCCGGAATTGGTAAGCAACCCAAAGAAGGATTGAACTAAGATAGGCTACGCAGGAAAACCCTCGCTATTCCAGCTTAACTTATTAGGAACATTAGCCAGAAAAGCCAAACAGGGAGAGGGTGGACGTAGGCAATATATCCAAGTCAAAACCAAACAAAGGGAAGCACCAGACATAAAACACACATGTACAGAACGAGATCACTGACATGAAACTCATGGTTACAGATCGAGATCGTCCCCTCCTTAACGAATTTTTCCCCGAAGGGAAAAAGTGTTACAGCCAACCCCTAGGCTAACCTAACTGAGGTGATGTAAAGGAAGGAAGCCTAGGAGAGGGGTAAAGGCTAACCAATAACTCAAAAAAAAAAAAAAAAAAAAATCATAATAAAACAAAAATTGTCTATAAGGTACATGTAGGAGGATAGGCAGGCCCAACACAACATGGACGTGAAGGGACATGACCGATCTCCAGTTAAAAGAAAGTATCCCAAAATTAACAAAATTCAAAAGCATCCAAGCACAAGGTCAAAAATTAAATGTAACAATGAAAATCATGTTCCCATACACTTAGAGAAGTGAGTCTAAAACAAGACAAAATAAGACCAAAATAAGAGCGAATAGGCCTGAGGGGAACCACGTTAGCCTAAACAACAAGACAGCACTTGACCAGGAAGGGAACACAAAATTCACAAAATAAACAAAATCATGAAAACAAAGTAAAAACCATAACAGTACCAATGAAAATAAGATCCCCAAAGGCTAAGAGAAGTGAGTGACAAAATAAAGCATAATAAGGCCATGATAATAAGCGAATGGGCTCGAGGGGAAGCCCCTAAACGCTCAACAACATTTCGTAATGAAGCCACGATAAAAAGCGAATGGGCCCGAGGGGGTAGCTCGGAGCCTAAACGCTAAACATCACTCCGTAATGAACCATGATAAAGGCGAATGGGCCCAAGTGGGTAGCTCGAGCCTAAACGCTAAACATCACTTCCGTAATAAAAATCACTCTCGTAATGAAGCCATGATAAAAAGCGAATGGGCCCGAGGGGGTAGCTCAGAGCCCTAAACGCTAAACAGCACTTCTCGTAGTAAATGGGTACAGAACAAACAAAAATTAATCAAACCCACTAAAGTTAGGGATCATTACTGGTAAAACATCCCAAATAAAAAAGGGATACAAATAAAAACACAAAACAAAAATGCCGATCCAAGACCAAGAGAGGTCAAGAGATGACGTGAGAGGAGATCGAGACGGGCGTTATAAATTCCTTTAATTATTAAACTAAAGGAAAATAAGAAGCCTCAATCGCCTAAAAACAACAAAACACTGGTACTCAAGTAATTGAAGAAGAACCTTGCGAGGATGCCATAAAACCAAAAAATAGAGCACAAAATAAGGATCACAACGAAATTACGTGTGAACGAAAAACGTGCTAAAATGGAATGCGGCTAGTGTTGCCTTGTATACAGTCCGCGAGTAGTGCATGGGCTTGTATCGGCACCTCTCTCGTTGGGACTTTTGACATTGGGAATCTCTATAGGATAAGGTTCCGTGTTTTTGTAGTTCACCCTTTTCCATACACGACTCCATCTAGTGGAGCTCGCTCTGGGGGTAGTAACTCCAGCATTTCATTTAGCTTTCTCTGGTATCTAGCAACGGAATTACCTAGAAATAAGTGCTGAATGGACTATTTCACCGGGTGACACGGGACCCCGATCCAGAAAATTGAACAAAAGAGTTGAGAAAAAATCTGATAAAAACTTTTTAAAAGTTTAAGTGGACAAGTAGGACTGGGTCCAGGACAATGCAGTCCACAACTATGAAGAATGCTACCACAACAGGGAAGGTTTAATTTTTCTAGAAACTGTCTCAGATCTCCCTATCTGGCACTTCCCCTTCCCTTTTAGCCAGCAAATGAACATGTGGTTACTTACACACGTCTAAAAATGTTGCTTGAAGGAAACCTGGGTAGTAAGGGAAGGATGAGCAATGACAGTATAGGACCCCTCCGATTGCAACTAAGATTCATATAGAATGAAATTGAAGAGAAAAACACACCACAATCTGAGCTATATATAAGTTGCAAGAATACAAAACTCATTCAAATATAAGCTTCAGAAACAAATTTCACAGATAAACTAAAAATACAACAGCAGCTTTTACTATATAAATATAGAAATAAGTCAAGCATTATAAATTTAGGCTTTATCCATGAAGAGATCTATTTCACTTTTGTAAACTTCCCCTCAAACAGAGAAATATAGCAAATAAGTGGCAAAAATTAAAAGTAAATGTACAAGAAGCCTTTTTATTCATAAGAATTCAAAGTTCCCATACTGCCCAACCCCTCCCTTCTCTTCCACGAGCAAATTTCATTCTGTGCCATAACTACCTAACATACTGTAAGCCACTATAACCTACTATAGATTAGGATGTAAGAAATGGGAATTTAAAAAAAAAAAAAAAAAAAAAACCTTCCACAGAAATCCTTACTAAAATCTTGACACCAGATTTCTCTTATAAGTTAGATGAGTAAGTTCTCTCTCCTCTGTCTCATGCACTTCCCATCTGAATTTCCATTCTGTCTGGATAAGTTCTCTCTTCTGTTTCATACACTTTCTATCTTAATTACCACCTAATCTAAGTCTTTGTCTACATTCTTTTTCCATGATTTTCTGTGCCTTCCCACTGGTCTTTGCCCTATTCCAGTTATGCTTATTTTCTGACCATTCCTGACCTTTTCTACATCACTAATTTTGCAAACTATTTCGCCCACCTTCTCATCACATATCCAAACTTATCTCAATTTTAGGCTCTTTCATAACAACAAAATATATTTTAAAAAAATAACTTTTCCACATGCAACCAAATGGTCAGAAACATAATATATCTTATGTATCAGATGTGAGCAACTATGCAGTGCAAGCACACATGTACTGCATAAAGACTAGGATTTGGTTTTCACCGATGCCATACAATACACATTTAAAAAGTAAATAAATATCATGTACAGAAATGCTAACAACTGGATTTCCTAAAGCTGCACATCTAACCTTATGTACATAGAACACAGAGTACTGTAACTGTTTTCACATCTCTATGTTGCAGCATGAAGCAAAGATTGAAGCAAGTATGTGAAATAGTCATATGTTTAATATAACAAAGGAAGGATGATTCGGATAAGAACAACAGAATGCCTATCTCAAAAAAACCTAATAGGTGGTGAGATGATGAAATACACTTGAGAATGATATAAACTGCACATATTCTTGTCACCTAGTAATTCAATTAGAACAAATCTGCTCCCCACTCCTTTTCTAAAATTAGGAAAATAACATTACGCATATACCAAGGTTACCATAGGCGCTTCACCGAATGTACAGACACCAGAAACATATAAAAAGACATGCTAAATACAGCAACTACTCCATTCACAACACATCCACGTAAGTTTTCTACTATTTCAGTATTAAAACAATCATGTATTATACTTATGGTTACATTTAAACTGACCAAGAATAACCATGTTTAAAGTCAAGGTAATAAGTGACACTGCCTCAAACTAAGCTAATGAAGAACCCACCATCCTCAGGTAAGAGTAATGTAATATATCAACAGAGTTACCAGTAAAGTAGTTCCAGAAACCAGCAACAGTAATAAAGAACCAAAATAACTAAGGCATACTGCTCATTTTCTCATAAATAACCAAAGCATGACAAACTTCAATATGAAGCTAAATGATCACCCAACATGAAGAAAATATTATAGATAAATATATATAAAGTCAATCCTATAAAATTTTAATAAGTAGTCAAAACTACCTAAGTATTCCACAAATATCCAAGTGTTTTTCTGAATACTAGACTTTCAAGGTGGTTATTCATGTTTTGACAATAAGAAGAATTGTAATTCTACTCCTGTGAAGCTAAAATTATCATTAGTGGTAGTAGTACTATTATTAGAAGTTTAACCAGACCACTGCATTATATTTCTTACCTCTCATTAAGTATTTAATATTAAGTGGGACAAAAATTGCAGTTGCAGAAGTTGGACAACTAACTGAAAAACACCAAAGGGTACCAACGAAAGGTGAAAGACGGAGCACTGCAGGCAAAAGGATACTGCAAAGGCTGACGTACAGTGCAGTGGTACATCCTAATGATGTACTCATTACTGTACTTCTGATATATCCTATACTGTACTTCACATTGCATATCTCCTCTAAAACGAGCAAAAATTAATAGATGGTAAAGTGGGTTTTGATATACCAAACAATCATTATAAAGCTCAATATGGTAGAGAAACTAGTTCAGTTTGGTAGTACAATTCAGACACCACAATGAACATGATAAAAATTATGTTAAATATATATGCTACATAAAAATTTGAATCCCCAGCATGTACCATTGTCAATCAACGATTTAAATCAGCAATCAACATAAATATAGGTGTCAAGGTATAAGCTACAGGCAGTCCCCGGTTAACGATGGGCTCGGTTAATAGCGATCCAGTTTTACTGGCACTTGCCTAGCGACGAAAATCGGCAATTTTCGGTGCCAAAAATCGCCAATTTCCGCTTATCAGCGCCGATAATTGGGTATTGGCGCCAATAACCGAAAATCGGCGCCGATAACCCCCAAAAATCGCCAATTTTCAGTGATCATCACACCCTCAGAAACGGAACCCCGCCGATAACCGAGGACTGCCTGTATGTGATTTGCCAATTTTATTACTGCTAAGGATAATTTTAGTTTCTCCCTAGCAGCATTTTCTATGTTACTTAGGTAAAAGACAAATGGTACAATTTTTAAGGAGAGTTCAGTAATTTTTGTCATAACATTACATAATTCTGATTAAGATACATTGTCTTCATAAAGAGGCATATCTTTGAGTAATATGTTTGTTTACTACAATGTTACTTTACTGGATATATTTAATTATATACAATTAACGGCAGTTCGGTTACGAATTTTTAGACATTCTACTTACTATGTTGTTCTAGAGATTTCCATAGGTTTCTAGGTTGTGCTGTATGCTATAAGATTATGTAATACTTTAGTTATATGTGTGTGGTATTTGCTAGAGTAGAAGAAAACTAATGATTTTTGTATAAATATTAATCCACAGGCAAATATCAAGTCATTGACATATATCTTGTGATCCCTTCAGCTTACTTTAGCAAGAAAGATCATCTTTACAGTGTTTTCCAATTACGATATAAGAGTCTGCTTAAGCTTCGTGAGTGTTGGGCATTTTATAAAAAATCTCAGGCTGTCATGTTTAAAAAACCATAAGGCATTTCCCACTGGTAAAGACAAAAAAAGTATTACCTAACACTGACTGCTGAATTATGCCCAACACTCACAAAGCTAAAACACTAAAATTATTATATCTTAATTGGAAAACACTGTACAGATCTTCCTTGCTACAGTAAGCTGAAGGGATCACAAGAGATATGTCAATACAAGATGTCGGTGACTTGATACTCACCTATGGATTAATATGTACAGGAAAATCATTAGTTCTCTTATATTCTAGCAGATTACACACATAGAACTAGAGTATTACATAATCTCATAGCATATTGTATCTTTAAAAAGATACAATATAAAATAATTTCTGCTTCATAGCTAAAAACCAACTTGCTTTTATTTACTTCACCGCCTGGTTAGAGGAAAGCCTCTGCAAAACTGTTCTCAACTGTTTCCTCCTATTAATTTTTCCTTTCCCACTTTCAACACGAGGATGATTTTTCTGCCCAGCTTTGACCTACCTCAATTGCTCATATATTTCTTTTTTTAGGCCTTTCACCATCAACCTCTGGGCTTCAAGCAGCAGCCTGGGCTGTCTTAGCTTAAAAGCATTACCTGTGCCATAATTTTACCAGCATTAAGTACGAGCTACTCATCAGATCTGAGTCTCTATTATTTTAGTTGCTATTTTTAATAAGCCTTTATTAGGTGACTCTTTGATTCTACCTTGTGTCCTCCCTTTGTCTATTCCCTAGTTTCTCATGTTTTCTCTGACACAGTCTCCATCTTCTCTTTGGTCTTTGTGTATATAAAACTTCCATTTCCATGATGTCCTCTACAACATGACCACCATATCCTCTGCTCACTAGGTGCCCACACCATCTTAATGTTAATTGGACTTTCTTTGACAGTTCAATGACTTTTGCAGATCCTCTATCTCTTTTTGTCATTCTACTCATCTATGTGAGCATCCTCATATCTGCGTATCTAATTTATTTTTTCTTATTTTCCTCAGTGGTGCTGCTTCTAGCCCATACAACACTGCAGTTCTTACCACCAAGTATCACTTGCCTTTTAGCCTAATAATTCACCTGTCACAGAGTTCACCAGATATCCCCCCTCAGTTATTCCATCTGGCTTGAATTCACTGGTTAACCTCTTTATTTGTATCACCAATATCTCTTACTAAGCCAAGCTACTTGAACATCTCATGGTTCCAGTTCTCCCAGGTTAATCATGGCTTGATTCTTGTCATTATCCATCACATTATCTTGCATTCAGTCTTTGTTCAGCCTGTCTTCATTCTTTTACTCTCTTATAAAAATCTCCAATTATCTAGCTTTCTATCTAACTCCTGCAATCAAAACAACATCAACAGCATTGAACATACCTAACGTGGGATTTTCAATTCCACCCTTTCATTTTTTAAAACATCAAAACCTCATCCAGACTACTCTAAAGGGGCCTACCTTTCTACACTTTTCAATAAACAATGAAGGACAAAGCGCTGACCCTTAAAGAACATACATTTACATAAAAATTCTTCAGATATACCTGCTACTGTCTTCGCTTCAGATCATGTGTTATGATACATACTACTAACAACTCAAAAGTCTTTCCCGGGCTCCATCAAGCAAAGTAGCCTTGTTTATCATCTACTCTGTTCATTTCCAACAGCTATTCAACCCTGTTTGTCCACTTAAACTGGATGTTAAGGCATGAGCAAGAGAGCTTGTACCAAGAATGAAAGATTATACAGTACATGCCTTTTCAAGAAAAATATGTCAGTTGTCTCACAAATAAGCTTTCAATTTCATTTTTAAGAAGCTTGAGTAACGCTGATGAAAAACTTTATCAGATTTCCTGCAGCTTTAAACAGCTGACAGAAATATTCATACAGCTACACAATGGTATCTATTATGTCCCTTGAATTTTAACTGTGGCAGTTAATATTACTAACACAATGTAACTAACTTCACAATAATTCTTCCAACACTTCTGAAAGAACTTTTTGTCCCTTGGCATGAACAATGACTCAAAACTTGAAAAAAAAATCTGTTAAAAATGTTAAAGGAAAAATTGCAAAAACTGCAAAAAACCCTTTAAAAACTCCAAAATAAGGTTAATGCAACATAATAATAACTTTTAAAAAGTTGATAAAAAAAACTATTCAAAATACTCACCCCAACTTTTCTTAATAGATCACCAACAATATTCAGTGCTGATATCCTGGCTGAGGGAGTCAAAGGGATATTACCATTGTTTATATTGTGCAGGGTATGAGCTGAAAAAAATTATCACATGAATATCAATACAATGCACATATTTCCTATGACGTATAAAGAACTAAAAAAACTTGAGAAGCTGACTTCTACACAAAAACAGCATTTATTTTATTGTGCCTTATGAGACATAAATTACTTTACCTTTTTCCTAAATTACTTTATAACAGTTTTCTGAAAGACTAAACCCCACACAACAGCAACAAAGGAGGTTCTAAGTTAACATTATCATCAAGAATAATAATTCTGGTTCTTGAAATACTATGTTATACTAAACCTTAAATACAAAAAAAATCACACTGAGGTAATTTTTTTTTTTAAATTACCAACTGAACATTATTTGTTATTCATGATGACCATTATAAAAAGTAAAATATATACCAAAATAATGAGTCTCCAGAGAGACCCTATGCATAAGCACTGTTCCAAAGCATGACATTTCTTATACACCATTCACACCCTGTCAAAAAACTTACTTCCTCAAAGAGATCGAACACAATAAAGCATATAGTATTTGAAAAGTAACCACAAAATAAACGTTAAAAATAAGTACAGAAGTTAATCTCCAAAATACACAACTTAATTTCTGATAGGCCTTAGTAAATACAGTGGGTTCTCGAATTACCATCAATTCAAAATGCTTGAGTGCATTGCTATTTTACTTAGAGTCAACCATTCTACAGTTGTAAAGCAAACAAATGTTTCTGTAAGTGTTAGAAGGTGGAATTCTAATCCCAACAGAAATGTATCATGAACATGTTGTCTTACTCTACATATACAATTTACATAACCGAAAAATTATTACAATTAGTGTCAGTAATACCAGTCAACACAGGAAACCATTTCACTTCACTACTGGATAACGATAACCATCAACTGTTTGCTCTTCCCATATTGGACATTCTGACTAAAATGCAACAACACACAATACTGTATTAAGTTTCTAAAAAAAAAAAAATTTTTTTTTGTTCTCTACTTCCCCACATCTTTATCTTTACTTCATCATTATTGCACACTTAATTAGGAATCGGATAACCCATTTCTGTACTATACCACTCTGCACTGAAGAAAAATTTTTAATACAGACTTTAATGGAAAAAAGAAGAACTAGCATGTATGCCTTGAGAAAAAAGCAATCAAGACAAGGAGCAATCTGAATATCAAATCATAATAAGTCCCCTTAAATAATGCAGTGAAGTTACTTTGAAAACTGTACATATGGTATTTCAAAACATGCAAGCAATGCAATACATTTATCCTAGTGATACTTCGTATATGACACTGGCTTAAGACAAGAACCCACTGATAAATAAGAATCAAGTTACTAAATTCATTATATTCCTTACACTCATGAGCTGATTTGTTTCTTTCATACTAAAAAAATTATTTTACACAAGGAGAAACAAAGAAAATGGAAGCAAAGTAAAACAATGAAACTTGAGAAAAACTTACATTTAACATGTGTGCTTGGAACAGACTCTGTTATTTGTGTGGTCGAAACAAGTTTATTAGAATCAACAATGGACTCTTCTGTAGGCATTTTGGTTGAGGACACTGGTTTTTGTGGTGACTGTAGATCAAGGTGATATTTGCTCTGTTGCTGTTGTAAAGCTTTATCATTATCTGGCTCAATGTCTTCTTTTGCTTTAACACAAAGTTCTTGTCGAAGATCTAGAGAAAGAAGAAACACATGGCATCACTTTGGCAAAATTACCAAGGTTAAAAAATTAAAAATTTAAACTTGAAACCAAGTATTTCTTGGGTTTAAGTTAATTAAACCAAAATATTCTCTTTGTTCCAAAGCTATCATAAAATACAATTTTCCATTTTTCATGTAACTTGCCTCCAAGGTCAATACAGTCTATACAACCTCACACTTATAACTGGTCTGGTTAAACTACTTAATAATAACACATACTACAGTAATCACAACAAAATATTTAAAAATAACTCCTAACACCAAATTTTGTTATACATAACAAACTATTCCCTTACTTGAGCTATTTACTTCTGTACTAGAAAGGATAACCAGCAAAATAATTGAACAATTGAACATCATCAGCAAGCCAACTTGCCTACCTGATTTGTTTAACTAAAGAGGACATGTTTCTCGATTAAGGAATTAGAGGCTGGACCAAAGGATGATATAAAACAGAATAAAATTATTTACAATATACATTAAAGCTTTGTATAGCAGGTATATCACTGGGAAACTGATTTTTTCTAAATCTAATTACAAGCCAAATTTCAGATATACACCAACTTCAAACACATTTTGATTATTTGTAAAAAATTCCAGATTTTGGATTAAAAAATTCAGCTACCTAAACCTGTTTGGTTCTGCTCAATTTCTGAGATGCTACCAACTAGCCACCTCAGGTGAATGACGCTCACAGCTTGGAGGCTCAGCTCCTCCGTGGGGCTTGGAAGCTACTTTCTAACATTTGAAAGAGAGATGAGGTGGGAAATGAAACTGATCTTTCACTTCTATGACAGACAGATGTCAACTCTCACCTTGTGTGTGTGGAATACACAGCGATGCCAAGCTTGAAGACAAATGTATGTACTGTAGTGGGAAGCTTCTGTTCCACTATTCACACTTGTGTTAACCATCAATTCTGAACTGTTACAATATTTTAACCAAACACATGGGAAACAATGGTATTTTTGTGAACACTGCTTATTTTTATGTCCCAAAATGCTAACTAAACATGGTAAGCATACTGGGAGTAAAAGAAATGCTTTCATTGAGTACTGCCAAAAAAAATAAAATTAATAGATACAACATGCTAATGATGACAAAATCTTAATGGAGGACTGCAAGATCATCTTCATGTTTCATGACATCCAGGGCCAGAGAAACCAACATTTGGCATCCACTGCACATGTCCATTTCAGTTAAAACCAAGATAACATCCATGAAATAATGAAGAGTTAATCAAGCTGGACAACAGGCTTCATAAGTGGTTTACTGCACAAGGTGCTGAAGGGAAGCCAACCTTAGTTCCAGTCACTACAGAAAAGGCTACGATGTTCTATCAAGAGTTCCTGAGGAACTTCGTGGCGTGTCATGGAATCTGGCAACTGCGAATAAAGGGCAAATCTAGGCCTAGCAATGATAAGGCTGCTGAACACTATGGTGAGACTATTACACAGCTCATACTTGAGCAAAACTTGAATCACAGCCATATCCATAATAGTGATGAGGTGGGCCCATGTGACAGGAGCACCCTCAGCAAACTCTAGGAGGAACAGGAAAAAACAACAACAAAAAGAAGATGAACAGAGAGAGAGAGAGAGAGAGAGAGAGAGAGAGAGAGAGAGAGAGAGAGAGAGAGAGAGAGAGAGAGAGAGAGAGAGAGAGAGAGAGAGAGAGAGAGAGATTGTCTATTAGCGATGAGGGGGCCCATGTTACAGGGCACCTCGAAACTCTAGGAGGAACAGGAAAAAACAACAAAAAAGTTTGAAGATGAAAGAGAGAGAGAGAGAGAGAGAGAGAGAGAGAGAGAGAGAGAGAGAGAGAGGGGAGAATTAGAGAACAGAGAGAGAGAGAGAGAGAGAGAGAGAGAGAGAGAGAGAGAGATTGTTTGCCAATGCTTTGAAAATCAAATACAGAAGGAAAATTTATGAACTTGAAGGTAAAGGAAAATTATCCAACATTTGCCTGTGTGGTATGATGCTCTAGGGAATCCCTGGAGGACTAAAACCACGTTTCCTCACGATTCCACCACTACTTCACGCCAGTAGTAATATATATCTTGAAGAAGGAATATCATCCAGTAGACTGAAGCTATTGTGACACTCCAGCACATGAACTGGTAGAAACCAACATTTCTGTTTCATTGCCAGCCAGTTATGCCAGCCTTGATATTCAATATCTAAATTATAAACAAAATAAAAGGCCTAAACATTAATTAACCAGTCAACAAACTGACAAAAGCCCACGCCAATATAAAAATTACTCAGAAACATCAATTAATACAATAAGTGGGGACACTCTGCTGGCCACAAAAATTAAAAAAAAAAAAAAAAAAAAAAAATTCAGACTGATAAAACCAATCATCACAGCTATCCAAAAGCTTCAACTTGAGAAAGGTAGATGAGTTGTGGGTATCATAATATCCCTACAGGACGTCTCTCATCCCTTAAGAAATACAAGATTCTCTTCTTGGATACTTTACTACTGGACCATCCTCTTCAAACGCTTGACTTAAAAGGCTCAATTAGGGCAATAGTTAGTGCTCACACACAAAAACTTTTTCATGTTTCATAGAAAAACACCATACTGCACACTAAGTTCTTCAAGCAATATAAACTGTGCATTCTAGAAACCATAACTAGACACACATTGACCATTTATTTCAAAAAAATTTTCACTTTGGAAATGCAAACCACTGCCTTACTAGACTTTACTTTAATACCCATAACAAGTGCTATTTAAGAATTATAAAAGAATGAAAGCATTTTTCATTATAGGTTGGTAAGAACCAATATTTTTGGTAAAGTTCACTACTATTACTCATCATTAGCCAACATTTGCATCCTTGCCAACAACAGAGTATCAAAACTTTACTCAATATTTTGAGTATATTAATTAATACCCTCTTTCCACTGTGTGGTTTTTTTTTATACATTGTGATTGTCTACTTTACTTTTTGATAGTGCTGGACATTTCCTTGTTTCTACTTCAGTAGAAGGTCATACTGTTTTGACAGTCATCTTTCAGCAGTTATACAACTACTTAAACTACTATTTAATTACAAAAGTAAATTATTCTTCAAGATAATGAAACATTTATACAGAATACCTAGTTTTCCCAGTGTATTAGGTGATGTATAAGTGACTTGAAAGAAACTTAGAAATATCAAAAAGAACTCTAATATATTCAGAACAAACCAGTGGAGTAATAAAGTAACTATAAAAATCAAACAGAATGGGAGCATGGTGCAAGTTTTCATAATCAACAGCCTTAAGTTTTACTGAGGTTCTGCTTGCTATCATGCCCTACACACCCCCTTACTGATCCATTTTAGATTCCTGCTGAGGCTAGCAGCAGCAGCAGCTTCAATCGTTGGGAAAATTACAAGAGTAGCATCATCTGCATACCATAAAATCATATTTCTACTTCATAAATCATATAACTGGTAAAAATTAACAACACAGGCCCTAGCAAACTACCATGAGAGAAATAAACTCTGTTGGCTACTGGTTGGTATACTGTGTACTTTGGAGTAAAGGACATATCGCTTCCATTCTAGGATTATGATTAAATTGAAGGACAAGGTTCCCAGTTTTAATGATTTGCCAGTCAATTTGAAACCAAGCCTTCATCAATTTTTTTAAATGCACGTTATTCTATAGCACGTTAAGCGAAGAAGAAGAAGAAGAAGAAGAATTCCATGGCATTTGTGTATACATAGATGCTAGTTACTTTCAGTGTTTTCAGTTTAGCACGATAAGGAAGGTTACGCTGGTGTTCTGCTTTTCTATGAAATTATGTAGCACACACTAAATTCATTTCATTAGACTCTTTTGGAGCATTGGAAGACTTGACGGCAGACAATAGTCTATGGTTGGTCTAATCAATGAACCCATAATATGCACATGGCATTGGTACTCTTTCAAAAAATTTTCTCAAATGAGAGAGAGAGATAAAAGAGACTTTTTAGCATTCATATCCTTCATTCCATTTTTCACTTTTTCTTTAACCACATTTGTTCAACATTAATTTTTCTCACACGTCATATCTTTCAAATGCATTCGCTCGTACAGTAATCAACTTTCTTTTCAATTTGCCCCCTTTGCAGAGAGAGCGCTTGGTTGTACATATGCATGTTATGGATTGTTGTTTATTCCAAAGATAATAATAATGCGTTTATCTGACATCTATGGAAAAATCTGCGCAATAATGAGGATTCACAATACGTAATTAGAAACTTCAGACATACACAGTATATGCTTATTTTTAAATGTTACACATAAAAACTTCACAATATAAATACTGCAAATACATAGGTTCCTCCAACTTAAGCTGGCACTGTATGCAGTGCAGTGTGAAAATGCTAATATATATATATAGACACACAATATACATAGTCACCACCCTACTTACGAACATTCATGTAACTAACATTCTGGGTCACATGCAACTAGAATTCAGGGTCACAAGTTAAAATTGTGTTTGGAGTGCTCCTCTTTGCTGCCTATAAATTAAAATTTTGCTCAGCAGGCTTACTCTACTAGTAAGAATTTTTGCAAAGAACAGAAGAACACAACAAAGAAGAAAAACCTTTTCCTTTAACACCTTCCCCAATTATCCCAAATATTCTCGTGATTAATTGCCAAGTATTCTTCTTACAATCACAAGAATACAGGCACCACCCTACTTGCAAACATTAAACTTACAAACATTCTGAGATACAAATGGGATTGCAATTTAAAATTGTGTTTAGAGCGCTCCCCCTTGCCACCCATATGTTTAAATTTTGCTGTGTGCCTATTCTATAAAATACAGTACAGTACTGTATGTACAGTGAATTGTATTTTAGGATGAAAAAATGTACAGTACTGTATTGCTTTATATCATACTGTACTTAAATAGGCATGTACAATAACCAACTTACAAGCAATTCAACATACAAACGGCCGTCCAGAATGACACTCGTTTGTAAGTAGGGTAGTGACTGTACTCATTCATACTCATAAAATGTTCCTACTTATTTCTATGTTTCTGATTTAACTGGCTTTGATGAATTCCCATTTTCTAAATTTCCTCCCCATAGGAAATATTTAGTAAATGTTTTTGTCAATAGATGGCAGTGTGCATTGTTCACTTTGTGAACTTCCAAAGAATGGAAAAAATACTAAATTTTGAATGTTACACGACTCTAAATTTTATTTTCTTCTTTTTTACCTTTCTAATATACAAAGTAATTCTTTATAATACAGCCTTACTTAAAAATACGGTGAAAATACTATAATCTATGACGCCCGAGTTAGCTCAGAAATGTAAATACCAACAAAAATTATTCACATATTAAAAAACAACTTATGAACAATTCAAGATACAAACGGCCATTCGGAATGTAACTCATTGGTGGGTAGTGACTGTATATCATACATACACCTACATAATACATCAGTACAGGCAGTCCCCGGTTAACGGCAGGCTCGGTTAACAGCGATCCGGTTTTATGGGGCTTGTCTAGCGACGAAAATCGGCAATTTTCGGCGCTGAAAATCACCGATTTCTGCTTATCGGCACCAATAATTGGGTATTGGCGCCAATACATACCTAACAGAGGCGCTGATAACCGAAAATCGGTGCTTTTTGGCGCTGATAACCCCCGAAAATCGCCGACTTTCGGTTATCATCACACCCTCAGAAACGGAACCCCGCCGATAACCGGGGACTGCCTGTATATAACATACAAATTTATAAATAATGACTTATTTATATACGATACAGTCAATTAAAACAAACTAGAGAAGTTATGACATTTACAAGTTTAATTCTACAATCATATTTTCCATTCACCAAAATGCTGTCATTAAAAATGCTCTCCTTAAGGCTAGAATATATGTTAAGAACTATACCTTTAAAATGGAATATTACTTGATTAAATTGTGAGCTTTACACTGTGCCTGGGGAGGGAGCCACAGAATGGGGGTGGATTTTCAGTACATCACTGGTAATGTCAAAATTGACCTCATCTGTATGGTATTTTTAATAATTCTATATTATCAGTAACATGCACCTCCTATCAATGTAAAAATAAGAATAGAAACTTGTCAAAAGATAAAGATTTCCTACTGAATCTGCCTAAATCATCTGTTGATCACCTGAACTCCTCTCAATAATGAAGTCTTCTAGTTTCTCCTGCCTTGTTAGAACTAGACACTTGAAACAGTTTTTCTTACAGCTTTTTTTTTAAGTATAATACAATCATTAACAGAGAAATATATGAATAAAATCAAACTAAGAAAGGTTACATCCACACAAAAACTGAGAGCTATCATAAGCCATTGATTAAATGCAAGACATCTCATCTACCTCACACTTTCAAGACCCTCTGTTTTTTTGTTTTGTTTTGTTTATTAGTAACTTCACCATAAGTAATTAATGATGTATAAATCTCAATAATACAATACAAAATTATGTCCAGATAGACAGGATAAGCATTAAAATCACTGGGTCATATCATTATCATACTGTTACTTTTGTTCAAGTTATGTGTTTAGGATATCTGTAATCTGAACCATAATTCAATACCAGTATTATCTCCTGATACCTCCTTAACATCTCCTTCGAAGACCTAGAGACTGGGCAATTGTCAGAGACAAAAACCAAGCTGATGTGTCCCAACAACCACAAGCATCAGTCCTCAGGAAGACTTGAAGGTCATGAAAAGTCCAAAGAAAAGGGATTGGAATTGAAACAGCCATACAAACTGCACCAATCTTCTCATGGATTCCACAGTCTATCTGAAAGAGAACCAGGCAAAGAATTTTGCTGTGATAAATATATAACTGGCCTCCAGCCTCTGATAATCTTCAGAACAAGGAAGAGATGACTGCTAAGCCTCAACTTCTCTAGCAGGAGATTTTTAATGACTCCCTTTCGACATGGAGGCAATCTCCTTCTCCAAGATGAATTTCTTCCTTGGGATATGTTGTAAGACTCAAATGTGATGATGTGTATCAGCAGTGGTGGTCTTGTACTAATGAAGGGATGGGAGAAACAATCTCAAAGAACTTCAAAGACCCAGGGTTCAAGGCTAATGTCTTCCCAGCTCACTCAAAACCACTAGAGGCAAACTCCCTCCAGAGACAACAAACTTACAGTGAGAACATTCATCCATCTCCCCCTATTACTTCAAGCAGGTGACTTCTACTAAAACTGCCAATGATCATCCAGACAAAGGGGTAATTTGGGACTACAAGGTTGATGACAGCCCAACACCAATTAAGAATGTAAAATGCCACCTCTGGCTGGTGTACAACTCATGACGTTGCACTGATCTGAATAAGACCAAGGGTGACAGATAGACCTAGGATGAGCGGCAGTCTTCGAATATAATAAAACAAACCAGGACGGAGCACACAAGTTGAAGATGGCAGCCCAAGTAGCATTGAAGTGAGCTACAAGTACAACCCTCCACCCCCACACAATTATGCTCAAACATGGGGAAAAATGCCAATGAAAATCCCCCAAATACACAAAAAATGGGGAATTAATACAGTGCACAATAAAATAAATCATAAATACTCATTTAACAGTAATAACATGACCAAAATCAACACTAAAACTGAAGCACAAAATATATGTAAAACTATACCTAATGAAAATGACTACTAAGAGATAATCCCATTACTGCAATAATACAAAATCTAATTTCAAACAAACATCTCCAGAATACAAGTGAAATGGAAATAAATTACTTTTAGAAAAACAGGTGAAGTGTTCACAGGAGCACTTTGTGGCAAATGACAACCAGCCAAAAATGCAAAATACCAACTATAAACACTTGGAAATTTATATATCACTAAGCACCACCATCATCATTATGAAGGATAAATATAATAAATAAAATGTATGGATGACAATGATGGTATAAAACAAAAATGCAAATATAGGTATTACTAATCCTGGAAGGGCAACTCAGAATACATAACAACAAAACGGTCATACAGAAGACACCTTGGAGAACGATGGCTCATGGTTAGGCACGCCTATTAGGGTCTTTATCTTTCAGAAGCTAACAAGTTGGTGCAACTAGAGAACCATTTGCATGGAAGCAAGGTTATTTATAATTAATGGGTTTGTATGACAATTATGATTTCATTCATAAAAACAATTTTCTTCTCAGCAAATTGAAATGTTTATGAATTCTCTCTCTCTCTCTCTCAGCCTAAGATACAAAAAGGATAAATAGTTATTAAAAGAGCATCTCCACTGTAAGATGACATCTGATAGTCTTATAAAATTCAATGGGGAGCAGACATCAATTATTGAGAGTACAATAAATACTTAATACTTGTAAATGTTTTCCTTTTTCCTCTAGTTTTTCACCTACATTTATTTTCTTGCATTTGCATGTTTTGCTACACATTCTACGTGAAACTAAGTAATAAAAGATAATAATCTATAGTGCGCCAAATTTATAAAGAGATTCTGGCCTGTGTTTTGGGTCAATTCGCTACTGCCATACATATCATCATCCAGTCTCAGATGATAATTTCAATTTCAAGGTAAATCAAGATACAGTCGACCCTTCCTCATTCGAAAATTCACCTATTCGCGGATTATTTCCGTAAAGCAATATTCACTAATTACTGTATTTTCATGATATTTTCATGACTAAATACATTATACTTTTTTATGTATTTGGTGTCTGAACTATTAAAATAGGCAGTTACCAGCATTTTTAGAGGGGGGGCTTTGAAATGACAAAATTTAAATCAATTTGTATTTTTCGTAACTAACAAACCTTCGGTCTTAACTTAAGGATAAATTCTCTGGTGCTAGCTGGAGTCCGGTTAAAAACAACTCAAGGAGTTGGTGACAACTGGCATCAGTCAATAGGGGAGAAGGTGGAAGCTACGTGACCTGCTTTACTTCATCTACGCATCACCAATTCAGTTTCTTTCTAGCCCAGGAAAATATGAAGGGTGGCTTGAGGTGGGGCGTATACGTTAAGACTGAAGGTTTGTTAGTTATGAAAAATACAAATTGATTTAAAATTTGTCACTTGTTCATATAATAAACAAACCTTGGTCCTAACGTCAGGATGACTTACTCTTGGGGGGGAGGATAAGAAAGTCTTAGAACCTGACCATAGGAAGGAGTTACAGCCTCTGATCTGTTTAACCTATGCTACTGGACTGTACTGGTAGTTCCTGACATATATTCTCCCACTGCTGGAATTCATTTTATTCATAAATCAATATTATTAATTTCCATGAAAATTGTAAACTAGAAACTTAGCATCTGTTTTGATGCACGATGCCAACTTTCCCATCAACTTAACAGGTCATTTTTGAGACAGTTAAGCTGCTTAAGCCACAAAGAAACTGAAGATTATTCTTTTAACCTAACATCTTTGCAAGGTCACTGCTTGATCCACCTCAACATTCTAAATGGCATACAACATTTACCAGTATTTAATAAACAAAAAACAGGTAATGCTCAATATACATTACAACTTCTCAAAAGTAGAACTATGAACTACTGAGGTAACAAAACTGAGTAAATCAACTATTCATGTTCATGGAATCTACAATGAAGATGGACAGTCTGAAGTGCAATATAAAAGTCCTATGCTTAGACAAAATAATCCTCTGATTACAACATTTAACTGTAGTTGATAATAAATAGGATTTGGGTGAAGCAAAGGAAGTAATAAGAAAAATGTAAATAGATATCATAAAAGAGACATTTGTATAGAAAAACCATCAAAATAAATATGCATATAATGAGTATTGAAAATAATAAAAGGTACTTCTAATTGAAATATTATAGGTCTGATAGTTTTTGCATAATTTTTATTTCTTTCAAATTTTGAATTTCTTAAGAAATTATGTACACAGCTATACAAAATACAATAGCATTTATTATTATGAATGATCTGTGGTACACATGCAAAGTTACAAGGATAAACAACATGAAAACAAAGTTAAAAGGTTAAAGCCAGATTTACAAGGTCAATCTACGAATAGATTTGAATATTCCTTTAGGGAAAGAGCTTCTCTTGACAGAGTTAGGATTTGAAGGTCAAGGATTAAGTGGCAACAACATACTGACCCATAAAAACAACCAGTCTTCTTAAATTTGTTGTACTTTAGTATGGACTGACAGACAAAATAATTAACTTTATAACTGCACATCAAACATCATCACAAATTAAAAATAGGAATACTGTAATGTGAAAAGCAATCAATTGCCAAGAACAAAGGAAATAATATTAATTTACTTCAAATAATTCAATTTGTGATAAATAAAAAAAACAAATACTGTACTACATTAATGTTTTTATGTAAGTAGTGGACAGTGACTATTTAATGAAAATTACCTGGACACATAAATGCTCTCGTTGCTCACAACTGACAGTTGGTTATTTCTGGGACTGTTAATTGGTGTTGAAAGTTATAATGCAAAATTAAATATTCTTTATTTTCTTAAAGATATTTACAAAATTATTGAATACACATGAACATTTAATAGTTTAGTGGAGGTAAAGACTGTACTTTTAGCCAAGCCTTTGACAGTCAACAGTAGATCAGATTGGCCATGGTGGGCACTTGTATGGGGAGGGAACTTGACTCTCACAGATAAAAATAAGGACAGCTGCAGAGTAGATTCAACATTATTACAAAAAATTAAAAATGTAAAAACTCTTAACTGTACAATACCTAAATTTAGACATAAGCAAACTGAAAAATTTTTTTTATTAAATACAAAAATGTCAGTACTCAATGAATGAAGTATGAATGAAAAGATGGGTTGAACTTCCAGCTAACACTAAGTAATTACAGAACCAGGCAGACCAAGTAAAAAGGAAATGTTTACTAGAACAGAGATGGCAGGACTACAGTCTGGTTATTACTCTTCTCCTCTCAACAAAAAATCTATATAGTTTTATTTATTTAAATTTGGAGTTGGGTTTTGGTCTGACATTCAAGGCCATTGAAGGATGACAGAGCTCACTGAATATCTAATCCCATAAAATGAAAAGCTAACAAAAAGATTATTGCAGAATAATCCTCCAAGACCATGAGAATGTGTGAAATAGAGCAATAATCTATAATACACATTGCATAAACACTTTGTATGTTACTATTAAAACAGAATCCTTCCATTATCCAGTATTAACCCGTAAAGGATGGGCATCATCATATGAGTATCTATAACAGGTTCTGAGTGATGGACAGGCTAACTTATAGGAGTATTAATATTACGAGTCATTCAGTTTGGATGAATTTAGCAGGAAAAATGTTCATATCACTTCAATGGCCCATAAATGACTTATAGCAACTATAATAGCTCAGTATGCCTTGAGATTTCAGAGGGGAATGTACTGGGTCTCTGCAGCTCCAGGAAATCTTTTTATTTATTTGCTCATAAATAAACCCAGGGATTACTGCTGGTTTTAGTTCTTATCTTTTATGGTATTATGTCAGCTATAATTGTAATTTTGCAAAGAAAAGTGTAAGGAAATATTAGAAAAAAACATGTATACCTCACAAAAAAAGTTACTGCATCTCCCCATCTCAGTAAATATCGTAAATATTTTGCAACAAATATACTCAGAATTTCTTACTGATTTTAGTTCTTATCTGTTATGATATTGTGTGAGCTGTATTTATAATTTTACAGAATAAAATAAAATAAATTATTAGAAAAAATATGC
The DNA here is from genome assembly GCF_040412425.1 of Macrobrachium rosenbergii. Classification (NCBI taxonomy): domain Eukaryota; kingdom Metazoa; phylum Arthropoda; class Malacostraca; order Decapoda; family Palaemonidae; genus Macrobrachium; species Macrobrachium rosenbergii. Next base: position 107,218,407 of record NC_089752.1, read on the forward strand.
ATAACTTGGCAAAATTAGCATATCGTTAAAAGTGTCTTGTAAAAGAGGCCGCACACAGGGGTGTAAATAGTCACTTTCAACTTCCTGTGGAAGGTAGAGACAAATTTTTAGAGTTTTTCTTACACCATGTGCATTTACATATCTTCCTCTTTCTATTGAAGTGTGTTTTTTTTTTTTTACATTGGCCAACCTTAAAGTTTGCCCAGTCTGGGGGTGTGCTTGATATACATTTAGCCCATCCCTTAAGGGTTAGAATCAATCGGAGACAAAATAAACCCTCAAAGATCTAAATTTTTATTTTAAGATCTGGACAGCTCTTCCAAGTTCTTATAAAGGACCAAATATAATTAAGAAAAAAAAAAAGATAAGGAAAAAGGGCCAAAATATTAATAAAAAAAAAAGATAAGGAAAAACTAATCTAAAAATCCATTCTAAATCTGGTACTGTACCCCTAGTTAAGATAGTAATATATGAGGTAAAATTACTTATGTACTGCACAAAAAAAAAAAAAAAATTAAATAAAATCAAATAAAAAAAGAGAACAACAAAAACAAGAAAAATATCATGGTGACTGTTTACACAAAATCTGAGAATGAGGAGCACAGAAAATCTAACAAAATGGGCCTCTTATTAGGGAAAATTTAGCCGGTCCCTCTTTCTCATGGAAACCTACAATACTTTACATTCATATTGTATTATTATTATTAGAATTGACTGCAAAATAGTGAAACAAAAATGATGTTTTGTCCCATGGCTACACCCCAGGCTTATTCTCTCTTTTTATAAATTTCTTTAATAATAAATTCTGAATGAATATATTATATCTATATTTTCATTCCATCACTACTGATAACTTTAATGGGAGAAAACTTACAGAATATAGTTACTTAAGATTACACCAAAGGATAGTAGGTCATGGATAAGCCCTTTAAAAACCTTTGTAGAGCTCCAGATTTTTCACCAGATTCAGGCAGCCTGTCCTCAGTTCAAACCTTTGGGGGTTTACTGTACAATCATTTTTCAGTCTGAAATCTAAAATACATAATGCTTTTTTGCTTTCTGGATAAAATTATTGCGAAAAATAATTCTGAAACAAGTTATATACTCTTTAGGCATATAAATTACAAACAGTCTCTTGTAATTGGGCGCTACTTGAAATCTTAGCTTGATAAATAATATTGCCAAGACCAGGAAGAACATTCTTTATTACAAGCTTTGAGGTATAAAACCTCATCATCAGGCTGAAAAACCGACAAGGATGAGAATCAATAAAATTACAATAAAATGAATTGTCATAATAAATCTTCAGCAAAAATACTAACGAAATATAAAATGAACAAGTAAATACAAACTAAAAGGGTGAGACGTAAAATAACGAAAAATTAAAAACACAAACATAAAAATATGAAAATAAAACTATAGTGAAATGTAAACAAACTACCACTCACAAAGTAAAATATTTAACTAAAGCTTGTAATAAAGAATGTTCTTCCTGGTCTTGGCAATATTATTTATCATTAAGCTAAGAATTACAAACAGTATATATATGCATAAAATGGTATAACCCAGACTTCGCTAGAAATAAAAGCTCCCAACTTTTCAAAATACAACTAAATCATACAAAAATGGAAACCTTACCTCTTGCTTCATCTTTCAGTCTCTGAACCATCACCTTCAATGCTTCTTTCTCATCTAACTCTGATTCTAGGAACGCATTCCGTTCTATTGCTAAATTTAGCCTGGTTTCGAAGTCCTCCAAGGATGTCACTGTGGCTCTGAAATGAAAAAGTAATATAATAGTTACAGTTCTGAAGAAACTTGTAGAGTACAACATGTACCGTACTAAGTTACTGCAGCTCTGTAATAAATCAAATACAGTATACCTTGTTTTACAAGAGTATGCCTAAAAAAATCCCATGACATAATGATCAATAAGAATTTGTGGGTCTATTTAGGAACATGTATTAAAAATTTCCATGACCACGTGCACTAGTTACATTTTACTAATGATAAAAATTAAATCAGATTTCCATAAACCTTTTACAAAAGCTGTTTTGGTTTGCAAAACCTGATTTATTGATTCTTAAAACAATTCACTCTAGCGAGTGAAAATCTAAACAGCAAAATGCTCCTGGAGTCTTATCAATGAAGTTCTCCTAAAAGTTATATACAGTACAGTATATATTCGGGTATCCGGGTATCATGCAACTTTTGAAGACCTAATTTTGAAGCTAATTTCAAGGGGGTCATATCATACATGAGATATAAAATTAGCATATGTAATATTCACGTATTAGTATCATATTATAAAATACAAACATAGCTATCACGCATCATTTACATTGTTTACGTTTTCGTGAAACAACAATACCATTTGGGAATTTCCGTTTAGGCATCAATTTCTGTTTAAAGATAACCATGGGGGAAAGTTTCGTTCCATCTGCCATACACGTTAAAACAACAGTAAAATGTCTTCTTTCATGCCCAGTAGTTTTGATTAAAATAATGTTCTCTCCTATTTTATTTACGGTCGATTTTGAAGGCATATTGAAGTTTAGGGGAGTTTCATCCATGTTGCCGATGCATGATAATTTATAGTCATTAGCAGCTTGAACATTGTTTGTTTTCTCAGCTTCAGCTATAACTTGCAGCTTAAATTTAGCAGTATATTTCCTTGCCGATCTTTTCCCTATAGTAAACAAGGGTATACTGGTAAAACTAAGGTATACTTACTTACTTTTGTACATTATTGTTATGTGAAAATATATCAGTCCCATTGTATTTAAAGTCATTTGTAACATAAATGTGGTAATTATTTACTATTGTACGATGGTTGAAATGCAAGCAAAACAGCTGCTGTTACCCGATTTGGTTGTTCATAGCAAAACAGTTGTTTCTTGTTCAGTTGTTTATGACTGTACGCGCTTATGCAACAAGTACAGCATTGCTAATGATACTTTTATCTTTCTCTTTTATTTTCTAACTTATTTCACTAGAAGATGGGATAAAGTGGAAAAGAGGTTAGTCTACTGTAATTTGGTCTCTCAAATAAGGACCTCTCGCATGCTACACGAGATACATGATAAAATAATTTTTTATTGGTGAAAATTTGGGGGTCGCAAGATACACGAGATCGTGTGTTACACGAGTATGTGTGGTAACTCATATTTTCCATGTCAAGATTAGCAACAAAATGCCCGTACCTTGTGTACATCTTCTGTTATCCAACTCCCAACGCTACATAACAAAGGACAGTTTTGCTTATCACTGCAAATTCAAATGGTGAGATAATAACAATTCAAGAATTTCAAAGTTTCACTAACATTCCTTATATCACTTCATTAAAAATAATCCTTAACCTCCTGTTACTAAGTATCCTAGTGTTTTATCTACACATTCAAAGCAGCCTTGACACATGAATATGAATGGCTTGAAAACAGCAGAAGTTCGCTAAAGAAACGAATGACCATCAAAGTAACATGGTTTTCTATTATTCAGCAAAAAGGGAAATTCACCAATACACACTTAGTAAGCCTACCACATCCATGACTCCTACACTAAAGAAAAGTCTGCTCGCAGGCTTGGTGGTTTACAAATGGCCAAGGCTATCCAAAAGCCTCTGGGAACACTGTTTGTGGGGAATGGGTTCCCTCAATGAACCTGGTGTTGCATCATAAGTACAGCATAGAAGTTCTGGTCTGTCTCTAATACCATAAGGGAACATCTGGCACACCAGATAACAGCCTGCAGTCTCTACAAGCTCATGGCATTAGCTTATGTAGAATACATTAAGGGGCCGTCACAAAGTCAACTGATCTGCAGAATCGGGGAGCATGATGTGGAATGAGCAAACAGCAAATATCCCAGCTTCAGATTTGGTGCTTTCTGTCGAAAATAGAGTTGTCCATTTTTACCTAGTTTGTCTTTTAGTAAAGCATGTTTAGGTATCTACTGTGAAGACCTTCCATAACTACCTTATTTCTTTGCCAACACCATTATTAATTATGTTTAGTGGCTTATTATACATTGCTATGTTGCCAGCATATGAAGCCCTTGAACAGGAAAATGAGGGTAGTATGTAGATCAATCAGTAGTCAAAAGATGGACAGTTCCTGAGCTGGCTTGTTCAGGAGCATGAGAAATCATCATGTGTCAAGAATGAAACTCTACACTGTGAACTTCATGATCTTTCACAAAAGGGTTCAAGGTATTTGTTGAAGGAATAGAAAACCTAACCACTGTTACACAGGAGTCTGGTAATCCTTTCCAGTATCATGCCTTCATGATAGCACCTGAATCCAAGATTCCATACTCATTTCCGACTAAGAAGGAAAAAGTTGACTTCAGCTAGTACAATAAAGCAGCTCCTACTCAAAATACCCTTAAAATGACTTTTACCTTTTTTTCTCTAGCTTTTATCCCTTTTCAAATGAGCATGACTAAAAGAATTCTTTTGGCATGTAAGATGTCTATTCTGTGCCCCTCTGAATGACAATGATTGCTTCTACCTGATGAGTTCTGTAAACCAAAGTTATGATGCCAGATCTAAACCAACAGCAGATGCTTTGGTATCAATGATTCAGCATTAGTGAATGCCTTGCCACCGAGACTAAAAACCTCTGGAGAGTATGCCATGCAAGTCAAGGCTTATGCTACTAGTGTCCAAGGGTAAAATAAGATTTTTGATGTTTAAGTCTGAACACTGCCACAAAAAAAAGGGGGGGGAAGAGAAGAATGAAGAGGGAGGGGGTGAAACGTTTTGCCAAAAAACTCAATACAGTAACTGGTAATACCTTCTGTGACTCGATACCCATAAAACAGAGTACTTTCATTTCTAGCACACAAGATAGCTAGTGTCTGAACAACTGTCTGTTCCATCTTATTTCTTTCCCTTACTAAAAACTAGGGGTCTATATTTTTTAAGGCACAAGTCTCTCCTGTAAAAACAGGGATATAGTTTTGATGTCATCTCCAACTAACATCATAAAATCAGTGTGCTTCAGTTCCTCATTTATTTTATGCTACCACCTTATCTTTGCATTTCTTAAGACAATGCATCACAAGCTCTTTAAATCGGATGCTCTGGGAGAATTCCTATAACGTTCCTTCCTCGTGGTTTCTCTAAAACTATACACTTCTATCATATTCACCAAATCAGTTTCATCTGTTCCACATGAACTGTACAGCTCTTCTGGTTGTATTGAACACACTGGAAAAGAAGCTCCATACATGAACTCCCCATTGGTCTGCTAAAAATGATGAAAATCTACTGTAATTTGAACACAGTCCTCTGAAGTATACATTACCCACTGTTACTGGGAATTCAACTGGTCAGTAAACTGGAAAGCACAGGCTGCACATACACATACAGTATATGCACACACAGGGTAAATGTTACCAATCAATGTCTATGCGATGCAACTTAGGGAAAACTGTCTTAGATTTGGTATTTTTCTCAAGAGGATAATTATATCCAGTTTAAGTACTGGAGAGAAATTATAAAAAGAAATCACAGTATGATGCTATCTGAAACTGAAACATTTTCAAAAGTAGAAAAAATATTTACAAAGCTAAACTTTCTATAAGCAGACTTTGCAGATTACTGTACTAACTGACCAACACTGAGCTGCCCAAGAAAACTGAATGACAAACGATAAACTCACTCTCTCTCCAACTCTCCCTCACTCTTCTCCTCTTTCTCCTCCCTAACACCCACTCTACTCTCTTTCTCTCCCTTTCCTGTTAAGATAGTTGCTTCAATTACATTGCCCCGCATTTTTTACATTTTATATTTCCCCCCTTCTCATGCCCCCATTCTTATCAGGGCTGAACTTGGACTGAAAGGGCATCGGGAGTGTCACTATTCATCTCAGTGACCTTGAAAACTATAGATTAGACACAAATATCGGTTATTTTTACATGTCACCCATTCTCACCCCCCTCCTTCCTATCAGGACTGAACTTAGACTTACAGGGAAATGGGAATGTCACTATTCATCTCAGCAACCTCAAAAAATGTTATTTTCATAATAAAATAAATTTTTGAACATACTTACCTGGTAGTTATATATATAGCTTAAGTCCCTGACATGACGGCAGAATTTCAAAAACTCATCGGCAATCGCCGATCGGGTAGTCAGGTGGTCCACCTGTGCGCCCTCTACCCAGGTAACTGGAACCATTCTACATATTCCTCAGATCTTCCATGCCCCTAGTCTCTAGAGGAGGAGGAGAGGGGAATTATATATATAACTACCAGGTAAGTATGTTCAAAAATTTATTTTATTATGAAAATAACATTTTCAAACATCTAACTGACCTGGTAGTTATATATATAGCTGATTGACACCTTTGGTGGAGGGTCAGAGACAGCCAACATCGTTGGAATTGAAATACTAAAACTTTGCAAAACCAACTAAAGGTTCCTACCTGTTAAGGAAGCTGACTTCATTGTTTTCCTGCCTCATTATGTCTGCATTCCTTAAGAGATCCAGCGATCCACCCAGGGGGCTGAAAAATCTCTAGGGGCTGTCAACCGGTGTATAACCTCTATGTGACTAGACCTCCTTTAATACCCCCTTATTCGGGCGCTACCAAGGAACAAATGACCACCTGACTAAGAGAACTGAAGTAAATGATATTATTTAAAAACTGTCTGCTAATGATTATGGAAGACTGCGTCCAGACTTAAAAACAACCAAAAACAACATCTTAGTTCCAAGGGATAAAAGAAAAGGGTATTGGGTTATGGGACTGTAGGGGTAGCTATTTTTCTCACTACTGAATTTGCAGCTACAAAAAGGACCCAGCGTGTAACAGTCTTCATAAACAGTCTGAACTTGTTTAAGGTAATGTGAGGCAAAAACAGACTTGCTCCTCCAGAAGGTCGATCAAGATACTCTGAGGACCTATTTTGTTTAAAAGCCACAGAGTTGCTACCGCTCTGACCTCGTGGTGCTTTAACTTTTAGAATATTGTGTTCTGATTCCCTACATCCCACATGAGCATCTTTTATTAATTGTCTGATAAAAAAGGACAGAGCATTCTTAGACATTTGTACAGAGGGTTTTTTGACAGAGCACCAAAGCCCTTCTGAATCCCCCCGTAAATCTTTTGTCTTTTCTAGATAATATTTTAGAGCTCTTACTGGACACAGAGTTCTTTCTATTTCCTCACCTGTGACATCCGTCAGGTTAGGAATCTCGAATGCTTTGGGCCAAGGTTGAGATGGACGTTCATTTTTTGCCAGAAAATCTAGTCGAAGTGAGCAAACTGCTTTGCCTTGTCTAAAACCTATAGCTTTGTTAAAGGCATGAATTTCACTTACTCGTTTTGCAGTAGCTAAACTGACTAGAAAAAACGTTTTCATAGTGAGATCTTTTAAGGATGCCTTTTGTAAAGGTTCGAATCTATCACTCGTGAGGAACCTTAGGACCACATCTAGGTTCCAAGCCGGTGATTCTTGTACCCTCTCCTTAGATGTATCGAAGGATCTGAGAAGGTCTTGGAGGTCCTTATTGTTAGAAAGGTCTAAGTTTCTGTGTCTAAAGACCGATGCTAACATACTTCTATAACCTTTAATGGTTGAAGTTGAAAATTTAAGGTTATTCCTAAGATGAAGAAGGAAGTCTGCTACCTGAGTCACAGAGGTACTGGTAGAGGATACAGAGTTGTTTCTACACCATCCTCTAAAAATTTCCCACTTGGATTGGTATACCTTAATGGTGGAAGACCTCCTTGCTCTTCGATCGCGCTTAGCTGCCTCCTTCGAAAAGCCTCTAGCTCTTAAGTAGTTTTTCGATAGTCTGAAGGCAGTCATGTGTAGCGCTTGGAGGTTTGGTGATACCTTTCCAAGTGGGGTTGTTTAGTAGATCTACTCTTAGCGGAAGTTCTCTCGAGTGTCTACTATCCATTCCAGTACCTCTGTGAACCAATCTCTTGTTGGCCAGTAGGGAGCGACTAGAGTCATTCTGGTACCCTCGTCGACACACGAACTTCTGTATTACTTTGTGGATAATTTTGAAAGGTGGGAATGCGTGACGCCCAAGTTTGACCAGTCCATGAGAAACGCGTCTATGTAAGCAGCCTCTGGATCCGGAACGGGGAACAATAAGTTTCTATCCTTTTCGTCCATGCTGTGGCAAAAGATCTATGCACGGTCGCCCCAAATCAGCCACATGCTCTTGCAGACGTCCTGATGTAGCATCCATTCTGTGGACAGGACTTTATTCTTCCTGCTCAGCATGTCTGCTCTTACATTTTTCTGCCCTTGAATAAAGCGGGTTAGTAGTCTCACATTCTTTGCCTTCGCCCAGAGAAGAAGCTTTCTTGTTGTCTCGTATAGAGATTTGGAGTGAGTGCCCCTTGTTTGCTGATGTAGGCCAGCGCTGTTGTGTTGTCGGAGTTGACCTGCACCACTTTGTTCTTTACTACCTGTTCGTATTCTTTGAGAGCTAGAAGGATCGCTGTTAGTTCCTTCTGATTGATATGCCAAGACTCTTGCTGTTTGGTCCAAGAGCCTGAAACTCTGATTCCCAGAGTCGCTCCCCCATCCTGAGTCCGATGCGTGGAGAACAACACTAGGTCTGGGTTCCTCTGTTTTAGGAAAGGCCCTCTTGTAGCTTGATGGGGTCGTTCCACCATTTTAGATATTGCCTCACGGGACTCGAGATGGGGATACACTGCCTCCAATTCTTTTCCCTTGTCCCAGTTCCGATTGAGATGGAACTGTAACGGGCGAAGATTCAGTCTCCCCAAGGAGACAAACTGCTCTAGAGAGGAAAGGGTCCCTAGCAGACTCATCCATTCCCTTACCAGCAAGTCTTCCTCCCTAAGAAGCTCTGAATCTTTTCTAAGGCTTGTTCCATTCTTGACAACGACGGAAAAGCCCGAAAGTCTGACTTGAACTCCTCATCCCAAGGTATAGAATCTCTTGGGATGGGATCAGTTGTGATTTTTCTTGTTTATAAGTAGGCCCAGTTCTTCTGATAACTGGACTGTCGTCTGAAGATCCTTCAGGCAGCGTGTGTGGGAAGGGGCTCTGAGAAGCCAGTCGTCCAGGTATAAGGAGATTCTGATGCCTCTCGTGCAACATTCCTGCTACATTGTTCATCAATCTCGTGAAAACTTGAGGAGCGGTGCTTAGGCCAAAACAAAGAGCTCAAATTGGAACACTTCTTCCTCGTGGACCTAATCTCAGATATTTCTTGGAGCTTGGGTGGATAGGGATGTGGAAATAAGCATCCTGCAGATCCAATGATACCATCCAGTCGTTCTGTCTGACCGCTGCTAGGGACAGACTTCGTAGTCTCCATTGTGAACTTTGTCTTTTGAATAAAAACGTTGAGAGCACTCACGTCCAACACTGGTCTCCATCCCCGAGTTCTTGGGAACCAGGAATAAGCGATTGTAAAATCCTGGGGAATCCACGCCTTGAACTCTTTCTATGGCTTTCTTTTGCAACAGAAGAGAAATTTGTTGTTGCAGAGCCTCCGCCTTCTTTCTTCTTGTATTTGGCCGAAAGGTCTATCGGTCTTGATGCCAGAGGGGTTTCTGAGGAAAGGGATCTTGTAACCCTCTTTGATCAACTGGATGGACCAAGGATCCGATCCTCTCCTTTCCCCACACTTGCCAGAAATTGTTCAGTCTGGCTCCTACCGCTGTCTGAAGGAGACTCCCATCAGACTCTGTGTCTTCCTTGTCTGTAACCTCTTTTCGTTGATCTTCTCCCAGCAGATCTTGAGTTCCCTCTACTGAGGGATTTGAAACGAAAGGGCTGAGAGACAAGAGCTTCTCCCTATTCTTTCGTGCGACTGAAGCTCGTTGGCATTACTTTTTAGCTGATTTCAGAATCAAGTCCTGCGTGAGCTTTTGTGATAAGGCCGCTGTGACTTCTTTTACTAGCTCTTGAGGAAACAGGTGAGCAGAACGAGGAGCATAAAGGAGTTCTGATTTTTGAGTAGTGGTTACTCCAGCAGACAGAAAAGAGCAAAGATGTGCCCTTTTCTTTAAGATCCCTGCAGAAAAAAGCGCCGCCAGCTCGTTGGCACCATCTCTGAGAGCCTTATCCATGCAAGCCATTATGTGCACCAGGTCCTCTGTGTCTGCATTCTTGCTGGCTTCCATCTTCTTACCCAAGGCTCCCAGGGTCCAGTCAAGGAAATTAAAAACCTCAAAGGCCCTAAAGATTCCTTTGAGAAGATGGTCCATTTCAGAAGCGGACCAAAACACCTTTGACTTCATCATAGCTGTGCGGCGGAAGCCTCTACTAGTCTCGAAAATCCCCTGGGAAGAAGAGGGAACTCCTATGCCAAGAGATTCTCCGGTTTCGTACCACACGCTAGATCTAGAAGCTAGCTTGGCTGGGGGAAAGGAGAATACCGTCCGCCCAGATCTCTCTTAGTATTCATCCACTCTTCCATCAATTTTAAAGCCCGTTTGGATGAGCGAGACATAACCATTTTCATAAAGAAGTTCGTTGAAGACGTCTTTCTTAAAGTGAATTCGGATGGAGGAGAACGAGAGAGGCTGGAATGAAGTTATCAGGAAAAAGTTCGTGAAAACTTTCATTAATTTCTTTAAGTCCGAAGAGGGACGTTGGTCTTTTCGCTCTTCCTCGTCCGATATGTCATCCACGGATTGTCTAGTGAGTGAGGAAGATCGTCTTCCACGCCATCCAACTGTTGTTCTGTTATCAGGTCGGTAAAGTCCTCCCTTGTATAATGGAATTCAGTTTCATGTATGCCATCTTGACGTTTGGCGTCCTGGCGTCCTGTTAGAGTATATTGACGTACAGTTTCTTGAGGCCTGATGTCTTGTGGGTTATCTTCCAAAAGATTAACTTCCGTGGTACAGTATCATGACGCTTGACGTCCGGCGTCCAAATTCTGACGCCTGGCGTCATGTAGCCCAATCTCTTGACGCCTGGCGTCTTGGGAGTTCACCTTCTAAATGACTAGCCTCTGATATTCAGTCTCATGACGCCTGACGCCCTGGCGCCCAACCTCTTGACGCTCGACGTCCTGTTGACCAGTCTGCAGACGCCTAGAGTCTTGGAGTCTCTCCTCTAAGAAATTAACTTCTTGGCATCCAGTTTCATGACGCTGGAGTCCTGGCGCGAACTCCTTGACGCCTGGTGTCCTGACGCCTGGCGTCCTGACTCCTGTCTTCCTGAAGATCAACATCTTTTCGTCCAGCCAAATGACGCTTGGCGCCTTGTTGTTCAACTTCTTGCGCGTCCTGGCGTCCAGCTTTCTGGCGTTCACTGTCCCACCAAACCTTGAGGTCACTTGAGAACTGGCGCGTGTGCGACATCTGTCAAAAGCTTCCTCAGGTTGACGTACAGCGATAGTAACTTTTTGAGCAGGACCAATCTTCTTTCTGCGTTCGCTGCACTGCCGATCCTTTAAGTCACTTGAGAACTGGCCGCCCGTGCGACATCTGTCCCAATTAACTTCCGGATGGCCAACAGCAATCGGAAGAACAGTATCCTTCTTTCCTGCAGGCTGCAAGACTTGAACTAAGGACGAGAGTTTCTGCTGCATGTCTTTAATTAATTGTAATTGTGGAGGTCCCTGCTGCTGGGGAAAGACCGGGGAAGACACAACTTTCTCTGTCGACTTTTTCTCAACGTCCCGTAAGGATTGTGGAGAGTGTTCTGGGGACGAATACCAATCCGAGGGAAGGGGAGGGGCATGTACAGAGGGTAGTAATGCGTCCACCTTTTTGCTGTCAGGCGTCGTTATCGAACCTGCCAGTTTACGTCTATTCTGGCGGGTGAGCTGCCTTCGGAGTTGGAAGGAAAACGCCCGACTGCTCCAGTGGCTACACCCTGGAGCTTGACTTGTATCTCTATGACGCCCTTCAACATCGGGAAGTTTTTCTTCAAAGGTCTCGATTCTGATTTAAGACGCCAGCCCGTCTGGGGACTGCATCGTCCGAAGACGAAGAACACGAATTAACCTCGCTTTTCTATGTCGGGGTGAGCGTCCTGGGAAGCATCAACAGGTGCGCTGAGGGGGCGACCGCCGGTAACTAAAGCCTCTCGCCTCCCTTCGTCTTTTCGACATTCCTTCTCACAGGGTTGGTGAGCTTGGAAGAGGTCCAGGACTAGGAGCGCAACAGGACCGAGCGGCCGCACCCTCCACTGCACTTGCACTAACTTTTTCACTTTTTTTAGATCTCTAAAATCGGACCATAATTTTTCCCTGTCTTCTGCAAGGGATTCTACCCGTTTTCCTAGGGTTTGAAATGGCCGCCATCATATCCTGAAGAGTTGGTTCTTTATTACCTGTATTAGAAGGGGAGTTAGAAATACCGCTACTGGAAGGGTCAATTGGGTTGTTAGAATGAGGCAATGAAATATCTAACCCTTGACTGTCCCTTGAAGAGTGAGATATAGAACTCTTGGCTCTTCTGAGCCGGTCTCTTTCAAGTTTTCTCACATACCTGTTGTAGTCTAACCATTCTCTTTCAGACAGACCAAAACATTCCTCACATCTATCGTCCAATTCACAACTCTTACCTCTACATTTTACACATATTTGATGGGGATCCAATGAGGCTTTAGGAAGTCTAGTCTTACATCCCCTCACACACATTCTTACACTCGATGAAGAGTCAGACATGTTGAAAAATCAAAGAGAGATCCAAAAAACAAGCAGAGGTTCAAACCAATCAGTATCTAAAAGGTCTAAGAATAATCCAAAAGAAAAATCCAAAAGCGAGCGAAAGCCAAAGCCAAAGTGTACTTCACCAAATAACTTGAAAAAACACAGGCTGCGAAAGAAATTCTAACGATGTCACCGTTATGGCGGCAGGGAAGATCTGAGGAATATGTAGAATGGTTCCAGTTACCTGGGTAGAGGGTGCACAGGTGGACCACCTGACTACCCGATCGGCGATTGCCGCGAGTTTTTGAAATTCTGCCACCGTCAGGGACTTAAGCTATATATATAACTACCAGGTCAGTTAGATGTTTGAAACTATGAATTAGTCACTAATATCTGTCGTTTTTGGTTATTTTTACATGTCACCCCGCCTCCTATCAGGGCTGAACTTGGACTGATAGGGCATCGGGAGTGTCACTATTCATCAGAGTGACCTCGAAAGCTACGAATTATGTACTAACATCCATCATTTTTGACATTTTATTTTTCACCCATTCTCAATTCCCATTCTTATTGGGGGCTGAACTTGGACTTAAAAAGGGCATCGGGAGTGTTACTCTTCATCTCAGCAACCACAAAAACTTTGGATTAGTCACTAATATCTGTCTTTTTGGTTATTTTTACATGTCACCCCCTTCCCACGCCTTCTCAGCCCCCTTCCTATCGGGGTTGAACTAGGACTGAAAGAGCATCTGGAGTGTCACTATTAATCTCAGCGACCTCAAAAACTATGGATTAGACATTAATATGTCATTTTCGGTTATTTTTACACGTCACCCACTTTCCACCCCCAACCCCCTTTGGTGCCAGTGATGTCTTACCCCAACGGTATTCTTTCCCAGATAGTAAATCGTGTATAGCAAGTTTGGTTGAAACTGATCAATGCATTTCAGAGTTATGCTGGAATACACACACACACATCCAATTTTTTATATATAGACAAAAACAAAAGAAACTAGAAGCATGGAAATGGAATCTGAGTTAAAGTAGCTTTTCCAACAGTTGTAAATGGCAATTCAAGATTGTACACAAAAAACACCAACACAAAATCAAATAAGCAACTAAGTTAGTAAGGCAGAGTTAAAGCAGTAAGGGACACAAAACAGGAAGCACGGAAACAGTCAATGTCACAACCATGATATGACAAAGAAACTGCTCAAACAGTGCAAGGTACACTGATGAATTATCCAATAAAGTTAAAAAACAAGAATGAGACAATTTACAGCATAATAAATCCAAAAGCATTCTTTGCAATTGTAAACAGTAGAAAATCAATCATGAGTACAATAGGGCTTTTGAAAGATAAGGGCAGCAATAAAAGTACAACCAATCTAATGAATCAATAATTTACTAGTATGTAAACTGAGGAAGACTCCTCAGAAATTCCTTGTGACCTATACCAAGCAAATGAACATATTATGGAAAGCAGAAATAAAAGAAAAAATAAAAATTAAAAACTGAACCAAGAAAAAAGACCCAAGAACCAGATCAATTCCAGATAAAGGTCATCAAAGAAGAAACAGTTCCTTCCCACTTCAGTAACCCCTACCAAGCATCCTTGGAACAAACACAGCAGTGAAGGTTGGGAAACTGTAATATTACACCAATACTCAAGAAGGATGCTGAATTATTCTTGTAAAACCTTTTAAAATTAAATAATAGAACACTTCGTACAGACAGAACCAGAACTTTTGACAGTTCATTTCCTGGATGCTGTTTAATTACAGTACAGTACATCTGGATGAATTACATGAATACTGTTTTCCTTCACTGTCACAGAGAGGTGGACTTGTTCCCTTGCTCTTAAATGCATTCCTATGGGACTTAATTTTTTCATCTAAATATTGTTTCTCTGTAAGTTCTGACCAGTAGATAGGTTCTCACTTGCAAATAATTTCTCTCCTTGAGAGCAAAATAATTTACAAGTTTACACTACTCTCATCCTACAATGCTCCCACTTTAGTGTGTAACCACCTGCTTACCTGTTTCTAAACTGATATCTAGTCGTGATATTCTCTGGGCATTCTCACATCCATCAGTTATAAATGTTATAAATGATTAAGTTTTATCTAAGGTTTAGAAATATCCCAATTTTGATACCATAGCATAGCAATCTTGAAAAAAAAATTTTTATGTCTTATGTACAGGTATATTTCAGACACCTAAACAAATGTTGGCGATTCTTAAAATGTTGCCACGAAAAGGTAAAAGTACAATAATGCATTCATAGTAAATAGATAGTGTTCCCTTCAAGGTGTGCTAAATCAAATGGATTTAAATACCAAACGGACCCTTAAGACATCAAGAGGTATAATAGGGACACAGAGGTTAAATATATACTGATCACGACCTTCAACATCACTGTGAGAAGGATGGGCCATTTTTTGTCATTCCCATATCAATACATGAGAGGAAATGAGAATATCCAGTTTTTGCTTCTTGTTATATCCTATTGTATACTTTTTAAGCATTTCAGTTTTATATATGCAGGCATGTGCCACTATTATAAGGATGATGGCAAATTAATGCTATATGATCAAATATACTAGATTCAGCATGACAGAACAGTGCATTATTAGGTAAAACCATAGCAAATAAAAATTTAAAACCATACAGTACAGAGGTTTCTTCTTTTTAGGCAAAAGAAGAAACTCTTAACTCAAACATATTCCAAGTAATTCATCCATACCTCTTCGCTCTCTCCAAATCATCATTGGCTTGTTCTAGCTCCCTTATGTACCGAGTGAGGTCCTCTTTAATAGTTTTAATTTCACTAAGTTCACCTTGCAAGGCTTTAACCTGGTTGTGGAATTCGTTGTGTACACGCTCGTATCGTTCCTGAAAAATAAAAGTAATTGTTAATATAAAATATCAGACAAGTGTAAATCAGGACCTTAAATATCTATTTTGCATGGATTAGCCAAATAAAACACCTCTGGAACAAAATTTTGTACCACTAAAATGACCCCAGTTTGTGGGTTTCAAATACATTTAAGGGTAGTCATCAAACAATTTTTGTCTTTAATCACATAATACTCTATACAGAAATAACAATGAACATTTTATGGCCAAATTCAACTGAATACCTTTGTACATCTTAAAAGGCACATGATATCCATGTTTGTACACATGGGGCTCATCCCTTATCTTGCAATGAACGGCTGCTTGCTGCCTTTACTGCTGTCCTTGTATTGTTATTTATGCATGTCAAAGAAATTCTTTATCTATTTCTTTTGGGGAGATCTGGTTTGCGAAGAGTGCAGGTCCCAGATATCGAAAAGTTTAAGACGAGTCAAAATTTACCAATTTCAGTGCAACACAATCTATGAACCTATGAATGTTCTGATGATAATTACCACTTGTAGTCTTCATCTTAGCCAATAGAAAACACTTGCAATTATGTCACCATGGCAAACGTGGGTTCATTTCAGCTTCAGTGCAATAACTGCTTTCGACAATTATATGTATGTATAAGACAAATGAACTTTTCCCTTTCCTGATGGGAGTGTCAGTGTTATTATCATGGATATGGGACATTGAACACTCCCTTTAAAAGTGAAGTTTTTTATACTGCTCTGATACTAAACATACCCAAGAAGTGACAAAATTAAGAACTCAACTGTGAAAGAGATATATATATTATATATACATACATATATATATATATATATATATATATATATATATATATATATATATATATATATATATATATATATATATATATATATATATACACACACAGACTGTATATTGTTCTGATTCTAAACATATCCAAGACGTAAAAAATTAAGAACTCAACTGTGAGATATATAAATAAATAAATATAATATATATATATATATAGATACAGATATAGACACATGTATATATAATATATATATATAAAAAATATATATATATATATATATATATATATATATATATATATATATATATATATATATTAAACTTAATCAATTGTATAATTGTTCTGCACAGTATGAGAGAGAGAGAGAGAGAGAGAGAGAGAGAGAGAGAGAGAGAGCAGTTAAATCCCAGACAGGGCTGCTTTATTTTTTCCATTATATCTCGAATGAGCTCTGGTGATTCATGGTCAAGAGAATGCCATCTGTCCAATGAGAGAGAGAGAGAGAGAGAGAGAGAGAGAGAGAGAGAGAGAGAGAGAGAGAGAGAGAGAGAGAGAGAGAGAGAGAGAGAGAGAGAGAGAAAGCGATTCTGCCAAAACCTGGACAGACTGTTCCTTACAGCTGACATTTTTAAAAATGCGAGTGGAATTGTCTGAATTATTTCTGCAATTCTAGGATTTTCTGGTTGAAATTTTTATATGAGTACTTGGATCCAAAGACTTGTCATTATACTAAAATCATTCCTTAAAGAAAGTGCCAACCTCATCCTGTGTGTGAGAGAGAGAGAGAGAGAGAGAGAGAGAGAGAGAGAGAGAGAGAGAGAGAGAGAGAGAGAGAGAGAGAGAGAGAGAGAGAGTCCATACTATTAAGGTTTCCCTTTGCCGTCTTCGATAAAAGGCGGAGATCCTTTTCCACGAAGCTGCACTCAACCCATTCCCCTTCACTGGCCTAAACCCCTTTTTGCCTCCCTTGGAAATAGAGCCACCGGGGAGCCTGATACCAGACGAAATCAATAAAACCCGTCTCACCTCCACACAACACTTCCCCCTGGTTATCATCACAACGGAGAGCACTGGGTTTAAAGATCACCCTATATAGGGTCTTGTAACCTACGTACTTATGTTCTGTTGATTTCGATTCGAAGTCCACGACCTGAATTCGACAGGGGTGTGCGAAGAAGAGTCTAAATGAAGTTTATTCAAAATCGTCCCACACAACTGTAGCCAACGCTTACTGTAGCACCATGAGAGGTGCCTGTGGTGAGCATTACAGTTGTTTAACAACAGACATCCTCTCTCTCAGAGAGAGAGAGAGAGAGAGAGAGAGAGAGAGAGAGAGAGAGAGAGATAATTAAGGTTTACCTTTGACGTCTTCGATAAAATGACTGATGCGGATCTTCAATCACACACGGGGATATGCGCTGTCTAGTTTTATTTTTTAAACTTCTTTGCATAATTGTGGCCTACTTCTACGTGGGCGATTTTTTAAGAGAAAAAAAAAAAAAGAAAAACATTTAAGCAATGGTGTATACTATAGATTAAATACCGCTTATTTCTTGGATTCGTTAGAGAAAAAGTTTGACGTTATCCCATTGTTGTCTAGAATAAGTGAAATTGCGAAATACATTCGTTTCGGTTATCAGTCACTTTTGATAACTCGAACCTTACAGATACTGGCATTGGAAATATTTTGGAAATGTGATTTTATGAACTTGAGTTTATCTCTTGTCTTTTTTGGAATCTGATTACAAGAGATCAACTAAAGTTCATAAAAACACCAAAATATTTCCAATGCCAGTATCTTTAAGATTCGAGTTATCAAAAGTGACTGACAACCGAAACGAAGGTATTTCGCAATTTCACTTGTTTTAGGAACAATGGGATAACGTCAAACTTTTTCTCTAACGAATCCAAGAAATAAGCGTTATTTATCTAGTGCACACCGTTGCTTAAATTTCTTTCATTTTTCTCTCTAAAAAATCGCCCACGTAGAAGTAGGCCACAATTATGCAAAGAAGTTTAAAAAACAAAACTAGAAAGCGCATACCCCCGCCCACGCCAACCACTGAAGTAGTCATGCATCTTATCCAACTGGGTCAGGTTACTTGCCCGGTTCCGCGTGAAAACCGGACAGCTTGCAATTAAAAATCGTTCCAAGAGCGCAGGCTTATTTATTTATTTTTTTTTTTTAATATTAAACAGCGCAAATATAAACAAAACGTCAATCTCTTTTAACACAGGATTACCCTTGAAAACATTTCATGAAATACGTAGATAACTTTTTCAGATATCCTAAGAACACACACACACACACACACACAAAGGGAATATGTGTGTTCCTTCAAGAAAAATATAAGAAAAAATCGATATTCACTCTTCTTGAAAAGAAATGACTCCAAAGATCTTAATCGGAGAATGACTTCGCTAACATCTTTATCAGCAGAGAGAGAGAGAGAGAGAGAGAGAGAGAGAGAGAGAGAGAGAGAGAGAATGAATAATTAGTCGATGATTGTGGTTTTCCGGGCTGCTCGAGGGCGCAAAATCTATGCTGGCACAAGGCCATCTTTATATAGCAACAAAGAATTTGATTCCAGTGAAACAAGCAGTGGGGTGCCATCTCCCACCGCAAGGGGGTCGTAGAGACTATCATCTTTCCAAGCTGGGGGGGCCATGAACAATCCCCAGCCTAAACCAGCCTAGCCTTCCCACGTCCCTACCTGCCTTTCCCTTGCATTTGGCAAGGTAAACTGGTACAACGGTAACATTATATCCATGGTAGGTAGAATCGCGTATTACAGGCTAGCTCGGCATTACGTCGACAGTTTGGTGCCTAAAGTGGTTCTCATAAGCAAGTTGTCTTTTTTTCCCATGCTAACTTGAGGAACAAATGGCTTTCAACTAAAAACCGTCGTTGCTTTTTTTTCTTCAGTACCTTCAACTATAGATGCAAACAAAGATTATTTATTCTCTACTGATGCTATTTTTAACGGATTAAAAAAACTGAAAATGAAAACAAATAACGAAAACAGGAAATAAAGACACGCGTTATAAACCTCACATTCTTACATAAAAGTACAAAGAAATGACATCACTAACAATGGCTAAATCCCACTACAGGCTCTATTCAGAGTTACAACGTACAAAACTTGCCATCGTGTGTTCATTACGAATGGAGACATACGGTACTTTCACGCATGAAATCCCTTCTTGAATCATTTCAAGTCTGAAAAACAACTGTTATCCAAGTGAAAATGTTTATCATTCCTGACGTGTGTTTCAAGCACCAAAGCTTCAAAATAACACAGTTTTCAGGCGTCAGTAAAGGTATCTGCTTTCGTATGTGTGTGCGTGCATGTGTCACCTCATTCCGCGCGCTGCGTCATTCGTCCTTAATTGGGTAATGTGCTACAATTTAAACAAGTGCGTTCTCGCGTCCGTGTACGCTACGACTGCACTGATTTCGAAATCGACCACTGGGAATAGGATTAGTAAAATACTGCGAATAAACACAATACGGAACGAACACACACAATAATTCAGCAAACGTGTGTCAGAGCAAGCAACATCATCCATGTCATATAAATATTTCCAAGACCATTTTCCAAAGTCAACACCAAAGTCTGAACTTGGCCAAGCCATACATGAGCCAGTAACGAAAGACATGACTATTGATGGCTTTTTTTATACAGACAAGAAATTCTGTGTCCTGTTCTTTTCTGTTGACATTGTCGAAAAACAAATATCTTAAATTCGTTAGTAACAAATGACTGAAACTTGCGATGAAATACTATCACACATAAGGGAAGTCACAGCAACAAAAACAAACGAAAAGGAGAACTGAATGAAACCAATGTTTCTTAGAATGCAGCCACATCTACAAAATAAGTGGCTTTAAAACACACTTTAATATGTTTCGCCTCCACACTGACCATGAAAATTCAGAGGAATTCCAAATTGAGGAAAATCTGGGCCAGTTTCTTAACACGAAATTACTGGCGTCGTCGCCACTACGACTTTATGGGAACCCCCTTCGCTTACGTAATACGACTAAAACTGAAACCTTAGAGGGTTCGGCTTACTATTCTGAGAAAGCGACGAATATGGGCATGAAACAAACCGGGACTCAATGACTTGACTGCGCCCTGATTATAACATCTCAACTGTCATTAAGTATCTGAGCAATGCACGGTGGAAAAAATGGTTCAGTAGGCCATCCTCTCATTGCATATTCGGTGACGAAGATTCTCTGACAACGTCATCATTCTATATCGCCTTCTTGTTTAGCAGGCCTCTCATTTCGCCATAAATATTTATTGCTAAAATGTCTTTACTATAACATGTTCACTTCAGTGATTGCTTTATTCACATTGATGTATAAAGCACGACACTAGAACAAAGTTCACAGTGAGGTACTGAGGAAGTATGACGCACGAAACTAAATGTGTCAATGGCATAACCGTGAAAACAAATATGAATAGTGATTGCCGTATCCGGTGAAATATGTAAGGCCATATACACATGTAAAATATCTGCATCCGGTGAAATATTATATAAATACAGACCATAGATACATGTAAAATATCTGAAATGGTGTAAAGGAGAAAAGCAGAGGCTCTAAAATGGAGCAGTCATGTGATCAGACTGCTTGTATATGACGTTTGGGATTCAGTGTTCAAAAGCACACGTGTCGTGGTTTAGTTGTTCAGCTCCAGATTCCCCTACCCACATGCGTTGTTTAGTTCTGCAGTCCTGTTTATTTCGTACCTACAAACACTAAACCGATGATCTAAACAACCATTCTCTCTCTTCTTGCGTGAATTTTGTTTATCAAATACCACCAAATATTATTAAAAATGATGTTCTACCGCACAATCAACAATTTTCAAAGCCCCGTTTATAACTGAAGTGAGGATGAACTCCAAGCACGTCATAAAGTTCTGCATTCACCTGTAAGGCCCCGTTCTGGTAAAACCAACATCTTAACTTATTTATAACCCTCTCACCAACATCACAAACACACACACACACACAAACACTATTTTCAGTCCTTATCTTGTATATTCCAGTGCTTCCCGGATATCAGGATCTTCCTTTCCAATACCTCTTTCTCTCCAACTGTGCCGCGTTTCCTTTGTATTCCTCTCCCAGCATTCTCTTTACAGGACCAAGCCATCTCAAAACATTCTCGTCCATTCTGTCATCTATGTTAACATCTCAACCAATTCTACCTATCTCCACTTTTCTCAACCAATCTTATGCCACAAATACTAGGTAAATATCACATCAGCAGCTTCAACCTTTTTTCTTTCATTTCCTTTCAACATCCACACTTCAATTCCATGAAGGAGACTTGGCTCAACATTCCCCTCAGACATTCCTACCGTTACTTCCAGACACACTCTAAGTCTCATCCAAATCTTTAGCGCATTCCCTGTTCCCTTCCTTGCTTCACCTACTCTGTGCCTCAACTTTTCTTATATTCCACCACCATCTGTTATACTGACAACCAAATACTCATACTAATTGACTGCTTACACTCTTCCACCATCCACATCAGCGTTCATTATTGAGTCTCTGTTTTCTAGTTACCTTACAATCTCACCACTGCTTGCATTTACTAAAAAATTTTCCTCTTGAAAACAATTAAATAAAATCTCTCACAAGTTTTTGCATTTTCTTTCAACTATCCACAATAAGAACTGTATCACTGCCACAAATAACTGATTTCTAGATGAGTCCCACTACAGAAAACATTCATACACCTACACAAAAGACTCATCAGCAGTGCATCCAACCACGTACTCTCAAGATTCCTGGAAGTTTCAGAGTAAAGCTGGAAGAAAGATAACAATAAACGATAAAACCAAAACTTTTCATAAAAAATTTAACAACAGTATAGCCCACAATTCATGTACAAATCTTCTACAAGTTACAATTTAGAAAATAACAGGTCTTATCTCTTGATAATTTATTACATCTCATGGTTATAAGCTCGTTATTCAGCAATCAGAAACCAGTTACTCAACTAATGACATTTTTAAATTGACCTAAGTACTATACACAATGGCTTAAGGCTGTTGATGTGTGTGCGCGCGTCTGTTTGAGAGAGAGAGAGAGAGAGAGAGAGAGAGAGAGAGAGAGAGAGAGAGAGAAACCCACTCCCGTAACAAGACAATACGTGAGAGAGATTCGTTGGTCCCATATTATGCGGTTAACGTTCCCAGCTGCCAGTGACACCCGACACCTCTTTCGTCAGCCTGAATGTTCATTCAAACGCTGCTGTCTGTCAAGACAGGCTGCGTCTTCAGTATCCCACAAAAAGCTCTATATCGGAATTCAAGTAGAGAGCTCTCTATACGACGACTTCCGATGTGGAAACCTTCGGGAACACTGCTTTTCACCAGATCATTCAGTGTCCGCGGAACTAAATGTCTCCCCGTTAAATGGCTTATGTCTGTTTGGTTCCAATACTGCAGTAAAAACTAAAAATTATTCCGAGGTTAAGGTTATCAGACTAAATGAAAGCAATCGTATGGCATGGTTAGAGAATCAATCCAAGTAACTGGACATTAAGCTTTAGGAAACTATTAAAGTAAATAAAAATTAAGTCACATAGTAAGGCAGGATGTATTTCAGCATCTCTGGGGGATAGCTTATGATGTAGAGTCCACTGAGACAAAAATGTAAGAAGCACTGGTATATATCTTTCTCTGATTGAAAAGCAGTTATTACGAATTAAATAAGGCAGAAATTGAAAAGCAGTTGTTATTACGAATCAAATAACAAGGCAGGAGTTCTTCAATTAAAACGTTTGCAAACTGAAGTAAAAAGGATCGAACAAGGAAAACCTGGGAAAATATGAAACGCCCTGCGAGAGGCAAAATGATTAGCCATCGTGTACCAAAGTGGCTGAGTAATCCATGAAGAAGGCAAGAGGGATTTGAAAGTTTTGGCAGGAATAAAGAAAAGGACACAACAAACGCACACATACATCCTACAGTTGAACAAGTGTGGGACCCGTGGGACGAAGGGATCTTAATAACTACCAAGGAGGGTTGGCAGAGAGCAAGATGAAAAAACAAGTGATGCTGACGAAGCTTCTGTGTAGGTGTATCGAGCGACCTAAGCCAGGGCGCAGATGTTATTTCAACAGAGGCTCGATCTTTGTTTCGAGTGTTACGTGGAAATATGTGATGCGGTTCTAGTCTCGAATTCCACAACCGGAAGCCTCGCAGGGCAGAGGAAAAGTAAATAAGTTATTAAAAAATAAGTCGGGAGGATAAATTATGAAAGAAATGATTTCCTTCCAAATATCCCGAGTCTTTTAAAAATGGTTGCCTACTTCATTTCCCCAAATTTCAGAATTAAGGTGGAATCTCCGTTTCTGGTTAACATGCTTCAAAGCATTGGACTAAATTATGCTCAACTGCTTACTCACCTCAGTAAGCACATACTGTGGCTCTCCTACCCCAAAATACAAAATGGGTCAGAAAAATAAAAAGCACACTCAAGCCACTCCATATACAAAAGGCTCGGCAGCAGTTCGTCGTCGTCAGTGAACTTCAAAAACTCGCATCTTTCGTGGATGCGCTCTCACTCCTGGATAAAAGCCATTCCATTCAAACATCTCTTCAATCACATTCATCTGACAATTTCTTGGTTTCTCTCTCCTTCTTCCTCCAACAAAAATCCAGAATTATACAGCAACCCAGTCTTGAAACGTGTCAAATACCATCTTAATTCTTTTCACCATTTAAAGAATTTGTATTCAATAAAATACACTTCTTTTTAATTTCATCCTTTGCAGCACTGAAAGAAACTTTAAACATCAAATTCTAGCCGGTAATTAATCATTTGCAATGTTGAAACATCTGCAAACACAATTTGTGTCAAAAAATTACTTTATTCATACCGATATCCCCACTCCACATATAAAAGAAGGTTCATCTGTGCAATGTTGAAATATCTGTTACTACAATGTTTTAAAAAAATCATTCATAACGATATCCCCACTCCTCGTATGAAAGAAGGTTCAATTTCATCAAATATTGAATAAATAGCTGTCAATCTTCTCATTCCGTCCATGACAGTTATTCACAAATACCAAGTTGAAATGGGACGAACCTGAGTCAAATGCGCTCTCAGATAATTTTGCGCATCAATTCACACCTGGAAATTTTTATCAAGATAATCCTGTCTCTCTTTTCAACATTCTTTTGTACAAAGCTCCACTCTCTCCTCCTTTCCTTTTATTCTGCTCTCAATATCAGATGAAACAAAGGAAAAAAAATAAATAAAAGTCTGGTAGTAAGAGGCAAATTCCAGATAGCTGCTTATGATAGACTACTTTTTATTATGCTTTTTACTTGTGCATAAATGTTGCTATTTGTGTATATTTTGTATTTTCGATGATGTAATAGATTTCAATAGCACTCTCTCTCTCTCTCTCTCTCTCCTGACACAAAATAACTACACCTCTTAGAGTAATAAATCTTCCCCAAACCCACAATAACATGAAAATGCTTCTTGACCACCTCAGTCCTAATGTTATTTCAGAGCTGTCTAACCTATCCCTTCAAGATCATACGGAGTTAGTGAATCTCAGAGCGAAATCAACTATAAAAGAAATTAACGTGCTCAACAATATTGGAACGAACTGCGTAGTATTTCATTGTGCTTTTACGTAGGCTAAATAGGTTACCAAATGCCGTTCAATACGTAAAAAATATGCCGAGGTTAAAAGCAGTGTGTCAATGTCACAACCCAGAACATATCGATTTTACCCAATTAAATAGCATGAAATCAACTCAGAAACAATGCAGAAGTAGCAATAGCATCCTGCATAGGAGACAACAGGAAGGAACGATACTCTTGGTAAGGCAGAAAAAAAAAATCAATTCGTTGTAACAGCATACTACTCCATAACTCATCTTTGACCACTTCCTCACCACACATGCTTTTTGTGCAGCAGTCGAAAAGAATGAAAGGACAAGTTACTCAACTGGCAGGTGTGTGTGAGAGAGAGAGAGTGAGTGTGAGTGTGTGTGTGTGTGTGAGTGAGAGAGAGAGAGAGAGAGAGAGAGGAGGACTTGTTGGTACCAAGAAGAATACCTCACCGAGCAAAGGAGGGATGATAATGTTTGGTTACCCAAAGATCAAGTTTATACATACACACACAATATATATATATATATATATATATATATATATATATATATATATATATATATATATATATATATATATATATATATGAATACAATAAAATCCAAATGTGCAGGAAGATAATTACAGCATTGGATTGCATATCTTGTGATTAAAGGATGCCGCTTCAAAACTATCTGCAATAGCTCGTTCTACATAAAAGTCACATTCTTCCACAGTAAGACGTCTTCCGGGAATAAATATTAGTACAACGTTCAGGATACACACTGAATTCAACATCGATTTCGGAAGCCAAACGTACCCATTCAAAAGAATTAATCTTTCCAGCATAAGATCCTTCCTAAGTAAATGCTCAAACAGCACGGCAACTGTTAAGAGAAACTCCCGATAAGCGCTTAATCACATCCTGTCCTTTAACAACACACACACACACGCACAAACTTTTAAAAGCCCTCTTCCAAACCAAAACAAAATCCCATTAATGGCGGGTACAAAGAGCAAATGATTTTCTTGAAAGTCCGACCAACGATTCAATACGAGCAACCACTGAAAACAAACAAAAGCGGGAAGCCATTTTTACTTTCGAAAGAACAGATGTGTCGGCGACTCATTAAGTTGGGGGTAATAAAGACATGTGTGCGAGAGAGCGACTTTGGTTCCCAATCGACCCTGACATCAATGAGGAGTGGTGGTGGTAGTGGTGGTGGTGGTCTTGCACCAACACCCGACAGCCTCCAACCACATCCTAATAGGGTAAGGGCCGATTAGGAAGTTCCGATGCCTCCGCCGACAAATACCACGAATAAAAAAAAAAAAGTGTTACTGCAACGACATTCCTAAGAGCTTGTCTCACTTGCCGTAATAACCATCTAATGATAACACGAATCATAATGAGATTATAACTATACCGGTGGGTGACAACATGAATATAATAACGGAAGACAAAATCACATTCTGATTCACTAAGATACAATTATAATTAATTAGCGCAGTTATGCAAGCTCGCACACACATGCAGACACACACAAACACAAACAGTTCCCGCTATGCTCAAAATAAGTGCTTTATACAATATAAACAGGAAACTTCGAATAATCTTAACGGTCACCTCTCCATAATCAAAAACTTGAATGAACACTAGTCCTCACCAGGCTTAAACCCTCCATCTCAGTGAAGGTGTTGTGACGCCACTTTCAGCAGTCATAAACCACTCAATCTATCTCGGCGAAATCTAAGGGACGAAGAGTAAGTTATCTGATTCCCTTTATTTCTCCTCATAAAAACTGGGGCCAGTAGAATGAGCAACCCAATACCCTTGTACCATTATCCCAAGTCTATAAATAAATACAAAAAATACTGGATATACGCCCCTGAGAAAATGAATGTACTCCGGAAATCTGTAGCTTGGCGGTAGAGGAAAAATATGCACTAATGTACGTACAGGAAACATGCACTAATGTGTGCACAGTATACGCTCACGTATACACATAAATGATGTGTGTAATACACAGGCCCCGGTAATACATAAACTGACTAGATAGTCCTTCTATCCTCCGTCTGAAAGCTGAGCATTCCTATGCTAGATTTATGAATTACATTTGTTTAATTTACAATCTTCATTTATAATCAATAATAAATGAAAACATATTAAATCAAGTACTTTATGGAAAAATTTAAAAGGAATGCTTACGTAAGCATAAGGAAAGTGTTTTCCATAGGAAAATGTTGTAGAGCATTGACGAAGAGAATGAACCGGCATCCACACACTCTACATTAAACCTTGGTAAAATGTAAACGGTTGAAATCTTTCGCAACTATAGAAATAAGCCCTGACGGCTTACAAGACAACAGGTGCGTGTATGTGTGCGCGTGTATGCGCAGGCGGGTGCGCAATGGACATGGCATAATCGTATACAAATATAAAGTTGTAAAAGAAATCCCCTCCAAGTGATTAAATCACTTTCGATCTTTCTACATATATGAAAAAATCCCTTTTTAAATAAAAAAAAAAAAAAAAAAAAAAGCCCCACGAAAAACAAACAACTCAGTGGTCAAGCAACATCTCACGTACTCATCCATAATGCATATGGAGAAGAGAACGGGTATCCTCCAACTATACACTCCCTCGTTGTTATTCTCCTCAGGAACACATCAAAGCTAACCAGTTCCACTATTGTGGAGGAAACAAATCCCTTCCATTCATCCGCGACCGCGTTGGCTAATGATGTGATGTCATTTAACCATCTCTTTAACGAGATGGTTGGAAATGGCCTTGGTAACCTACACGTTGTAATCAATGAGACGCTTTGAGTTCCCTTTCTCAAAGGTTTACTCCACAACGATCACTTACATCAAACATCTGCAGCACTATCAAACACCCGAGAATAAAATAATTTACAAGAAACTTGGAATGAGGAAAAAAAAAAAGAGGCACACGGTGAAAGTAATAAGAGCAGCTCTTGAAAAAAACTTGTAATGTCGGAATGCCAAATATGGAACTGAAAGGCAGTCGACCAAAAGTGAGAGTATTTAGGCATAGACAGCCCAGTCAGTACTTTCGCTTTTCCTCCAGGTGAGACTCGTGTACATCATCATCATGAAACGGGGTTCAGAAGGGCAACGAAACGATCACCTAATGACATTCTGGATGACATAACGTCCACGTTTTCCTTGACTTTTCTCGCTGTCAGCAGTTCTTATAATACTGCATTTTCAAGATAGAATAGACAGAATATACAATTTAGGCCGAAGGCCAAACAATGGGACCTATGAGGTCTTTCAGGGCTGAAAGGAAAACTGAGAGTAAGAGGTTTAAAAGGTATAACAGGAGGAAAACCTCCAGTTGCACTATAAAACACTTGTTAGAAGAGAGTGGAAAGTAAGATGGAAGAAAGAGAATATGAATGCACGTACAAGAAAGGGAATGAAAGGGGTTGCAGCCAGAGGCCGAAGTGCATCGCGTGAGGCGCACTAACGGCACTAACCCCCACGGGAACCGCATCTTTAAGGACGAACTTTAGTTAAAAAACACTTATCGGAATGACTCCTTCGCTTCCACAAGTGCATAACAAGTCGAGGCATTTAGCTCGCCATACCCTCCTCCCCCTCGACTTCCAGCAACGTCTGTCTATTCCCGTCATGACGAGTGAATGTCAAAACAGGTGACGCTTCCCCCTATCTCGTGCAAAACGCCTTCGATGACTGACACCTCTCGAGTTCGAAAATAGCAACAGCAAGAAGGAATATGATTGAACAATGAAACTGCATTTGTTAGTAAATACGCTTCAACGCGTTCTCTTGTGCCAACATTTGCGCAAGATGATTGCGAGTCTTTATACTTTTATTGGCTATACTTCAATACTAAAAACAATACACACACACACATACATATATATATATATATATATATATATATATATATATATATATATATATATATATATATATATATATATATATGTGTGTGTGTGTGTGTGTTTCGAACTTTCATCACACCACTGTTTAAAGTTTTATATGCACAAACATAAAGCCACAAATGTCTTTTAATATCCAATTCGCTCTACCTCGGAAATAATACCGGAGGGGACTAGTAATTGATAAGTGTTTCGTCTGACATCACGTCATCATCGAAGTTGGAGGTCGTTGCTTTCGATGGATTGAATCCACCAGGTGACGAACCACTTATCAATAATTCCCCTCGGCGTTATTTCTCGAGGCAGAGCGAAATGGATATTAAAAATACATGACATTTGTAGCCATCTATCTAATGTTTATGAAAATACATGTACACTACCTGCCTATATACCTATTTATCTATCTATCTATCTAATATATATATATATATATATATATATATATATATATATATATATATATATATATATATATATAGTTGTCAATGATGACGAATAATCACTAATCTATTTTTTGAGATACTTGTGGGAATATTATAAAAATTGAACTTCTCTTATGATCATTATATACAGAAAGTTAACTTACCTTCTTTTTCTATTTCTTTATTAATTTAATGCTCGCAACTTGTGCACGAATAAAAATACTGTGTATTAGAATCTCCCTGGCTGTTATCCCCGAGTGCGAAGATATCATTAACGTATTTAAGCTGATTGCACGCTTAAGTTCAAATATCTCTATCGAAATATTGCACGTAGATTCGCGAGGGAAGAAGGGCCTTCCCACACTTCAGACGATTTTTGTAAAAATCAAAGCTGCAATCAAAAGAGTGAACGTTACACTCTACGATGCATGACATTCCTAGCTTTGCAGTATTTTGAAGATCTTCGTGAACAATTTCAATGGAAGCTATTCACGGTCATGTCTGAACATAAACTTCAGAATAAAATCCCGTGTGTTTAACGGATGGCTTTCGTCTGGAAAATGTTTATGATCATACAAATAGGCGAGAAGGGTTGCTTGCAGAATTTAGAAATGTTCTTTGAGTAATATAGTAATTATTACTTCCTATCGTTCACTTAATAGTAAGTCAAGAACAATGTCGACATCTCTACCGAATTTTGTGACGGTGTGTTCGTCCCGTCAAACTTTTAAGTAAAGATTTAAATGCAATTTGACATTAAGGAATCATCTGTGGATAGAGATTTGGTTGTTTCGCTCATCCAAGGCCCTTCGGGAAGTACATTTGAAACACCTCTATTTAATAAAATTAGTTCGTTAAAGTAATAGCGTCATAAAAATTGCTAAGAATTTTAATAGTAACCTCCTACTTTAGTTTTTGAAGCAGTAGACCTACCATTAATCAACTCAGCGCTGCTTTAGGACCTGGCCTGACAGTTAAGCTGCCCCTAAATACATCATCCGTTATACTACCGTTAAGGCAACGTTCGAATGATTAATAACATTATTCAGTAAGCCTAAGCGGCCTTCCTTACTAATCCCCAAAAAGCCGTTTGATTTGAGGCGTGATTTCAGGGAGTAAGGCCCACTGGTTTCGATGTCCCATGACACTTAAAAAAAAAAACACACACACACACACACACACACACAAGACCATCATCAAGGAATAGAAGAAGAAGGGACGCAGATAATTTAACTTTTGGTCCAAAATACTTCGACTGGTGGATGCTTTTCAAGTCTGGAGAAGCACAAAGATGGAATCGATTGGTAAAAGCGGTCGGAAGCCGATGTCCATCGCGTGAAGCCTTACTTGTTCTTGTGGGCATTCTTCAAGATTTCTTTTTTCCTTCTGATTCTTTCTCCTATGCAAGTCACCGACAAGTCGATAACATCGTGTATGTATTGCCTTCTCCTTCCTCATTTACCAGAGTTTGGGACTGAAGTGATAATCGAAATATGTGGTTTACCTTTCTTCGTGTATCTTAACGTAGATATTAGGTTGTTAGAACACAGCAAAAAGACAGAATTTCAGACTGCCAGTTCTTCCCATGTACACGTCCTTCTATCTGGCGCTGAAAATATACATACTTTTTCGTTGGGAAAGTCGGTAGAGCTGTGGCCTATCACTCGGTAGGCCCGAGTTCGAGTCTCCGCGGCCGGCTGATGAAGAGTTAGAGGAATTTATTTCTAGTGATATAAATTCATTTCTCGCTATAATGTGGTTCGGATTCTACAATAAGCTGTAGGTCCCGTTGCTAAGTAACCAGTAACCAGTTGGTTCTTAGTCACGTAAATTAAGTCTAATCCTTCGGGCCAGCCCTAGAAGAGCTGTTAATCAGCTCAGTGGTCTGGTAAAACTAAGATATATTTTTAATTTGGCTAATTTCACTTGTAGTTTACATTATTTTCTGATATATTAGATTTTTTCTTGTATTATAGGTTTATTCAATAATTAAAATGTAACAATACCGATGAACTGTCAGCAACAACGCAGATACGAACTGACCAATTAACGAATGCAGTTAATTCGAGAGAAAAATGTTTGTTCTCAATGCATCCACTCATTTTGAAAAGCGTGAAGAGGATCCTTTTCATCATCTGCCTTTAAAAGACAAGGGAAACTAGACATTAAGCTATTCCAAAATGCTAAATACAAAACAGAAACAGAGTAAAATCAAACGCATCTGGTCTCCTCTATGAACTTACAGAAAATATACAAATAAAATATCCTTCTCAGGCAGGTATTCTTATCCATTAATACGCCAAATTTCAACTTTGCAAAGTTCCTATATTGGGCATTCGTATGCACTTTTCGATATTGTGGAAAACAATAAACCTAAAGCAAGAAAAATATATAGGAGTGGTCATTTAAACTGTTGCAATCAAGACCTGTATACAAGTTTTCACTAACTTAATGTCAATTAATCCCTTTTATTACTTCTAATAATGGTAATTTCTGCAAAATATGGGCCGCTCGCCTTGGACAATCGGGCAGCACCTAATTTGGAAAATATCTTTCTTCTGGAAGGAAATGAAAGCGACGTGTAATGGTTAAGAGATAGTAAACTCCCCAGACCACAGTGGGGTAGTAAAAGTTAAGAGGAATTTACTGAATAACAAGAGAACGTCGATTTGATGTGCTTTGCAGAAAAGAAGCAAGGGAACACGAAAGGAAGACTAGGAAAAGGGAAAGTGAGAGTTGATGAAATGTTCCGGGTGAATGTGAGCAAGAATTTTAGGAGAGAAAAAAAAAAAGAACCTGTTCTGGAGAGAAGTACAGTACATGCAGCTGCAAACACCAATGAATGAATTATTATAATAAATCTATTGCAGAAACCTCGTCTTTAGAAAACGAAGTTCTGAGTCGACAAAGGCAGCACTGAGTCGTTAAATGTACAGGATCGAAGTGAGGCTGAGCTAAATGAAGCATGATTTAGAGAAATTCGATTAATTCTGAGAAAGGTTCTGGAAGTGACAGCTGAAAATGGAAGGACGACCATTTACACACCGAAAAATTGAAAAGCAAGATGACTAGTGAGATGCTGCATTATTCTGGGGAAATGATTTATTAACCAGCCAGTGAATGCGTGTTCTTTAAACAGGTTTTGGAGGCAGTAATTCCCTCTGTATGAGCAAGAAGGTGGTACATTACAGAATAATACTACTTGACATATCTTGGGCATCATGTAGCCCACCTCTTCAGATTTTGCATTTAATATCCACATACATGATTAAATAGTTTTGATAATTTTCATTGGATCTTACTCCTTATTCAAATAGATAAGATCACTGTCATTGAACTTACTCCTTATGAATAATTCTCATCTTCTAAAAAAAAAAAAAAACGGATGTACCCAAAATTTTTCTGTAGTCTACCTTGTTGCAGTGTTGGAGGATGGTTCCCTGATGCTGTGGCATTGCAAAGTCTTCCGTGTAGGCAAATTACAACTTGTTAAAGACATGTGCAGCTCCCTCCTATAACCCTGCAGATTTCTATACTGAGTTATACAGGTGTTCACTTTCCGTGCATTCATGCTGTCTCTTCCTATATGTCATTCGATGTATTTCTTCGTCTTGAATGACTGTGTATGCCTTCCCCTATCAGTGACCCCCTTCTCTCACTGATCCTTAATATACGTAGCAGTCGAAAGACTTAATTAAGGCACATGCATCTAAATACATATATCTATTGACTGAATTGAATATAGAATTTAGGCCAAAGGCCAAGCACTGGGACCTATGATGGCATTCAGCGCTGAAACGGAAATTGACAGTAAAAGTTTTGAAAGGTTTAACAGGAGGAAACCTCAAAGCAGTTGCACTATGAATCAATTGTTAGGAGCGGAGGGGGTGGAAAGTAAGATGGAAGAAAGAGAATGTGAAAGCAGGTACTGTAAAAGGAACCAAAAGGGGTTGCAGGTACAAAGAACCTTACGTAAAGCCTACAGTGCGCCGCATGAGGTGCACTGACAATACTACCCCCTTACGGGGCATATATCTATTAGACCACAAGTCAGAAAGAACCTGTTTCCTTAATTCTTACCTTACTATGGAATTCAGACATCCGTAAGTCGCTTTGCTTATTGCATGGCGTCCCTAACACCATGTGATATATTTATCTGTTGTGTAAGCCTTAGCAAGTGGCACTGAGAATGTTAGTGAACAGTTTTTCATGACCCATCAAGGCGAAGTCACCTGATGAGGTCACGGCCATCAGTATGTCACTGAATTCCCTAAGGAATGTTTATCGGGGACTCAAGTATCCTACCTTGGCTATTTTGTGTAAAGGTCACGGAGTCAGGATATAACATGACGTCAGGATATAATCAGTGTAGGGTTTACTGGCCTACCCAGTCCCGCAACAGTAACCACGCCCATAATTACCGACCAAATTCGCTACTCAACTTCCTTTTCAGACTAGAAATGTTCCCTCTCATCAACACCTCAATGAAGGACTCTTTCAATCAAGATAATGACCTCTAAGAGTTTGAAAATGTAAATAACATCAATCTAAATTACATTCTGAATCTGATATTACTATATCCTTACCTCTCAGGTTATATTTTTTTTAAAATGAATAAAGCAAACGACAGTTTTCAGCTGGTTATGTGGAAAGAAACGTTGGCACATCAAAGACAGACAGATGCCCATATATATATATATATATATATATATATATATATATATATATATATATATATATATATATATATATATATATATATATATATATATATGTATATATATATATGTGTGTGTGTGTGTGTGTGTGTGTGTGTGTGTATACAGAGAGAGAGAGAGAGAGAGAGAGAGAGAGAGAGAGAGAGAGAGAGAGAGAGAGAGAGAGAGAGAGAGAGAGAGAATCATTTTGTAGTTCTGCTACATGAATAGCACATCTCGTGTGAAAAATCAGGAGAGAGACTTAGCTGCAACTTCCTTTCAACAGAAAATCTCAGGATACAGGAAACAAACCTCTAACTCTTAGAACAAGACACTTTTATTTCTGGATTATGAAAAAATCCACAATTTACAGTTAATGACCTTAAACACCAAAAGAGTGCAAACTGAAAGTTAGTGAGCTTGAAAAAAGAAAAAAGCTAACTTACGGAACTGAAACCCTGCACACACACACACACACACACTAGTCATTATAATAAATTCTATTAAAATCAGTGAGAGGACGTTCACATCCCTTGATAACACGCATGCCAAGCATTACGACGTAATAATGCAAGAAAGCACGGTAATTACATCAGAGCAGGATAAACTTCATCATACACCGGGTATAATTAGAAAAACAGTTAATTGACGGACAATTAAATCCCCCTCCGTCATCGCTGGCAATCAAGTTTAACATCTTCAGCATCGCTTTATAATTGCTCCTCATATAAGCAGCAGGTTCCAGATTAGCGCGCAAAAAACCGTGTCTCTTTGTGTCGCATAAAATACAGCAGTTTTTCACCGCTTTTCCTTTCTGATTAATGTAATGAGAATACAAGCATCTACAGTTGCTTGGTTTCTAAGCAATCCTACAATTCATAAGGGTTTTAACACAATAAACCGCTTGGGGTCTTTGAAAATTTACAGCGCAATAAATTCCTAACAAATCTGGCAATCAACTGGGCATACAGTAGAACGAAACCGTTAGACCAATAAACCGACAAGAACCGCAGCCTCGGATATCGACCGTATTCTCTCTCACCCTGGCAGGATACGGAGTGGTGATTCATGCCAATGAAAGCAATCAATAGCCGTTATAAATTCAAAGTGCAAGCAGTCGAATTTGCTCTGCGCATCTCCAATCTCGTCCTTTTTCTCCTCCTTCTTCCTCTTCTTTTTCTCTGCTGCGGAAGTTCAAGGTTTGTCTACACTGCCAGTGATATTTGTCTGGTTCTATTCATGTTCTGCTGCTTTGGAGCAGAATTACAGAAGAGAAAAATTGGCTACGAAAGCATGTTTATACATGAGAAAATCGGGTTACTTATAATTCATAATTTATTTCTTCCTTCTTTTTTCTGCTTGTCAAAATTGAACAATATATATAAGTAACGAAAAAAAAAGGATGGGACGAGAATGTGCAATCACAGATTGCATGCCTTTATCAAAGCATCAACAATTTCAGTATTTTTGTCATAAAAATACTACATATTTTAATAAAAATTACATTTGGTTCAAAGCTCACTACTGCTAAGACGTAAAGTCGTCAAATCCTCGTCAACAGACACCAAAATTTAACCATCTCGATGTCACCAGAAAAAAATTTTCATCAAAGTTTCATCTCAATCTGTTCATCAGTTTCAAGTAATCCTGCTAAGACAGACATACAGACGAGGAGCCGAGAAACTTAACCGAAACCATAAGATCATGGGCAGAGATGGCAGTATACCAAATGCTGCCACACAATGGCCTGTTTACAGTAGGACATCGTAGCTCACTTAATTTAGAAACATTCCAGAGCATTAGCCTAATTGTGAACTTTCGACACTGGTAGTATTCCTAATCATGTATTGAGCACAAATATTCTTCACGATTTTTATAATGCGGGCAGTTTTCATATTTAATCTTAAGCTACTTTCGGAGGCGAGAAAATCAGACAATGATTGCAGACTGTAATAATTAATAACCAGAACCTTTGATCCAGTTTTAAGACTGCAGATAATACGAGATATTTGACTCTGTAGAAGTACAATCAAACTAAAAAAAATATAGATAAAAAAAAACTTCAGAACGTTCGTGTTTTATTCAAGACAACCTTGCCAACTGATATGAGTCTAAACTTGATCAGATTGATTTCAAAGCTACCTTCGACTCAGTTAAAACACAACAGAAATCATTTTTATTCTGGAAACGGAACTAATGCCGAGAAATACTTTTTATTCTGGAAACGGGAGTTGCTAGTATTTTTTATGGGCCTAAAGCTATCATGCCTCTACATTATATCAAGACTACTATCCTTGAAAATAAATTAGTACACGAAGCACTTGTTCCCGTTATTCGCTCTGCCTGACTGGAAATAAAAGTAGCTTTTAGTTAGAAATGGACCTTGAGTGGATTTCTTTGTGACAACGGGGCACGCACCCCAGGAAAACCAAAACGTCATTGATTTTTAAGCTAAAGACCATGCAACAAGCATACCCATTCAGTGACTTTTAAACATTTATAAAAAAACAATGATTATTTTACAGTGTCACTATACTGACTTTGTTTTAGAAGTACTTAGATATGTGTCAGAGAATAACCACAAGTTTTTCCAAATTTACAAAAGATATTCCAAATAATGTGTTTCGTTTATTTTTTCTACGGTGTCTTTCCAGTTCGGACTAAATTTTCTGGTTGGCAATCCTCCATGAGCTTTACTTCAACAGCACCAACTGCCATTATTAGCATCATCATTCTGTGCGCCGCTGAGCTTATATTTTGCCTCCTCAACTTGGCGTATAAGTTTCTTCGTTTCAGCGGGAAAATTATAAAGCAGCTGCCCGAAGTTCACTCATTATCCGGCGCGTCGGTAGTCGCTTGCTACCATTGAAGGAGGTGAATAGGTTATGCAGGGAGTATTTATAGCCTACTCGAAAGCGGGTATACAGTACAAAAGAGGGGGGGTTATTTTTCACTGGTCAGTCATAATCCCGGGAGCTCTCCTAATGTGACCGACCGAATAAAAAATCGCCCCCTCTTATTTTGTAAACCCGTTTTCGGGTATAAATACTCCCTGCATATATCCACTCACCTCCTTCAATGGTAGCAAGCGACTACCGACACGCCGGATAATAAATGAACTTCGGACAGCTGCTTTATAATTTACCCGCTGAAACGAAGAAACTTACACGCCTGGCTGAGAAGGCAAAATACAGTATAAGCTCAACGGTATACGGAGTGCCATTCTTTTCAGTGATGTTTGCCTCAAAGTGGGTCTCCTTCCAAGATATTATTATTATTATTATTATTATTATTATTATTATTATCTGGACATGAAGTTCGTACGTTGGTGCGCCTTCCAAGCGTTATCGTCGTTATTACAAGGAGGTTCATCTACGTCAATACAGCCTGAATATAGCCTATTACCTGAAGTCTTTAGCAATGCTACTGGTATATTAGTTTAAGCGTCATCCTCATGACTATCATTTTTCTGGCACATAAATCCTTAAGGGCAAAGCACAACTTCAAACATCTTTTGGTTGTGTGTATGTTTTATTTCTTTCTCCTAAAATGCAAAACGCGATAATGGAAATTCCAATAATAAAAAAAACCTTCGTTGGACTTCTTCCTTTCATATACTCTAAACATTTCACCCTTTTAATAACCTTTACAAAAAATATATATATAAAAAAGACGATTTAAGTATTCTTCAAAGTAACGAAACATAAAAGTAAATTTGCTCTTCCCAAATGCAAAATGAAATGACTGCTAGCCTTTTCATAAAGATTTAAAACGGATCTATTTGTAAGACGGTTGTCAAGAGTTGACGGGGCTGAAAACTACCAGAAACAGGACCATATTGATCAGTCCATCTCGCAACGCGTTCCCACACCAGGATTCACTACGCATGAGCAACTATGCATCACTAATTCTGAATATCTGACAGTAAGAGCTGTTACCTGTGACCCCAAATGTATTTCTTATTCACAGCACTTCTTACACATACAAGATTATTGTACCAGAAGCCGTGGTATTTGTGCTGCTCGTGATGCTTCCTATATCTACAGATGTACGAATGATAGAGGGTAACAATTCAAATACTCTATAGTTTCCAAATGCTGGACTATTTACGTAGTCAAGTTTGGATGTCTGCAGCCACCCAGGCCCTTAACCTCCTGGATAATATGGCTAAAAATCGTGGCTTCCTTTCTCCCAACAATGGCAGTTGAGATTTAGAGACAATCGTCTGGAGATACCACGTTAGTCAGCTCAATTTGGAATTACGTGCGTGCTACTCGTTTTGCAGAGGATTAGCATCCATCTTCTGTTGCAGGGTCTTGCTGCCGCATGCACTGCGTCCACAAGTCTTGATTCCCTGCACCGCAAAGAAATGAAACAGTCTCCTTCTCGCTACTCATGTTGATAATTCGAAGTTTCAGTTTGCCATGTTACTGTACATAACTGTTCAAGTTATTGTTGTTTTCGCAGATTTTCTATCATATGACATTCTTTGATTGACTGTCTCTTTCTCATGTGAGCAGCCTACTCTTCGGATGTTTGCTTAGCAATTTAAAGCTTCTATTGACATCTTGCACAAAATTATGAAATCTATGGAAGAATATTAATTTCGTTATTTCATTTCACTTGAAAATAAAACAAAACACAATGTTTGAAGTTTAAACATGTTCAAGTTCGATGACACTGTACTGAACCAAACACAATATAACAAACAATTGAACATGAATCAAAGAAATCACCGACAAATTCTCCTCTCTCTCTCTCTCTCTCTCTCTCTCTCTCTCTCTCTCTCTCTCAAAATAGAATTCATTGCTGAGCTCTAAAAATAACAAAACAAGATTATCCAAGAGAATGAGATTAGCGTGTAAAATTTAATTATGCAGGGACGTATGAGCTGCTTCATAAGAGGTATAAAATGAAACGTTTTTACTAAAACGCAATGTAAAAAAGGGGAGAGAGAGAGAGAGAGAGAGAGAGAGAGAGAGAGAGAGAGAGAGAGAGAGAGAGAGAGAGAGAGAGAGAGAGAGAGAGAGAGAGAGAGAGAGAGAGAGAGAGAATCTTAAACTATTACAGTTGGTCCATTCTAGCTTATAAAGTTCAACAAAATAAAGAACTAAAGTACTTTCTAAAATACTCAGTACACACCTTCAAGAGTACTAAACTCTTTTTTTTTTATTTTTTCTGAAAGATGGCTTCACATGACAAAAATGGACAATGGAATTTGTACATTCTACTTACGATTGTAATTCACTTATTCAGCAAGGAATCAAGTCATGCACTTCCTTCAAGTTTGCTGTATTTTAAAAATTCAATGACAGCATCAAAATTTCAATAAAATAATAAAAAACACTCGAGATAAACTGATGAATACAAAAGATATAAAATAAATTATCAAAATATCGTGAGACAAAGAAAATAGCCAAGAATTCTTACTCCAAACGCCAACGCATGCACACGTATCCGAAAACAATATAAAAAGTAACAAGAAATAAACTTACACCAAAGATATGCAGCCATATTAACCGCTTGAAAGGGGACCCCTCGCCAAGGAAATGGACCGATCAAGAACAAGAAAGACCAAAAACATCGGAAACGAAATACCGCCTTGGCCAAGAGGCCCAACGAGTTTTCCGAGCGTGACTGGGAAAGGAAAGGGAAGGGGGCAGGGAAGGAGAGGGCCTCAACACACAAATCTCAAGGCAGGCATCAAATCCTCCTCCTCCTCCTCCTCCTCACCTACTCCCTTCCTTCCTCCTCCTCCTCCTCCTTCCTTCCTCCTCCTCCTCCTCCTCCTCCCACCTTCCTCCTCCTCAGCTCCTCCCTTCCTCCTTTTCCTCCTCCTCCGCCTCCTACCTTCCTCCTCCTCCAGCGGTGCGAGTTCCCACCACGGAAGACAGGAACACCTGGCTATCAAATGCATGAATATTCTCGCCATTTTTCATACGGGCGTATACAATACACCAATGCAAGCACATGCACACACACATACGCGCAAAAAAAAGTGCTTGAAAGACATCACAAAACAAGCCAAACTTGGAAAGAATTTTACCTGGTGATAATAATGCCTCGTGGATTTTCGAAAACAGCTGAAGCCTAACATTACTGAGTTATGTTGAAAAGTATGACGCCTGCCTAAATCTTTCTAGTAGAATTACTTCAATATGCAGACCTCAATATCAGCGTTATGTATCAAATGCACTCAAATTCTAAATTACAAAAGTGACAGAAATTAGTCATAAACTCTGCTGCCAGATGTTGCTTCTTCGATCAAAAAATATTCTTTTCCAAATCTGATAAAAAAAAAATACAAAACGTCCGATTATTATAATCAAACATTATTTCCGTCCCCTCAAGAACTAGAGCGTGCAACTAGCTTTGCAAGACATAAATATCTACCGTCTGCTTTAGTCACACTGTCAGGTACCAGAAGTCCTTCATTCTCTCCACCCTAAGACTATGCCAGTGTTCATAAGATTAAGCCAGAAATAATACCTCAAAGAGCCGTGCAGTAATGCCATACTTTCCATTATTTAACAGCTGAATAATTAGTGTACCAGTGCTGTAGGAAATGACCAATGCACCGTCCCTTTATCTAGTATTTGTTCTACTTCAGTACTGCCTGAACGTTTACGAATGTAAGCAGCAAATATAATCATTTTTGTTGGCCCTGCGCTATACATGAAAACAATGGTGCTATATTAATGAAAATATTCTTAAATAAATAATGGGTACATATTCTCCATCCATAACACTAGATTGAATATGACAGAAATATGGTTGACAGCGCGATGGCTGGCATAAATATCCATAAATTACATTTCAGTCGCAACGCAATTTATCACAGTTTGACAGGGTGCGAAAAAATATATATATACCTCCATAACCTAATTTTTGGAAAATGTTTTTTTATGGCAATAACAGACATTTTTATTTTTTATTCACTTCAACGATCATTTTGGACTTTTTCCTTTTGAACATAGTGCAATAAATACCATTCATCTTTGAAATTACATCAAAATCAGCACGTGAGCATGTTGACCAAAGAGAAATGTTTCTCATTCAGAGCAAAGATTGTCATTTATAGACAGATGCACTACAAACGAGACGTTGTAAACCACCAGGAATATGTTCACACACATTCATATTTGTGTGTATGTGTGTGTATATATATATGTTAGTATATTTTTTTTCTTTTCAACCTAGCATTCATTCTGAAGAATCTTATTTTGAGAGCAAACAGCCATTTACGCATGTTCAGAAATTGTTGTTGTTAATAATAATAATAATAATAATAATAATAATAATAATAATAATAATAATTCTGCAAACATTGTAAGCAATAACACAAAAACACTACTTGCACAGCACATGCACCAAACGACGAACAGCTTTTACCAAATATCTGT
Organism: Macrobrachium rosenbergii; assembly: GCF_040412425.1. Taxonomy (NCBI): domain Eukaryota; kingdom Metazoa; phylum Arthropoda; class Malacostraca; order Decapoda; family Palaemonidae; genus Macrobrachium; species Macrobrachium rosenbergii. The sequence goes on from NC_089752.1 coordinate 107,259,803, forward strand.
GCTCAGTCAAGCGTACGTCCAGGCATGTCATTATTTGTATCTTATCAGTGAGCTCGCAAACATTCTGCAAATTATATTTCATGCCCACTTGTGCAACACTGCCGAAATACTTACGATGGTGTGATTGTGCAATACACACAAACACACACATACACCTACTTTATATACACATGCACATACACATACACACAATCTTCTTTACGAAGTGGAAAAATGCCAAAGACTGATATAAAAGTCGTCAACTAAATATTCCGAGAAGAAAATATTAGAACCGAAGCTATACGCCCTCTCTACTGACAAATTTACTTTTATTTGTTGACTTATTTATTTTCCGCTGATTAGCATTTCATGGTCATTTCATTCACTCAGGATTCCCTTCCCTAAGACGGCGCTCCACTTTCACTGCAAATGATCACAGGTTGTAATAGTGAAACAACTCGAAACAAGTTCATCACATGCAAAAACAATAAAAAAAAAATTTAAATATTGTACTGAACCTATAAATACGTGATTTGATTTATAATACAGTCGAATAGCGGTGAGTCAAAGCTGAACTCAAAAAGAACGTGATTATCAGCCAGTCACGACTACGTATGGCGGTCGGGTACGGGTCGATAATCTTTGTGGCCACACATATTGCAAGAGAGCAGCAAAAACTCCGGCTCGGGACTTACATTTCGCAAGTCTGCCCAAACGAAAAATTCAATATAATTCCTTTCATTTTATCCTGACACGCGTAGCCTCTCTATCCAACTGTATGATAAATCTGGCGCTTAAAATTCAATGGATTGTAGGGGTATGTGGATGTTACCAATGGATATTACTTTTATCAGAGAATACAATCATACCCAGTCCAAATGCACTCAAGATATCATATACCAACTAACAAAATTACAAAGACCTACAACTACATACATCCCAATGTAATGAATATGCATACATATATACATACATACAAACCCACACACACACACACACACACACACACACACACACACACACACACACACACACACACACACACACATATATATATATATATATATATATATATATATATATATATATATATATATATATATGTCTACGCACCCTTACAGCTTCCAGCAAGTGAATTTGGACTGATTTTGCCCCATTTTCTATCCCACGGATGTTCATGGGACTGTGGCAAAGTTGCCTGGCCCCTTTCTGGTGGTTACCCACTAAAGCATCAATCATTTATCTGCAATCCAACCTGATCTGATCACGCTCAGATATTTTGGTGAATCTTAAAGTCAATTCCCAAAACTTCCTATTAGTCAACTTCACAGCCTTATGGCTTCGTTGTTCTTTAAAGTAATTTTAACCAATTTTTTCATCATACTGCTTTACCAGACCTTGTGGTTGACGGGACAGATTCACTTTGACTCTGCTGCCGCATGTTACCGCTCTCTACTTATTTGCATATAACTTATCAACTGAACTCACAACCATCTTACGTGAGTGTGCCAGTCTCACAAAGTTGCTAAATGGACGGTCACCTAATCAGCCCAGTCCTTCAAACAACTCGTTTTCAGAAAGTGGAATTCTAACTTTCTCCGCCTTCCTCTGTATCTCCGGACTTTTTCATCAAAGGTTTGGCATCACTTCAGCAAAAGCCCAATAACAAACGCTTATCTTGCAGAGACAGAAAATGACTTGGCCAGCCTCGCCCTTCTCTCTTTTCTTGCCCCCTGAAAAACATCTGGATTTCCTTGCTTAACACTAAACAAGTAAAAAATGCGCCGAAATTTCTTCTGCGCAATAGAATTTTCTGTACAGCACATAATCAAGGCCACCGAAAATAGATCTATCTTCCGGTGGTCTCGGTATAATGCTGCATGAGCCGCGGCCCATGAATCTTTAACCACGGCCCGGTGGTGGCCTGCCCTATATCGTTGCCAGACGCACGATTATTGTTAACTTTAACCTAAATAAAATAAAAAAAAGTACTGAGGCTAGAGGGCTGCAATTTGGTATGTTTGATGACTGGATGGTGGATGATCAACATAGCAATTTGCAACCCTCTAGCCTCAATAGTTTTCAAGATCTGAGGGCGGACAGAAAAAATGAGGACAGAAAAGTGCGGAAAGAAAAAGTGCAGACGGACAGACAAAGCTGGCACAATAGTTTTCTCTTACAGAAAAATCCAGAAATTTCAGAAGGTTCGGACATACAATTTGTAAATAAAAGAGAAATGCAGGAGAAGGCCAAGAGAGGAGAGACATGGTGATCAATAAGACATACTTGCACAGATGAGGAAGGGAGGGCGGAGGTCAGTGGCTACAGCCGGAAGGAAGAACGTGTCAAGGTTAAAGGCACTATTCGATGAAGTGGTTGCTTAGAATAGACCAGAATGTAGGATTTGGGCCAAAGGCCAAGCCCTGTGACCTATGAGGTCATTCAGCGCTGAAACGGAAAGGTTTTAATGGTGTAACTTGAGGAAAACCTAGCAGTTGAACTGTGAATCAACTGTTAGGAGAGGGTGGAAAGTAAGATGGATGAAAGAGAATATGAACGGAGTTACGGTAAACGGAATGAAAGGGGTTGCAGCTAGGGGCCTAAGGGACGCTGCAAAGAACCTTAAGTAATGCCTACAGTGCCCCGCATGAGGTGCACTGACGGCACTGGGCCCCCTACGGGGGAAGTGGTTACTTAGGTCGACGATATCCGCTGCAGACACTACAGCTGGAAATCGCAAGATCTACATTCAAAGATGATAAGTATGCAGAATGACCGGAAGGAGAGAGAGAGAGAGAGAGAGAGAGAGAGAGAGAGAGAGAGAGAGAGAGAGAGAGAGAGAGAGAGAGAGAGAGAGAAATGGGAGTCAGGTTAGCAATCCAATATAACTCGGAGAAAGGCTCAAGTACTCGAGATATTGTACGCTTTATTATTAAGCTTAGAAAGTTGATATGAAAGTTCAGGATGACATGTTTCTAACATTAAGCTTTTACGGGAAATTCCTGATGCTGATTCTTCTGTTTTCAAGCTTGAAACTAAATAGGAGTCCAAGATGCCTTGTTTCTCAAGTTGTGACGATTAAATGAACCCTGAGAGATCAGGGATGGACAAAGTTCTCCCGTTACCAAAATTGCAGGTGAGCTGAAGACGCCGAGTGTCGTGACTTTATAATTACCAAGTTGAAAACCAGTAAGTCCTAGGTACCACATTTCTCCAACATTTACTGAGTTTGCCAGAGAGGTGAAGATACGATGCTTAAAAATAAAAACCCCAGGATCTCGGTATTAAGTCTGAAGAAGAATTATTCTCCACAGTTAACAAAGAGTGCATGTGCAGGGAGCCTTGGTTTTTTATATTAACCTCTAAGTTCTCAGGTTCTTTTCCTTAACGAAAGCGCCGACGTAGTCTGAAGGTCCTAAATCCTAGTTTTTATGTTATGCACGAAAATAAGACATTGTTCTTCAGATATCCAGCTTAAAAAGTTAAGGCAAGTTATTAGGATCAGAGGAATGTTGAAGCTACTGTACTCAAAACACAGTGCTTCCTAAAATCACGATTCAAGCGCTAAAATCACGATTAAAGGATGGATTGGTGGTGTAATTATATTCTAAAACATACCCTAATTGGTGGTGAAATTATATTCTACAACATACCCTAATCTCTAAAGGAATGCAGGTACGCCTATTAAACAATCTCAGACTCACGTTATCTCATCGCATGAATCGTATACCTTCATTTCCTCTAAAGCAAGGATCCAAACAAGTCATAGACTCGCACGAACTGAAAACATACCCAACCCAAAAGTCAAAACAAGGTGCGGTACAGAGAAGGAGAAGCTGACCCTTTCGGTTGAGGGGAAGGGCAAGGAGAATCACTCACGAATTCCTCACCTTGCCGTCTCCTTCCTCCTACCTCCATCCAATGCACACACAATCGGGCTCTGAAGTTGTCCAGTCATGGTGGTGACGAACCAGTGATATCATCATTATGTTTATCCTTTGACCCTTCACGTCTACAAAACGATTTTGAGAGAGAGAGAGAGAGAGAGAGAGAGAGAGAGAGAGAGAGAGAGAGAGAGTCATAACAATTTCAGCTCAATACCACAAGCTAAAATAGGACCCCTCATTTTCATTGTTTAACGTCATCATCACGTAATGACTTCAGCAGAAATCTTAACTGAGAGCAGAATCACTCTTTTTGCGACAGGAATCGATAACCTGAGACATAGCTTTAGTAAGTAGCCTAAAAATATAATTCTCCTTCGAAAAAGTGTCTCCTGAAAATGTTGCATACTAAACAAATCAAACTTCAAGAGATAAAATGTTCGCTGAACAAACCCACGGATGCCAAAAAGACTACGCATTTAAAGACAACGTAAATCAAGTAGAAGTCATATAAAGGACGTCAGTACAACAACAGAACTAAAAACGAATAAAAATAAGCCGCCTACTTCTATCTAGAACAGTAACCTTTCAGGCTCCTCCTATGGTCACACCTACTAAGCTGAATAGATAAAAAATAACGACTGCACAATATTGCAAGCACCTTCGATTTAGTACAGAGTAGAAAGTGTGAAGAAAGAATAAAATACAGCTGAATTAATCACTGCAATATTTTATTACTTCATTACTTTACTTCCTAGTTAAACTCATTTTTCCAATAGAACATACAAATTAGGCAACGAGAAGGACAAGTATAAGACCAGATATATATATATATATATATATATATATATATATATATATATATATATATATATATATATATATATATATATATATATATATATATATATATATATATATATATATATATATATATATATATATATATATATATATATATATATATAGAGAGAGAGAGAGAGAGAGAGAGAGAGAGAGAGAGAGAGAGAGAGAGAGAGAGAGAGAGAGAGAGAGAAACATGGCTAAATATGTAATTACCACACGTTACTTTCATAAAGACAAAAAGGCTTAGGGGAGAGTAAGTACTGAGTTTGAGACTCGGAAGTGAAAGGAGTTTATGAACTGTACACTAAAGTCAACGAACGGGTCAATGAGTCAGCATCGGATCCTTGTGGATAAAGCACCAAAGGAAGAAGGAACACAAGACGTAAAGTACATGGTTGGACGAGAGACTAAGACATTCTCTTAAAAAATGGGGACTCTATCAAGCAGTGTTGCAAAACAAGAAAAGGGTTGAGTGAAGGCATACCAGAAGAAAGTAAATTAAGTAGAGAATAAAGTGAGAGAAAATATGGGAATTACTGGCCATTTAGTAAGAGGAGAGCAAGTGCCTTCAAAAGCAAAATTTGTATTTGATGGAAACAAAAGCAGAGAAACCTTAATGAGCAAAGTGAACCTTATAATTTATGACGAAGAAGGGTGTCCCAAAGATATAGCAGCTGTGATTCATTACAGTATTTTGAAGATTTCTTTTAAGTTGAGAATAACCAAAAGGCTCATTTGAATGATGCAGCGGTGAGGGTTAATGTTAATTAGAGAATGCTCCTGAAACTGAGTGCTGAGAACATGTGGAGATTATTAAGACTGAAAAGGTAAAAACTCTATGAACAAATGAGATTCTGTCATATGCCAGTAACAGACCATATGGATAACAGAACTTGGTGTATAAAGTGTAACGTATAAAGTGTAAGAGGTTTCGCCTGTGTAAGTATAAGAGAGAGGAAAGGTGGGGGACGCTTAAGAAGAATTGAGTCACACCATTACATAACGTAATGGGAAGGTAAAGAGACACCCAGACTGATGGGAAAAAGAAGTGTGGGTTCGTTCACACAAGGAACAGGGAGACTGGATCAAGTTTTTCTCATGAAACGCCCCTGGGAGAAGTCTGAGATAACAGGGAAAAGGTTTGTAAGAGGAGCAAATGGACCATGAAAAAAAACATTCAAAGTCGACGGAAGAATTAATAGAATTGTGATGTGGAGGCTGAGGATACTTATGGTGTATATCTAGCTTACTTATTGTTAAAATGAAACGTTTTTAGAGTACACAGAAAGGAAAAGTGACTGTATCACTGACAAGGGTATGTTATGGATGGTTGTTTAATAATTCGGGTGTGTTATGGATGGCTGTTTAATATTTCGGGTGTGTTGTGGATGGCTGTTTAATACTCCGGGTGTGTTGTGGATGGCTGTTTGATACTTGGGTGTGTTATGAATGGCTGTTTAATACTTCGGGTGTGTTATGGATGGCTGTTTAATACTTCGGGTGTGTTATGGATGGTTGTTTAACAGTTCGGGTGTTATGGACGGCTGTTTAATACTTCCACTGACTGCATGAGGAACGGAGTCTGAGCAAAGACAAGAAACGGTAGATGCAACTTTGCGAGATAAGAAGGGTCGAGAAGGGATCCACTGGTGGCTTATGTTTGCATATGCTACTGTGCTGATTTGTTGATAGTAAAGACAAGCAACAGATCAAGTCTTACAGTGTCTGAGCGAGTTAAAGTTAAAAAAGAAAGTTAGCAGGCATTACGTTATGATCGTAAATGGAAGCAAGTAATTCTCGCGTAGAGGTAAACTGGAGTACTCATAAAGGATCAGGGTTGTAAGAGAGGTGAGATGAATAAGAGGAGAGGTGGAGAAAAAGGTAATATTGCGTGCGCAGAAGGTCTGGAACAGAGTATCTCAGGAAATTAAAGTTGGAGTATAGGAAGGGAATTTTTAGCCAACTCTCATACACATAAGTGAGGCGTCGATGTTGAATGTGAATAGAAGCAAAAGGGGGAAGCTGTTGAAAAGATTTGTGTGCCTAATAAGCCTCTGCGTGGAACAAGTGTTAGTTCTGCACCAGGTCAGCCAGAGAGCAGTTTAATTTCTTTCTCTCTCTCTCTACATCATAGCTATCAAATGATGTTCGATCTTTAGCATGGCAATTCGCCCGTTGCCTTCCCTCATACGTACACACACACGCATGCACGCGCACACACACACAGCCACTAACGTGGTAAGCTTGGAAATGATGCGGTACCTCGACAGACCTTGAATACATCATCAGCTAAGTAACTCTTGTTCTATGTGGACAAACGCATGGCAACACAAGTTTTTAGTCGTAAACGAAAAACAAAAAGTATTTAAACCAACTGAATTTGCATTCTCTATTCTTATCTACACATTGTATGCAGTTTAGCATTTTCAATACATGAATAACAAAAAATTATGCTTAAGTATACGGCTTTGAACCGCATACACAGTCACATACCACAAACAGTATGCAACTAGTTTCATGATCAGGAAAAAAAAAAAAACTACAGCTCCTGTGGTAATAGTTTTACCTCGGTAAACATACAGATTCTACCACAATGTAACTAACAAGTGTATGAACATAAGGCTGAAATATGAAGGTTTTAAACGCATACACTTTCACAAATCTCTAGGAGATACTTTGTAAGCAAAAATATAACGGTGGTTTTAAAAATGATATAAATTATCCTGAAATACTAGTAGTAATGGCTTTGACAATAAAAATATATCATTAGTTAAATTACCGAGCAGCACACACGCACCGGGAACAGAAGCAAACTGTAACCTTGTCCTAATCATAACACAATGACTCTCAAACTATAAGATATTAAGACAATACAACATCCTTTAGATTTTACTGATGTTTGGAACCTTCGCTTCAAATGAACTCTTTCTTCAAATCTTCTTTGAAATAAAGATCGAAGTTTATTTTTTTTTTTTTTTTAAGGTAAATCTATTAGACTACAATAGTAGTAATCTTCATCGTTTTAACTTCAACTCAAGAACGAATTCTCATGAAGACAAGAATCCTTGGATACTTAATTTGTCTGTTTTTCTATTATGTAAATGATCTCCTCTTTCTGTATGTCTCATTACCTATTGTTACTTCTGTCGAATGAACACCATATTCTTTGGAAGCTTGAATTTCAAATCAATGGCCCCTGTGGGCTACTTCCATATGAACAGGGTCATCTGAATAATAATAATAATAATAATAATAATAATAATAATAATAATAATAATAATAATAATAATAATAATAATAATAATCTCAAATTTGCCTATCGTTACTTCTTTCCTAATGAACACCATATTCTTTGGAAGCTTGAATTTCAAATCAATGGCCCCTGTGGGTTAGTTTAATATGAACAGGGTCATCTGAAATAATAATAATAATAATAATAATAATAATAATAATAATAATAATAATAATAATAATAATAATAATAATAATTAATAATCTCAAATTTGCCTATTGTTACTTCTTTCGAATGAACACCGTATTCTTTGGAAGCTTGAATTTCAAATCAATGGCCCTGTAGGCTAGTTCCATATGAACAGGGTCATCTGAATAATAATAATAATAATAATAATAATAATAATAATAATAATAATAATAATAATAATAATCAAATTTGCCTATCGTTACTTCTTCCTAATGAACACCATATTCTTTGGAAGCTTGAATTTCAAATCAATGGCCCCTGTGGGCTTCTTTAATATGAACAGGGTCATCTGGATAATAATAATAATAATAATAATAATAATAATAATAATAATAATAATAATAATAATTAATCTCAAATTTGCCTATTGTTATCTTTCGAATGAACACCTTTCTTTGGAAGTTGAATTTCAAATCAATGGCCCTGGGCTAGTTCCATATGAACAGGGTCACCTGAATAATAATAATAATAATAATAATAATAATAATAATAATAATAATAATAATAATTTTCCTAATCTCAAATTTGCCTATCGTTACTTCTTCCTAATGAACACCATATTCTTTGGAAGCTTGAATTTCAAATCAATGGCCCCTGTTTCTTTAATATGAACATGGTCATCTGAATAATAATAATAACAATAATAATAATAATAATAATAATAATAATAATAATAATAATAATAATTATAATTAATAATCTCAAATTTTCCTATTGTTACTTCTTTCGAATGAACACCGGATTCTTTGGAAGCTTGAATTTCAAATCAATGAAAGAGGGCTAGTTCCACATGAACAGGGTCATCTGAATAATAATAATAATAATAATAATAATAATAATAATAATAATAATAATAATAATAATAATAATAATAATAATAATAATCTCAAATTTGCTCAAGGAGCTTGGGGAGGGGATGGGCTTTTCCTTGCTCTGTAAGTGTTCTGCAAGGGGATTCATCTGCAGTCTACCAACTTAAGTGTGAATGCAGCAGTGGCAGTTGTGTTTGTTTTTCCTAGCCAATCTGCCCTTATGGAAGTTTTCTGCACTGTTAGAAGTGGAGCTAGCATGCATTTACTTGAGAGAGAGAGAGAGAGAGAGAGAGAGAGAGAGAGAGAGAGAGAGAGAGAGAGAGAGAGAGAGAGAGAGAGACTCATATTCAATAAAGTCTAAAACAACCACGTTCCAAAAACATGTTAATTCACTGTCAGCTATGCAATGATTAAACCCCGCGTCAAATGATAAGCTCGCAGAGCAGAACATTACCATATGAAAGAGGGCTTTGTAGTGATCTGTGTTTGTCTAATCAGCAAGGACAAATCGACTCATTATCAAATAACCACTTACTCAGATTCGTGATCACGTCTCCTTGTGCTGCCATAAAAAACATCTAAATGGAAAAGCGTCGACTAATGATGCCTCTTTGTGACACTCACCAAAATCACGTAAATTTCATGATCTCGAATGTCATCTACAGATTATGAGACTGACAGCGAACTTTCTCCATGCTCGTTTTAGAGAGAGAGAGAGAGAGAGAGAGAGAGAGAGAGAGAGAGAGAGAGAGAGAGAGAGGCCAACAATTGCATGCGTCGGCTAAGCTCATTTTGAATTAATTTGCAAACAAGGAGAGAGAGAGAGAGAGAGAGAGAGAGAGAGAGAGAGAGAGAGAGAGAGAGAGAGAGAGAGAGAGAGAGAGAGAGAGAATCGTCCTGTTTCCATGTCTGTTTCCATCTCCCAACATACTTTTCGTAAGGCAACACTCCTATTAACAGTCAAGGTAATGCCTGAACTTTCTACGTGCAGATTACACTCCAAGCTGTGACCCCGTATCATTTCAGTATACGGATGCAACTCATTGATTTGGCAGCTCTCTGCGATGGTCTCCTGTTGACCTCTGACCTTAGTGGCGATAATACTTGAACTCTATGGCCTCTTTCGCATGCCCAGGCGTTTCTCGCCATCTCCGGTGACCTCGTAGCCACCACTTTGTCACGAAGATGAAACACACTACGACTGACTTCCAGAGATCCTTGATGGCCTAACAGTTGTAACCACATGGGGACAAAACTTGACAGTTGCAATATGATTATATATGACCAAGAGTGGAAATGGTTAAGAAAACTAAATAACTAACAACTCAGTGAATGTGAAAACCTGAGGAAGAATCACAAGACGGCAAAGGAGAACATTAACTAGATCAACAAAGCCCATTCTATAAGTTCCATATTATAAAAATCATTCTGTAAGTTCCATATTATGCAAACCAAAGAGATCTGGATTGTACCAGTGGAAAATTTCACCCAATAGTCAGCAGTAATCACTAAATAGCGACAGCAGAATAACCCACTCACGTTATGCTGTACTGCATAATCCTGGGAACCCGAATGTAGAATGTACGAATACATCCTGCAGCAACAAACTTTCCTTCATCTACACAATAGGCTAAATGTAGACGAACAGGAAATTGAGCAACAGTGTGTTGCACTGTTCAGGTTCCTAAATCTATCAGTCTTGATCTACTAATGGGAATTTTACATACAAGACACCTGTTCTGGGTAGAAGGGCTCAAGGTGGACCACAAAACTTGCAATTGAATCCCAGACAAAGATATGCAGCTACACTTTTATGCATTGATGTGTGCGCCTTGGAGAAGGCGATAATAACTGGTAGCGAAAAATTTTGCAACAATTGTGGAAGTAACTATTACGCAACATCAAGTTGTACTGACGTCCTCTGAGTTGACAAGAATACTACAGAGCATGAAGCAATAAATGGTAATTTAAGATTGCTCTTATTCATGCTGGTAATCAGCCGCGCATGTGCTCTGAAAATCTGAATAATTTCACGACTCAACACCTTAACCTGTAAGGAGGGTAGTCCAAACAAAGCACTGGACGAGAACCTTGCCTGAAATAAACATCTCTTACAATAATGATACATTTTATAAATTTCTAGTAAAATAAACATCTACAATAAGGATACGTTTTATATTTTTCTAGTAAAATAAACATCAACAATAATGATACATTTTATATTTTTCTAGTAAAATAAACATCTACAATAATGATACGTTTTATATTTGTCTAGTAAAATAAACATCTCTTACAATGATGATACATCTTACATTTTTCTAGTAAAATAAACAAGATTTTCTGGTAATTTATTACTGAAAGTCAAAATCTACAATTAGGTCATTAAGTGAAAATAATATATTTCAATTTTAGACCAAAAAGCGTACAGTAAGATATCAAAACAACTCAGAAATCACAAAGAATATGAGAAAATCTCTTTCAGGCGTGGACCCAGTCTTAGAGAATAGCTTGATGTAAGTTTTTCAACCCGTATCTTCATTTTAAGAGCAGAATAACGTTCTCAACATCTGTTCATTGGAAATATGAAAATAGTGGATTACAAAAAAAAAAATCTTATTTCTGAATTATTAATTTACGTTTGAATATCCAATAAATTTGTAAATATATTTAAAACCCTTTAAATTATCATTAATTGAATCCTGTCGCCTCACTTCCTCATACGTAATCTGATATGTGATAAGCCCAATCTACTAATATGTCAAATACTGAAAATACAAACACTTTGTCGCTAAAATGAGGATCATTGTAGGTGATTAGGCCTAGGTACGACCGGTGAATCTTTCCCTTGGATGAAAGTTAAATCAAAATAAAATTATTACGTTTCAAGAGCACCAAGAGAGCTCCCACAACTTCTCCCTCAACAATAAGGGTTAAATGACAGGAGTCTAAAGCACATTTCTACCTTATAAACATAAATCTGAATCAAGAGAAATACGCAGAACTCTGGGCAAAATCTTAAATCGGTCACAGTTGAGTAGTTTATTTAAAAAATAATAATATAATATCTACAAACACATACAATTGTTCTGTGTCTTTGGCTGAATCTATTCCGAGTCAAGAGCGTCCCTAACAAGAGCATCGTCCAGCCAGTAAATGAATGAAATCTATTGCTTGAGGCCTGCTGCGGCAAAGTCCGGCAATTCACCTGATAGGAGCGTGCACCACCCACCCAGGTTCTTGCTGAGAGAGAGAGAGAGAGAGAGAGAGAGAGAGAGAGAGAGAGAGAGAGAGAGAGAGAGAGAGAGTGGGGGGGGGGGGGAGACCTACCAAACAGGATCCTCCTTACCGACCACAACCAACTGTGACTCACAAAGACCCCCCTAATCATGCTTCCCTCATCTCCAAAGCTGATTTGCATTTTTTCCTCTCGCCACCACCAGGTAATGCACGAAGTAAAGACAGTTTAGTCCGTACTGACACACCACGTTACCAAAGCTGCGCAAAATCCCTACGGCTGGTGGGCTTGATACACCACACAACCGTGTCCACGAAGCATTGATTTCAAATGCTCTAAAACCAACAAGAGGTAATGTAAAACCAAGGTCTTTAATCAATGCTAATCTTCACGGGATGCGATTTAATAAAAACCAGGCGAATGTTTTCTTAACCCCCACACGCTCCGTTACCTCAGTACTCGCTCTGTGTGAACACGGTAAAAAATGCTCACAGAATATTCTCTTTATTCACTGCAACCCGCTCTTACGTAATCGTCAACTGCAGGAAATTCTGTAAGCGGTTCCTGTTACACACAAACCATCAGCCGTTGTAATCCACTCCAAATGTTTATTCCATGATATCGATTAAAACAAAAAAAAAAGGGATGAGGGGATGCCTGCCAGTTTATATATATATATATATATATATATATATATATATATATATATATATATATATATATATATATATATATATATATATATATATATATATATATATATATGTGTGTGTGTGTGTGTGTGTGTGTGTGTGTGTGTGTTTGCACTTTTTCCGTCTATTTTCTTTTCCTTCTCTTGTCTTTCACATTGTCCTACGAATTATGCCCAACTCACCGCCCTACCATTCTCCATTCTAGCCATGTGACCAAACCATCAAAACACATCTTCAACATATATCTACACTCCTTCACATATAGTAGGCAAATTATTCACACCAACACATCCCACTTTTGTTCTTCACTCGTATTCAACATCACATCTTCACTTCCACTAATTTTAATCCTCTCTTGCAAACCTCTTGCAACGGTGTGCTACCTTCCTTGCTCCCTTACGGTGTTATGTGCCTTGTCTTCCTGAATAGAATAAAGTAAGAGCATGTGGTGGATCGAACATAAATGATGAATTTTACATGCAGCTTGTTTTGTCTTCCAGAAAAAAAATAATCACATATAAAATATTCCAAACTGGCAGAAATAAAACAAGTATAAAATGCAGCCAATACGCTCATTTCTTTTAGTTTCATCATACGCACCAATTCTGACACATCTTCCCTGACAGCACTTAACATTCCAAAATCTTACCACTTCCCTAAAACGAAAAACTAACTAAAAACTAAAACTACCTTCGTTCCCCGCTTACAGTTATGTATTGCCTAAATGACCGAAGTATCCGTGCCAGCATCTGTGGCTAAAGGGCTTCACCGGTTTCACCTTTAAGTTGTTTTAGCTTTTCCACAGTCCTGGGTTGAGTCTCCTTGCCTGAAGGTACACTTAGGCATACCTTTCTTATTCATTTATCTGTTCATTTCCCTGCTTTTCACGACACATTTTCATCTAGTTACTTTCACATGTGTGTATTCTATTCGATGGAATCTTTGTGGCAGTTAGTTTTTTATTTTCTTTTTTTATTTTTGTTTATTCCAAAATAGTCTATACCTATAAATATGTTCTTAATAATAATAATAATAATAATAATAATAATAATAATAATAATAATAATAATAATAATAATAACAAATAATAATAATAATAATAATAATAATAATAATAATAATAATAATAATAATAATAATTCCAGAGGCGGTTACTTACGGGAGAAGCCCAGTGCACTGAACTGCTGCACTCCCCTTACCTGGAAAAAATAAAACAGAGCTGAGCATATTCACCACCGCACATTCTCAAGACTTGCGATCCATGATGATAATGAATTATGTATAAAAATGGATCGGATTAGTGTCTAGCGGCGACTCCAAGTCATGCAGCGGAGGCAAAGTAGATTAGTAGTGACAAGGATGCCTTATTCGGAAGACGAGGGAGAGCAACAATATGTTGGACTGGACTTAAAGGTGTGGCTTAAGAGCTAGAAAAAAAATACAAAAAAAAAGTTCCTTACTTTACACTGAATGTAAGGCAACGTGCACGTGATCCATGTGACTGATGCAGTGTACTTGAGAGGGAAACGGCTGATGATGATAATGATGGTGAGAGAATTGCCCAGGTGTTCTGAAGTGATTTTCAATTATACGTATATTTTTCATCGGTGGCTTAGGAAGTTGTGGGATACATTCCTCCCTTAAATTGGAATGGAATGGAATGGAATGTAGGATTTTGGCCAAAAGGCCAAAGCGCTGGGACCTATGAGGTCATTCAGCGCTGAAATGGAAATTGACAGTAAAAAGGTTTGAAAGGTGTAACAGGAGGAAAACCTCGCAGTTGCCCTATGAATCAGTTATTGGGAGAGGGTGGAAAGTAATATGGAAGAAGAAAATATGAATGGAGGTACAGTAAAAGGAATGAAAGGGTTGCAACTAGGGAACGAAGGGACGCTGCAAAGAAGCTTAAGTAATGCCTACAGTGCACCCCATGCCGCTATCCCCATACGGGGCCCTTAAATTGTGGGTTCAGTTGTTACGTTACGATCTTAAGCACGTGATACTCAAAAGCAATACCGCACACATTTCAGATATGCCCAGGCGATAACTTCAACGCTAAATATGATAAAATCTCTTGAATATTTATTGCTCTTATCACTAAAAGTTCGACAACGAACAGGGCTACCATTTATCTAACTGCAATGTTTTTTTTCCCAGGAGACGATTGTTCTCGAAGACTGCATTTTTGTTTTTACAGAATGACATCAAAGAGAACTAAAACTTTTCTCCGGTTTTCATTCTTTCTCTTACACACTATTGCGGCAGAGATCAAAGATCCCACACTGAAAATAGGAGATTGTACAAAGAAATGATTATTTAGGAGGCAGAGCAAACAACAAAGGCGGACCATCTATGGTTGATTTCATGTAGATGGTGATTTAATGACAAATTGTCCGTCTGTCAATCTTAAGATTATTCACGCTGACTTAACGGTACATCCTTATCTTGGACCAGACATCAATAAACATCTTCCTTCTATATCTGGAGTGTGTGTGTGTGTGTGTGTGTTTTACAAAAATAATTACTGCAGTCCCAATCTCACGATAACTTGAATATCCATTCTCAAATTCACTGAACGGTAGGTCTAATCTGAATTCATTCTACTACTACTGCTGTATGAATTGCATTCTCGCTCTCATAATTCTTCAGAATCCCTGAGAGAGAGAGAGAGAGAGAGAGAGAGAGAGAGAGAGAGAGAGAGAGAGAGAGAGAGAGAGAACCAGCCTTACATCCTTGTACAAAAATCATTCACTTAAAAAATTATATACATGAGCAACCTGGAAAACTAAAGCACAATACCTATAAACATTAACTGGCATTAATTTATCCTTTAAGGAATCAATGAAAACGTGGAAAAAAACGGCGACAAATAATTTAAATTTGATAATCAAAAGTCCCAAACCAAAAGCCTAACAATGAAGAGCAAATCCTCAGCAAACAATCGAGGTTCGTTCGAAGCTTGTGGTGGCAACCAGCTAAACTAAAGACGACCCAGAATGCCGCACCCACAAGAAATGTGCGAGGTGCATGAGGTCATGGAAGGGAGGAAGGGCTAGCTGACAATATATGGAAGCCTCAGGAACAGGAACTAGGCGTCACCAGTCTCGGCGCTGCGCTGCCAAAGGTTTCTCTGCAAGCCGTGCTCACTCAGTCTCGGGAGCGATGCACAGTAAGTGGAGACTTTTTTTTTTTTAACATTTAACCGTCTTCCCTCCATTACAGGGGTGGATCCAGGGAAAATCAAAGAAATTAATCACTGCCACATTCATACTTTTCATTGTCGAATCGCGGATGAACCGCCTGTGCTGATATTTCTGTAACGTTGGCCACTTTATACACCTTTAAAAAAAACTCATCAGCAGAACGTCGAAATGAACCAAACATACAGTGACATTCACTTGTATTTTCAACTCACACACACACACTCTCTCTCTCTCTCTCTCTCTCTCTCTCTCTCTCTCTCTCTCTCTCTCTCCCTACCTAGGTCTTACATCCTTCCCAATCCCTACTTCACTCCATCTATCCAGCGTTTTTTGACTCTCTCTCTCTCTCTCTCTCTCTCTCTCTCTCTCTCTACCATTTCCGAATTCTACACATTTTTCACCTGGCCTTGTCCTCTTGTCTTTCCGTATGACCAAACCATCCCAACAGTCCATGAACCATCCTTTCATCAACGAAACCCTTTTACTTTTCCAACTATCGTCACAATTCTCCTCCTTCCTATTATTCTAGCGTCACATATGCACATATTTCTTGTCTATAGTCTAGCGTTTTTCATTCATTCGTATTTAACATCAACACTTCACTTCCGCAAAAGAACACAAAAGAGTTGGCTAAAGTGTGTGAGCGCGTGTAAAATATAAATTATATATATATTATATATATATATTTATGTTTTTATATATTTAAATATATATATATACATATATATATAATTGAATAATTGATTCAACTCTAACAAACAACTAAACCCTTCGGTTTTTCCAAGAATCCTACACTTATCTCAAGTCCCACGTACAACACATGGTCATTTCCCAAGCTTATTACCGTACTCATCACCTGCCACAAAAAATGCCAAAAATAATTCATTATCTTGACTAATAAACTAGAGCAATGTAATATTTTGAATAACACAAAAAATAACGAGTACATAATGTATTAACCTAAATTCCCGACTGCAATTCAACACTAATTCCTAAAAACAGATACTTGTAAAACTTCACGAACAATTCAAAATGAAATGTGTGATGACTCCAATACTCGGATCAAAGCCAAAAAGGCCTCAACACCCACATTTCGTAAGTTCAAGTGTGCGTCCAACTCCTACTTACTTCTGCTTGTCACTCACACACGCTTTACCACTGTTCAGGCTCTAATGAATTCCCAACTCTCTTCGATTTCCACACCGTTCCAGACGTTCACCACTTTTACAAAACATACGCACAGAACATTCTCTTTTGCGCCTAAGTGACTAAATGAAAAGCTACGCGGAAATACAGAGCCACAACTCAAGACACTACAGGAACAAAAATGAATAAAATGGACGCTCCTTTAGAGATTGTGCAATACACCGTTATCAACAGAACCGGTTTCCAAAGGTTGGTGCCTACGACAGAATTCCTTCGGATTCTCTTGCAATGAACACACTGCGGTGGGTGAACAGTACTTTAAACCCTTTCACACACACACTGGGAGAGGAAGGCCTTTCAATGGTAGTATATAACGATCTGAATGACTGAGGGATAACGTTCATGATACAAAGCTTTCTTTGCCTTAAAAATGATGAATACAATATTAATTCTTACATATACATTATTAAAATTCGATGTTAAAAATTATGAGGAGCTTTGAAGCAATATACACCCATTCGTTTAGTCTTTGTAATTTGACATCGCTTATGAAATCCCAGAAATGATAAACATATATATACAATTTTCATACGAAAGTGGACGCCTTAAGGTGTCAGTTATTTACATTATATCTATCATTCTGAGAAGCAACGTCATTCTTTCCTGAACGAATGATCAGAGAACAACGAAACTTGCGACAAATCGCGACGTACGAGGACGCAAATCGACATTATCTCGTCAAGTCATGAAGTAAGCAACGCGAAAAAAGTTGATTCTCTTCACTACTTAAATAACACCGGGGCAAGGGGAGCATTCTCCGATGACTCAGAGAGAAAACTCTCCCGAAAGTGCTGAAAGACGACAGTAAACTAAAGTAAAGATGGTCATATTCAGGTATAAAACCTTTCTTTTTCATGGACTAACCAATAGTGAATTTATTAGTGCTTAAAAAAATGTACGTTTTCAAAAGCTTTTTTCCAGAAGAGGTTCCACGGCAAGGAGGAAGGTCAGGTCCCTGACACTCCCATTTTAAGGTGTGAGTCACCGGCGCTTTGAGAGCTACTCAATGCAAATCATTACGCAATGCACGAAACATTTTGTTCATTGCATCTTCAATACGAAAACGTCAGAGTTAACTCTTGGTTTTCCCCAGTTACAACTGCATTATAAAACAAAATACCACCATTGTGTAAGAGTGAGATATAAAATAATCAAGTGTCACCATGCAATACACAGACGAGATGAAATAAAACAGTCGAACACTAAATAGCCAAATGAAATAAAATACCAGGACTGAGAGAGAGAGAGAGAGAGAGAGAGAGAGAGAGAGAGAGAGAGAGAGAGAGAGAGAAAATAACAAAATGATACTTTAAGCACTAAAAATCTACACTTGGTATTTCCCAAACACATAAAAGCTCAGATATGAGCTATTTTATGTGAGCACAAACACCTTCACCATTTCTCTTCGCCATCAAGCCACCCAACAACCTTCATTCAACATTGCAACAAAACCCAGGCTAAAATTGAAAACATAATAACGTTAGCCATTAGCCAGATTAACTGCGTATTTCATATCGATTTCACCCTTTGAAAGGAAAAATATTTGCGTGTTCATTATCAACACTGACTACTGGGACTGCTTTGATACTACATCCAAAATGGACTGCCAATCTGCCATAAAAGAATAGAATAGAATGTAGAATTTGGACCAAAGGCCAAGCGCTGGGACCTATGAGTTCATTCAGCGCTGAAAAGGAAATTGAGAGTAAGAAAGTTTTAAAGGTGTAACATGAGGAAAACCTCGCAGTTGCACTAGGAAACAATTTTTAGACAGGGTGGAAAGTCAGATGGAAGAGGGAGATTATGAACGGAGGTACAGTAAAAGAAATGAGAGAGGCTGCAGCTACGGACCAAAGGGACGTTGCAAAGACCCTTAAGTAATGCCTGCAGTGCACCACGTGAGGAGAACTGACAGCACTACCCCACCTACGGGAAATCTGCCATAAAAGATCTTTGAAATTTGAAATTTCATACAAATATGACGATTTTCATGTCCACGAATTGACTGACAAGAACATAACCATTTAAAACAGGCCTCTCCATTTTTTTCGTGGGGAAACAAAATGTCCAAAATCCAATATCGGCCTCCCAAAGTTCAAAGTAACGACGGCCACTGCGGGGGAAAAATTGAATTATCCAGTTGCGTACGCGTGTTAAAAGTCTATCTCTCACCCTCTTTCACCAGTGAACTCTGGCTGAGCACGAATAGGCAGACGACCTTAATTCCACTTCATGAACTCCGAGCACAAACAGACATGACAGAGTACACGTGAGAGTACTTAGTAACAAGATGATCAGGATTACAAAAAGACACCATCACTCTCGCACCAAAGGTCCACTGCAAAGGATGCTCGATAATTAATTCAAGTGTTATGCAAGCTCCTGCAGACTGCAATGCGGTCTGTTAGTGTAAAACCCACAGGGAAACGTTACAAGCATTGCAAAAGACAACTCAAGCAACTTTGCCGCAAAAGATATTACTACTTTAATGGTATTTCTCTCTCTCTCACACACACACACACACAAATAGATACATACTGTAGGTGTGCATATATATATATATATATATATATATATATATATATATATATATATATATATATATATATATATATATATATATATATATATGTGTGTGTATGTGTGTACATATATACATATACACACACATTACCTGGCATGGATTCAAGCTGTTAGTTCTCTTAATTAAAGCGGCCTCAAGCGTCTGACCTCTGACACGACATGAGCTTTCATGAATTTGTGCTACAAAACTTCATGCGTATGTTTTATTTAGCGCCGTTGTTAGACTTGAGTGGATGAATGTATAATTCGGAAGTGTTAGGAACATAACAACTGGATAAATGGTGAGAAAAAAAGTATCAGAAGGGAAGAGCGTTAATACTTAAGAAGAGTGAGAGTGCGTGAAAGAAGGACGCAAACTATTTAAGTACGTATGTATGTATATATGCATGTCTAATTTTCCTATAGCCAGCAAGCCGTATAAGTAAAAGTACTATAAAAAAATAAGTCAAAAACTCTCCCCAAATTCAGAAAAAAAAACAATTCAAGAAACTTCTCATAAACCAAATGAATTTAACAAACTTGTGCCTTTTCTTTTATGACATTCACTGAAAGCACTTCAAGCATCCACTCATGGAATAACAACCTTAAGAAGAATATAGAGGAAACAGGAAAAATAACATGCAAGTGTACTCTACAGATGTCATGCACAGAAGAAATACCTTTACAGACTAAAGGTGTATTGTCCACAAGTGTGTGGAAATAGGTCGGTTAGCTGCACACCAAGAGGAGCATTGTTTGTAGTTCAAATATAACTTCTGTCAAAGTTATAAAGTTCATAAGCCTTCAAATCCGCGCGCAAGGAAAGCCGATAAAAAATAGTTGGCTGTGCTTCAAAAAGTAGTGCGTGCTACTCGCTTAAGAGATCTGCATTCTAGAGATGCCACGATGTCACAATACTAAGAACCTGGAGTCTTCTACTTTCTTTTACGTAGACGTGTCAGCGTTACTGATGGTCTTGTTATGTCTGGCGTTTAAGCACGCAAATATTCATGTCTACTGATTTATCTTTTGGTATTTGTTCATTTCTTCTTCCATTATTTGCTCTTCTCTCGCGTAGATATTCTTTGTATGTTGGAAACTTACTTAAAAAAAAATTATTATTTTTTTTTATGAATTTTCCCCTTGAATGTTATGCACTGGGATGTAATAACAATAGCAATAATAATGTTAATGCTTTCGCCAATGTAGTATTTAGCTCATCATCCTCAAGAAAATCGAGAACTAAAAATAACTCTCCTAATAAGATCCCTGGGAAACAAGAAGAGCGTCAAAGAATGTCATAAGGTGTACTTAATTACACTCAATCCTCTCCACTGAGTAAATTACAACCAAAATAATCCTCTGTCCACTGAGTAAATTAAAACCAAACACATCAATAACTAAGGAAATGGTTACTGAAGAGGGGAAATGCCTTTTGCAGCTCAATGAAAGAAAAACCGTACATCGCAACCTGATCCCAATCAACTCAAATTCCAAAGCCGAACCACGGCTATCAATAAGGGTAATGGTCAGCATGGGCTTAGGTTCAAGACTCCAAATGTGAAGGGCACCAGAGAGCGAGGCCCCACCGAGCAAGACGGCTTGGCGCCGTCTCTCTTTGCTCAGTCTCGTCTCTAGTGAATGAACGTCGCCATTCAAGTACGAATTGGCAGCAAGGCAGCCTCGGGGGAGGGGAAACAAGCAACCCTTGCACAGCCATTGTCCAATAAAAAGCTGCTTGAAGAGAAACAAAATCACTGTCCTAATGGTATTTGACTTAGAAAAGAAAGTAATTTTCCTGACAGGAAATTACTTTTAAAAAATCAGTCCTCATGGGAAATGACTTGAAAAGTCTTTGTCTTGGGAGAAAGTCAATCGAAAAGAAGTCATTGCCCCAATAAGAAATGACTTTAAAAAGAAAGTCAGCCTTAACAGGAAATGACCTGAAAAGTCTTTGCCTTAACAAAAAGTGACTCGAAAAAAAAAGTCATTGCCCTAACAAAGAGTGACTTATAAAGCAACAAGTCACTGTCCTAACAGAAAGTGGCTTGAAAAGGAAAAGCATTATTCACAAGCCCAATCCTCCTTTCAACTGCTGCACCCAGACTTGATACGACTGAGCGAAAATATTCCTTATCCCAACGGCCCTAATACACAAAAGTTGCTCTTTGTTAATGAAAAATGACTAAAAAAAACCGCTACGTGCTTTTAAAACGTGTCAAAGCACTCTTGCTCCAGTTGCACTGCTTAGCTGAAAGGCGAGTAATGAATGACACTATTATTCATGAGTGGACATTTCTGTGGAACACGCCCAAAGGTCGTGAATAGCAGGCTGCTCACAAGTGAAAAGAGAAGATTAGCACAGAAGAAATGAGTAAAGGTTATTGTTGATAGTGGCAAAAATAATAATGTGCATTAAAAATAGGCGAACACTACGAAAAGAAAGATTACGCGAAGGAAAAACAAAGAAATGAATGAGATGAAATTAACACGCAACAAGGAAAGTTTGCTTGATTGTACTCTCAAGCAAGGGACTCTAATTTATGTCAGTGACAGCTCACATCACAGGAATCATGGTACAATCCATGGTTTGAGCACAATGGTTATACAGCCATCACTCGATGTAATGCAGTCAAATGTTTTACCGGCCATATATTAGCACAATGGTTGTGTGGTCATCATATGGCATGAATGCAGGCAAATTTTTCACCAGATATTACCAAATGACCACATCTGGCCTCAAAGATACTGTAACTGAGCCAGGCATAACATATCTATGGAGGGGAATTTGACACCCCTCACTACCAAAAGCTTTTAGCCTGAGAGAATTCGACTTTAGTGAGGAAATATAAGGAAATGGGAGACCGGACGTCTACAACTGCAATTTCACAGTAACTGTTGTGCGTTCTGACTTAAAACTAATAATTTAAACAGCACGGACTACGTGGTACCAAAACAAGAGACTTGTCCCTTCAAGGCTGGGTGGCAGGGATACTGCGCCACTTCCAACACGCAATTCTGGACCTCTTTCGCAAAAGGTGGTGCCAGAAGGGGTTTTTCATGTAAATTTATTCATTTTTATTTTCCTACTCCTGGTCTCTAAGCGTTTTAAGTTAAGCAGCCATGAGTTTTCTCTTTCCTTCTTCCCTTCTTTTCTCCTCTTTAAAGAGAAAATGAGGCCGGAACTACGAAGAAGTTGGACAAATTTTTTTATTTGCGCAATATGTGCAATAAAACGTGCTGTCCTTTGATGAACTTTCAGCTAATGTATCGCATTCAGTCACAGTGTATGCATCTTTTAAAACGTCTAAATTCTGAGAACACGGTGTTCTCGAAATAGTTCAGACGCGACGGGCCAAAATACAACTACGCCAGCGGGGAGCCTCACATTCTCTGACTTTTTTCTCAGAAAAATTTTAGAAACTTGGAGATAAAATGTCCCTCCAGCATGTGAAAAAAAAAAATACATACGAAAACCTTCCACCTCAAACACTTTCTAAGTTGAAGCAAAAACCAGACCATAAAATCGGATACTGTAAGAAAACACCACCTTTCTTATTCTCAAAGAGTTGGAAACAAAGGAAAAGGCCCACCATCGAGTTTCCCTTATTTTGAGCCGGACTACAGTAACGGCCACAAAGCTTTTGCAAACCATCGTCTTGAGAACGATATTTCAAGGTTAACCGAAGGTGCAGACTACAGCTCGCTCGCACACGGTGCGTCACGAGGGACATGACGTCACGCATTATTGAACTCTCCCTCCAGCCTCGGTCCCCCCTTAAAGGATAGCGAGGAGAAAGGGTAGGGCGAAGTTAACTGACGTCATTCTCGACAGATTCTGTGCAGTTTATTCCGAGGTAACACTCTCGTACATAATACAACTTGACGTTATGTTTCTTATATAATCAAGAGACGTCGAGTGATGACACTTAGCAGTGTCTACTATGTGAAGCGAACCATTCCCAGCCCCGGGCCAACGACTACTTACAACAAAAGCCAAGGGTGACGTAATTCTGCGGGTGTGTCAAGGCTCGGGCGAGAACCACGGCTTTGCTCCTATCCTTCTAAGGCACAAAATGAACTTCCGTTGCTGGGAGATCCGCAATCAACAAATTCTTTTGGTTCGCAATACCCTTAGGTCATGATGTATCAAAATGAACGTCTATCTGTAATGGGTGTGAAAGGGTTCATGAACTGGAGCTGGGATGTTACTGTTTACCGAAACATAAAAATGGATGGGATAATTTTGTAATTTGTTAATATACTGCATTAACCTTTCAGGCAAACAGCTAAAACGATAAAAATGATACTCCAGGATGGTAGAAACTATTTATAATGGTACTCAAATGTGATTTGTAGTCAATGGAAAGTGAGAATAAAATGCTTTTGCTTTCAAGTCCACAATCATATTCGTCCTACATCAAAGCATTCTTTGATCACGGAATCAAGTCTCCTTCAAATATCGGGCTGTTCAAAAGCCGAGCAATATTCATGAAGTGAAGCCACAATTATTCGCGATAATTCATCAGGTCCAAGGACGAATAAATTACGAACAACAAAAGCCACTTCATCAAGAGCCACTAATCTTAAATATTCCCAAGGAAATGCATCACCAGACGCCAAGTAATCAAATATCGTTCGGTTACACAAAACCATTCACAAAAAAACCAACACATAAATACGACAGGAAACGGTCTCGATTATCAACAATAGGAGCAAGGCCAGAATATATCTATCATATTGATCAATGAACTGTAGAATTACAACTAAGTTTATCAATATATTCATGTCCGAATTACTCAGCATATCTAAAATATATTCGAACACTAAACGATACAGTCAAGAATAGAAATCAAGTTGAGAGAGAGAGAGAGAGAGAGAGAGAGAGAGAGAGAGAGAGAGAGAGAGAGAGAGAGAGAGAGAGAGAGAGCGGAAACCACCACAAATACCACTATATTTTCCAGTTCGTAGAACCACTTTGGCATTTCAGAGAAACTGCCCCGACTTGTGACTCTATATAAATTATTCTGTTCTACTCTATAAACATACTTATTCTATTATTCTATTCTACAATGAATGCCACTGACATCCTAAAAAGCAGTTTCTTTCTCTTCCTTCTTCTAACTCCAACCCCGCCTGCACCCCTCTGGAGTCGACTATCAACCAGGTACATATTCAAGGTTAAGGACAACAGAACCTCAATGAGTGCAACGGACTGTCGTCAAATCGCTCTTTCCCCGCCAGGAATCGAAGCCAGAATCTCTTGCCAATGAGAGAGAGAGAGACTTCGTCAAATATCTATTTAGTACTCCAAGACACAGTAATTCAATCAGAATCTTCACCAAAAGTAGTTGCAATCAAATTCTTGCACACTAGTCATTTCTAAGCACCAAGAGAACCAGAAAGAACAAAACAAACTCAAGTAGTAATAGTTTAGTGGCTAAGGTCCAACCACTCGTGAAATCATGGCCGAGATGACTAAGCACGTTAGTTCTTACATAGGGTTGCATTCTTTGTGACGTGACATGCCAAATCCGGGGGTCCGGAAAGTTCTAGGGAAGAGAGAGAGAGAGAGAGAGAGAGAGAGAGAGAGAGAGAGAGAGAGAGAGAGAGAGAGAGAGAGAGAGATTGGTCCAAATTCAATTTATCTGTTATTACCATGAAAAGAACACTATCTTTTTCCAAGTTCTTTTCTTGACCACCACCCTCACGTCAAGAACAGTATTTTTTAAGTAAACAAATCTGGTTTTCTCGGAAAGGGCACTTTACTACAGATAATTCTAAGAAGCAGGAAACGCAGTTGCAGTGTTTCAAATTAACCAAATTTCATTTGTTACACATGCAAGTAATTAATTTTTTCATGTTCATGTTAACCTTACAAGGAAGTCTAAACTTAATTTTATAAACTTAATTTTATAAAACTTCCATATATATTATTATAGATATATAATAAATATATATATATATTATATATATATATATATATATATATATATATATATATATATATATATATATATATATATATATATATATATATATATATATATATATATATATATATATACATGCTTATACTGCAGGATCATTTAAACTAGGGTTTTGTCAAACTGCCAGCATTTACAGGAAAAAATCAAAAGGCAACTATACGAGGATTTTCTGCTTAACAGTCCAAATTGCAGTATAAAAAAGGAAATCACAGGGCGACGCTGGCATTAACTCATATCAGTCATGCAGGGAATCCTGGCTGGCTTTCCCGGCACTTATATGTCTTCCACTACAGTCAGAGCGACGGATTTCTGTGAATACTTTGTCTTTATTTGAAATGCTCAATGAAAGCTAGTATTCAGCAAAGATTTCTCTTCATTCTTCATCACTCACCCACGCGACTTGGTGAAATTCACAAAACGGACTGGACAAAATAAATAATATTTGGTAAGGTTAACAACGCTCGGTGGCCAACAGATAGATCTGATGGCTATAAAGACCACACAGAAAATACATAACAATTCACTGCTCTAGAAAACCTTCCTTCAGACCTGGGACGTGAAAATCTGAATGTTATCTTGTGGAAAAGCAGCCCTGTCACCTCAACTCATGAAAAAGTTGAGGGGGCAATAAACACGTAAGACAAAGATGTCATATCTCGAATTCTAGGAACTGAATGGAATACAGAATTATGGCCAGAGGCCAAGCACTGGGACCTATGAGGTCATTCAGTGCTGAAACGAAAACTGACAGTAAAAGGTTTGAAAGGTGTAACAGGAGGAAAACCTCACAGTTGCTCTATGAAATAATTGTTAGCAGAGGGTGGAAAGTAAGATGAAACAAAGAGAACATGAACAGAGGTACAGTAAAATTAATGAAAGGGGTTGCAGTTAGGGGCCGAAGGCACGTTGCAAAGAACCTTAAGTAATGCCTACAGTGCACTGCATGAGGTGCACTGACGGCACTACACCCCTACGGGGTTGGATTCTAGACGCGAACCTGTCAAGCCACAGCGGCCAAATACCTCAACCGTTGCGTCAAATCTCTCAAAATCTCATCAAAGGCTGAGCTACAGATAAAAAGAGAAACCCGAGAGAATCATCTGGCACGATGACAGAACATGTGCAGAGAAAACAATGCAAGCTATAGCGTGTTTGCTGAGCTCGTTTAATCCGCAGAAGGAAACGTGGTGTTGAAGGCGCAAAATCTGAATAGTTTGGGTGTGAATTACACCCGGGTTGTAATGTCAATTAACTGATCATTCTGCAGCAAAATATCGTGAAGTAAATGATGGCAGGAACAGTTTATTGATGTACGTTAAGGGTAACATTATCCCCACTAGATTAAATTGAAGTATGTACTGGCATAGCCTTGTAGGTCCCGTTGCTAAGTAACCAGTTAGTTCTTAGCTACTTTAAATAAGTCTAATCCTTCGGGCCAGCCCTAGGAGAGCTGTTAATCAGCTCAGTGGTCTGGTAAAGCTAAGGTATACTTAACTTGAGCTAAACAGTTGGTTTGGAGGGGACATTTCAAACCGAGATGACTTCCAGTTTGAAAGTTGACTTCCTGCTAGTTTTCAAAATGCACGTTCCTTGGAACCTTCTAACACTCCTATATGACAGCAGTACTGATGAAACCTATATGACAGCAGTAATGAAGATTTCAGACCCATTCACACGCATGTCTTTCCATCTGCCGAACCCAGTCATACATAATGTAAATGGGAAGGCCTGACTTACCATCTGCCAAATCCCAGTCATATAACGTAAATGGGAAGCACTTTGGACAAAGCTCTTGGAAGCCACAAAATCGAGCAGGTACGTAGATCCCTGAATGTCAACGGATCTCGGCAGAACCTTTTATAGACATTAAGAATCCACGTCCGTGCACCTACCGTGGCAACCGCAAAATGGTACAGAATTTACCAGAGAATAAATTCACTGTCAAGAATTCTGCTTCTTATTACCTTTCAGGTTTGTTAACGTTCAAGTTTTGATGTTTATTTGTTACGCCTTAAGGATTTAGTATGATTGGATGGATGGATGGATTATGAAATTTAGGGACAAGCCCAAGCACTGGGGCCTATTTTGGTCATTCAGCGCCAGATATTTAAATAAAATAAGACTTTTACTAACAAGTTAGCGGTTGTCGAGCCCAATTTCTTAGGTAATGAACTTCAAAATAAAATTTTCCGCATTAACAGCGTGAGCCATGTATTTTCATGATGCACACTTTCTTGGTGATGTAAAAATGAAACCTTGAGACTTTCCCACGATGTTGTAACTAATTAAATATAGAATTTAGGCCAATATCCAAGCACTGGGACCTACGAGATCATTCAGCGCTGAAATGCAAATCGACAGTAAAAGGTTTGAAAGTGTAACAGGAGGAAAACCTCGCAGTTGGACCATGAATCAGTTCTTGGGAAAGGGTGGAAAGTAAGAAGGAAGAAAGAAAAGATGAATGGAGGTACAGTAAAAGGAACGAAAGGGACGCTGCAAAGACCCTTAAGTAATGCCTACAGTGCACTGCATGAGGTGCACTTACGGCACTACCCCCTACGGGGATGATGACGTAATGTCACAACACCAAACCTAAATTTATTTTTAAAAAATTAAATATGATTAAAAGATAGTTTACACTTAATAATACACACAGAGGTCCTCGCGAGTGTTCGATTCTTCTTCAACACATGAATCTCCTGAAATGCATATATTTGCCATCCGTTAAAAATCAATTTTTTATTACAGGATCCCTTTCTGACACTTCCAGTATGCTTCTACGACCTGCCGTTTTATAAGTTAGGATGAAATTATCTCGAAAAACTATCGTGCTAAATTTCTGGCAACCCCTTCAAATGTTTACTTCGGTCCTAAAGAATGCATATGCGGAGCTTCATGCTCAGGTGACTGATATCAGGAGTTTTCTTTAGAGAGAGAGAGAGAGAGAGAGAGAGAGAGAGAGAGAGAGAGAGAGAGAGAGAGAGAGACAAGGGGGGTAAAGGCACTGGACTCAGGAGGAAAAAGCAGGAGGAATCAGTATTAAAGGAAAACTGAAAAAACAGTTGATAATTTTCCAAACTTCAACGAAGGACACAGGGAAAGGAATAAAACAAAATACCGAGCGCCGACCTGACCAAAACAAATTTCGAAGGGGAACTCCTGTATCGGCCTTTGGTAGGTGAAGCGCGAGATACTGACCAGCCGAGAAAGTGCGGGAAGCCCAGTCTAAACATCAGCCAACTAATGGCCAGTAAAGGCACGAGTGGCGACTTGATAAGACGCAAACACGAGGAAATGAAGAAGAGAGGGGTGATAGAGATAGAAAGAAAGTAATGGAATGAGGCGAGGCAAGGTAGGGCAATGCAATGCAATGCAATGCAATGCAATGCAAGGAAGGAAGGGAAGGGCAGGGCATGGCAGGGAGAGGGAGAGAGAGAGAGAGAGAGAGAGAGAGAGAGAGAGAGAGAGAGAGAGAGAGAGAGAGAGAGAGAGAGCATGTTTATCCACTTTCAACCCTGAACGACAATTCCTTCTCCTTCCTCCCATCCGGAGAGAGAGAGAGAGAGAGAGAGAGAGAGAGCATGTTTATCCACTCTCAACAACCCTGAATGACACTTCCTTTTCCTTCCTCCTATCCGGAGAGAGAGAGAGAGAGAGAGAGAGAGAGAGAGAGAGAGAGAGAGAGAAGCACCTTACTTTGAAAACGTACAAGGGCCCGCCGGAGAGGGAATTATCCCTGTGGAGGGCTGTACATAAAACCAAACAAAGTGAAAGAGCAGGTTTATCCACTCTCAACCCTGAATGACACTTCCTTCTCCTTCCTCCTATCCGTTTATCCTGCGTTTCTTCCTTGTCTACCCTGGCACGGCCTACCTGACAAACCAACTACTTAACTCACATCAATGAAGCACATGCTTTCTCACCAAGCGTTGCTTTTCTAATTTCACTGCTCTCAACACCAGTCAAGAAAATGAATATTTGTTGGGAATTAAAAGAAATCCTAAATGATATTTAGATAATGATGATCAGCTTAAAAGAATTACCTAAATTTGGGCAACTCTGCATTAAAAGACACAAGCATATAAAATTTCTGATCACCTATTATGTATCAAGTTGATTTCTGGTTCGTGTATACACACGCACACGCGCACACACACACACACACACACACACACACACACACACACACACACACATATATATATATATATATATATATATATATATATATATATATATATGTATACAGTATTTCTGACACACTTTATAAATATAATTTTTTTTTTTTTAGAGAGAGAGAGAGAGAGAGAGATAGAGATATAATTTTTTTAGAGAGAGAGAGAGAGAGAGAGAGATGAGGGGGACTTTCACATTCAGCGTTTCTTGTATATTTAGGCATTTCCTATCTAATATCCCCCTTTTGTTTTATCTATCCAAGAATTTCTGGATCCAACACTCCTCCTCCCTTCCCCTAACGCTTCCAAATTATACAATCTTTTCACCAACCTCCCGTCATCCATGCTCCCCGCATGACCAACCCCTCTCAATAAAACGTGATCCACCCTTTCACCTTCAATGAGTTTTCCTTTTTTTTTAACAAGACGGGACAAAAGTGACCCCATATGCAGTAAAGTGATACACAAATTATAATTCCAAGTTTTTATACGGTGTGCATCTTCGCTCTTTTGACTGTTTTCAATTGACTTCAGATTGCAGTATTTTTATCGTTCCAGACTCGGGATATTTATCTTTCCAGACTTCCATACTACGGGAGCTACGTACAAAACAGCAGGAGAACAGTTGCGCTGTGCCCAAAAGGATGGTGTCACTTCACGATCAGTCGCAGAAACTTACCATATCAAGTAATCCAATTCGCAAAAGAACCGTTAGCAAAAAAATATTCTTTCGCTCCACGATAACTGGGAATGCCAATGAAGGACCACGCACTGGAGGAAGAGGCTCTAATACCGACCCAGAAACTCCTGCAGGAGTGTACGGATCAATGGATGAGAGGCCGCGGAAGTCAATAAGGAAAAGACGGCAGCAGGAAACAGGCGGATTTTCGCGTTCGATTTGTCGCATTTTCATCCGCATAACGTTTACTTGGTCGAGGAACCAGACGGCAACAGAGCTGAGGTCTCCAAGTATTGTCAGCGATCCCTGCAGCATAAGGTAGTTTGAAAAACATATGTTAATTTGTTAATACATTTGTTAACAAAATCACTTCTACAAACAGAAAAAGCTCCTGACACTGCAACTGAAAATACGCATTGCGTTGGAGGTAGGCCACACATGCAACTCGACCCAATAGTCATGTTGGGGGCTGCTATTTTGGGAGATGCGGTAACCAGTCCATACTTTTTCCCCCAGTCATATATTAACAGATTTCCTGGTACTTCGAGAGGTATGTTGCTTCAGGAGCTTGGGGCTCCATCACTCAGTACAGGCTTTTCTTGGGTGTTCAAATTAACACCTTTTTAAGGAAGCGAGACTGAACAGCATGCTAGGATTTGATGGCGACACTGATCTTCGCACCTGACTCCTTTGGATTATTTTGACTGGGACACCTTCTATAAAGTGTTTGTGCTAACGGAGCAAATGACTAGCAAGCCCAACCCCCAACCTGCCAAGGAAAAAAAATATATCAATGCAGGAGACCGCCAAAGAAGAAATCATTATATGAGGTTTATTTGGCTGAAAAAAAAAGACAAAAGCTAATCAAAAGTGAATTTAGGCAAAATTAGACTTACTGAAACATGACCTTGGAAAGCAATCTTACAGAAGTTAGGGAATACCACCAGGTTGAGAACTCTTGGAT
This sequence comes from Macrobrachium rosenbergii, assembly GCF_040412425.1. NCBI lineage: Eukaryota > Metazoa > Arthropoda > Malacostraca > Decapoda > Palaemonidae > Macrobrachium > Macrobrachium rosenbergii. The sequence goes on from NC_089752.1 coordinate 107,291,511, forward strand.
AAATGATCAAAAACACATGAAAGGAAACTAATCGAAGCAACTAAAATGATGCAGCAGCCACAAACATCGGCATGAAAAGTTGCAAACTGAAATTAATGACATAAAACATATTTGAAAAGGGAGAAGCTGAAATAGAGAACCCACTAAACTTTATCTTCGCAAAATAAGAAACTGGTGAAGGGTTATACACATGAAAATAATAGGAAGGAAACCAACGGGATATGATGGGAAAACTCGGTATGAAAACCATGAGCCACTGATCATAAACATAAATCTCGACTTGTTAGTGCCGTGACTCACGAACCAACCAGACACACACATAAAGAGAGAGAGAGAGAGAGAGAGAGAGAGAGAGAGAGAGAGAGAGAGAGAGAGAGAGAAGCCTTCATGCTGCAGAAGAGCCAAGAGGATTACCTACGTGCCTGCTAACAAAGGGAAAAAACCTTTCTGCCGCTGTGGATATCCTAAAATGGAATAACTTGATCAGCAGTTTCCCGTTTCACGTGGTCGCTTGCCACTGACATTTCCAATCGAGAATCACCTTATTCTAAGCCACTAATGTGATGGGACAGCATTTAAGAATAGCATCTTCCTGGACTTCATAGGAAAATATTTCACCTCAGACCAAATACATTCGTCCCGATTGCACTAATATGACATGGCCTTTTAGCATTCAAAACGGATGCTTACAACAATGGAAATCCTACCTATCAATAATAAGATAACCAACCACAGGTCATTTAAATGTGACATTGTTAAACTTGTGACTTTTAAGAAAAATGTGGATCTAAAATGGAAAAAGTGATCTGGTAATAGACAACACGACGAAGATCGTACGTAGATTTGTATTTGTGGCCTAATCATCTCTTTGGGGAGATGCAACCTTCTAAAAAAACTAAATAAATAAATCCATAAAACTAACAACTCAGAACGGATCAATAGTTATCAAATCGAAGCTTGTTCGTCTAATGAACTGAAGCCTTGAATATATCTGACATATCAATACTGTGTTTACAATAGTCGGTCATACACATATGTAAAGATTTCCAAGTGAAAGTGTCAAAGTAATCATCATGAAATGACACTACTGTTATAGCAACGGCAATTTGTCCGTTACACTGGCTTTGAAAACAGCCAAGGGCCTCAAGGGAGTAAACTCCCTTAATAATAATATTGTTTTCTCTGCCTATGCACCGCAGTGCTTCAACTCGGGACTGGGGTTTCCCAAGGGCTATCAAGAATACACAATACACCGTCGGCTAAGAAAAGTTGAGGCATCCCTTCACTGGGTCTGCTTCTTTGGCTTCTAAGTCTTCATGTGGAAAACATAATTATTATAATTATATCATTACAACTCAATAAATATTAATAATTATATTTCTATTAAATAATTTCAAAGCTTTGGAAGATAATTTCAAACTAATAACAGGACCAAGATGAAAAAAAAAATCCCAAAGACCCCATAAGAGCGAAAACTTCTCATGTTTTTTCTAAGTGCAAAAGACCGACGCGAAGGGAAACCAAATGTCGTTTCACACCCTCAGACTTGATAAAATCAGAGGCAGGACGAAATTCCAGAGATTTAACGGTCACTGAACTGAGCAATCTAAGGAATAATGGACTTCTACGGGGTAAATGTAAGGAAAGGTGCCCTGATGGGCGTTATCAGACACGAAAGGGTCAGAGAGGCCACCTTTCGAAGGAAAGAAGAGAATCGAGAGAAGAGATGAGAGCGGAGTTACCGACCAAAACTAACGGACATAGTATAGTTTCAATCCTGTTGGAGAGAGAGAGGGAGACGAAAGACGAGGCCCCAAATGTGAGTCATGCTTCGAAAAGGGAGGAGTATGTCCACCCGAAAAATTTTATGCAGGCCACGAAGGAAAGAACTGTAGCAGCACATCGTTTTAGAGAGCCAACTGGTTTCATAACTCCTTACCAATGCACCCTGGGCCGGAGTTCGATTCTCCGGCCAGCCAATGAAGAATTAGAGAAATTTATTTCTGGTGATAGAAATTCATTTCTCGGTGTATAATGTGGTTCGGATTCCACAATAAGCTGTAGGTCCCGTTGCTAGATAACCAAATGGTTCTTAGCCGCGTAAAATAAGTCTAACCCTTCGGGCCAGCCCTAGGAGAGCTGTTAATCAGCTCAGTGGTCTGGTTAAACTAAGGTATACTTAACTTTTAAGGATACAGAGATCTCTGCCCCCTTTCCTATAACTGAATTATTTGACTTCCTTTTCTGAGTTGGTTTGTTCATTATTATCCTCTTCACATGTAACGTCAAGTACCTTCATCATTATCATAATGTAATATTGCACACAAAATAAGTGCCAAATATCGTTTAATATAGAATTCATTATACCTTAGGAATAACTTTCCCCCAAGGGGAACTACAACTGATCGAGAGCTTTTGCGCCGGCCAGGATTCCAACCATGAATTAGAAACAACGATAAACAGTGACTTTTACCACAGCTATCAAGAGAGAGATATGTTGATATCGACTCGACCGTACATCGAATAATGCCGGCGCAGAAACACTTATCAATTGCAATTCCCTTTGGTGTAAGTAACTCTCAAGGTATTCGATATTCAATTATATTTGCGGCGTAATATTTGTTACTAGAAAGGGCACGAGTGTGTAAGTGACAAATAAATACATGTATAAATATATTTCATAATATATATAAAATTATATATATATATGTACATATAATATATATTCTATAACATATATATGTAGTGTATACGTATAGTGTGTATGTGTGTGTGAGCGCGCGCGTTTATTTACACAGGTGATGCAGGAAAGGCCTAATATATAGACCTTGGACTCAAGTGCAGTGAAGAGCGTATTATGCACCTGTTTTCTGCTCTACGTATCCGCGTTCTAGCCACGAAATTCTTTCGTCAGACAGCTTTTGATCCTCTTGATTCAGCCACTTCTTGTTCTTGTGCTCACTGTGTCATTTGGCCAGCTTTCCTTCTTCCTCTTTGGTGGTGATCATGATCCCTTACAGAGTCTTGGTTGTTGACGAGGGAGTCTGCTTTTTTTCCTTAGGAAGCTAAGCGTCATATTTGATGATCCACTGAAAGAAGGTGATGGCCTTCGTTGCTGTTACGGTGTGTGAGCTTTTCCAAGGGTACTGGTGTCCTTGAGACTCGATGGAATGGCAGATAATGATTAGGACGTTCAAGAACGGGTACAAACAATCCAGTTTTTCTCGGTGGTATGTTTGGTTTCTTTCCCTCTGTTCTGGCTGTCGTGAAGAATGGAAGTGAGGTAGATAAAGCATTAGCAAATCCCCAGAAAAACTTCAACGTATCAAAACTGTTACAAAGTGGAAAATGCATCATGCCCACAAAGTCAAACATAATAGGACATTCCAGCAGAGACTAATACTGCACACCAGCAGACATCCTACAGCGCGAGGGTACAAAGGGCAGAGGAGGTCAGTGGTCTACAGCCTCGGGGACATTCCTTCAAACGTTTATGCCTACACACATCAGACACCAGGGCTAACACGGCCGTGTGTGCGCGCCAAGCCTTCGCTAACTGGCGGCGGCGGTCTGAACACGGTGCCACTCGCTGCTGGTCGGTTCCTGGTTCTTCCTCGGAGTCAAATGATCGCGAAACCCGTCTACTTCCGGGCTTTCTGATCCTGAGTTCGGGATGTTTATATTCTTAAAGAGTTGTTTCGTTTCATGTATAAATTTTGGTAGACGTCGGAAATGTCCATCTACGATATTCGAAGGACCCAGAGTGGGCCCCACGCAACTCCATACTGTCTCTGCCCCATGCAACTCCATACTGTCTCCAAAAATAGGTACCATTTCCCAGTGTAAGGTTAATTTCTAAACGTTTTTCGGACTGTTTATATTCTACTATAATCCGTACGTACTGATTCCACCAAATAACGAATCAACATTGTTATACCGATCTGCTTATACACAGAATGGTAAGCAAAAGCAGAAAGATATCTTGAAGATTTCCAAAGAAAGTTTAATATTTACATATCTAGATATAACGAAAAGCTTTCAAGTCCATCCTCAAAATGCGAATTAACCCTCGAAACCTAAGGTGGAGTTTTACCCGTGATATTTTATCTTTCAGCCATCTCGACTGCACTGCTCTCTCCTACTCCAAAAAATGCAACTCCCCTTCCCTCCATAAAAACTCGTCAGCCAATCTCGAAGCTTTGAACCCGGCTCATTTCTTTCCGGGCGTGACTCAAAAACACAATATGAGGTTGTTGTTCGGGCTTCTAGTTCCCATCCCAACACACTCGGCTTTATAGCTCTCTTTATCTTCCACACTTCCATTCGTGTGAGTCAGTGTCTATTATATTTCCTCATGCCTCGCGTGTAACAATGTTTCTATTTATCTGGGTTGAGTTGTAAACTAGTTCTTTCAATAAATGATGTCCTATTCAACTTTCCCAAGAACTAGCACCTCTCTCTCTCTCTCTCTCTGTGAAATTCAAAACCTCAATCTCCACCAAGAACATTCACTGAAAACACCGACAGTGATAATTAATCATTCTTTAACAAAGAAGCTGTCTAAGATAATTAACCTGAATAATTCTAGTTGTCAAATGATACACTGATAAAATGATTTCCACCAATGTGGGATCCCACCACCCGGAAAGCTGTACACGAGAGTAATTTATGGTCTGAGCGATTTACGTTTTGCAAAGGGCACGCAAACCTCAATTACTCACACACATGACAGTGTTTATCCGCCAGTGGGTTCCTGTACTGGAATACGTAGGTCAAACAGACAGGCAAAAGAGGGCAAACGGTCATTCGTGACATGGATCAAATACAGGAATAGAAGGCAAATGATCATCCGTAGTTGTATTATAGCTTCTCACGACAAAAGCAACGGAAATTACACATTTATGATTGCAAAAACAGTCCATCTGGAAGTGCTCGTGTAAACAGCCACTTTCCCATTCTTTTTGCGGGGGGGGGGGAGACTAAAAACTTTTAAACGCCGAAGTTCAGCGTCTAACGGAAAAGGTCACCAATTTCGTGAAATGATACTTGAGCGATTGCGGCAATTTTATATTTAAAGAAAACGCACAAGAAAAATCACGACTCTTTCGTTCACTTTAAACGACTCCTACTCCTGCAGGGAGAGGCTAAATGGAAACAAAGCTTTCTTCTCGCAATGATCTGATGATTTTAAGAACAAGCGAAAAGACAATCATGCAGAAAAATTGCACTTAAATTTCTCTAATGAGGCTAGAACAGCTCTTTTCCCTCGCCCTATTACTCATTCTGAAATGGCTGTTACAAAATAAACCAGACCCAAAAATCCCAAAATCCGTTCATTAACAAAACAAACAAGACTTCTACATCCCAAAATCGGTTCATTAACGAAACAAAGACGACCTGCACATCCCAAATCCATTCACTGAGAAAACCATATTTGGGGTTGAAATCTCGAATAAATGCGGGTAATTCACAGGATATCGCCGACGGACGGAAAGTTCACGGAGCCACGGTTATTTCTGTGTCGAGAGGTTGGTACCTATTGTTCGCGGTCCCTGTGCCCCTTGCAGAGGAAACTGCTCTCTCAAAAGATTCCCCCGTAACACCTGAAGAGGTCGCAACAACTCTTCAGGAGATGGCGGCGATGGCGACGGTCGGTGGGGCCTTTGTAGCCCCAGTTATGACTTCCCCCCGGGGGTCACGACCCCTGGGAATCTATTTACGAAAAGGTCACACATGCGTGGGTCATGGAAGTCACATTGCGGCAACACTTTCTTCTCCCTTCCATTCTTCCAGTGTCGACCTCATCACCGTTACGGCAGACGAGAAAAACACTTGATCGCCGCTATAAACCCTGGTGAACATTTCTACCCGGGAGGTTTATCCCAAGAAACGGATTTGACATCCCCTTTACGGGGAAGAAAGAAACTGCCTGATACAATGACTGGTATCTTTTACGGTTCAACAGACATAATGATGAATACTACTCCTACTGAAAAATGTTATTCTTACATCAACACACCATTCGCGAATTGCAACCTCATGACTTATGTTTTTCTTTCATTATACTATTTTCCTTCGGTTTCTTCTACATTCTCTGCATCATCTATTCTCAGATTCGCCTCTTCTTCCACGTTAATAATCGTAAAGGAAAGCTCTTTGAATGCATACTGCAGTTTGCCGCTTCCATTATTCCGCCATCCGCTTTTCAATATTCTTTACAATTCATTATTCCACCTGAACAATATTTTTCAACTCAACAATCCGGAATACAGTCTTCTGAACAATCCATTATTCAGTCTTCTAAACAATCCATTATTCAGTCTTCTAAACATTGCATTATTCAGTCTTTTAAAAATCCATTATTCAGTCTTTTGAATAACCTATTATTCAATCTTCTGAACAACCTATTATTCAGTCTTCTGAACAATCTATTACTCAATCTTCTTAACAATCCATCATTCAGTAACCTGAGCAATCGGTTATTCAATCTTCTGAACAATCCATTATTCAGTCTTCTGAAAATCCACTACTGAATATTCTGAACAATCCCCTATTCAATCTTCTGGACAATCCGTCATTTAGTCTTCTGAATAATCCATTATTCAATATTTTGAACAGCCCATTACTCAGTCTCCTAAACAATCCATCATTTTGTCTTCTGAACAATCCATTACTCAATCTTCTGAACAACCCATTATTTAGCCTCCTGAAAAAACATACCGGACACGCGGCGGTAAAACTAACAAAAAAAGGAGCTAAAATTAAACTATAATAGACAAAGTTAATGGACCTAACGTACAGCAGAAGTGTGTCTGAAGCTTACTAACCATTAAATGGCTGAAGCCAATTGAGAGCACGGGGGAAAGTAACTCTGACACACGAGGAAGGGTTAAAAACGTGCCCATTGACGGAATTAGGACAAGCGAGTTTGACCAAAGAAGCAGCGGAGGGAGCATAGCATAACGGGAGAAGGTGGAAGAAAATTGGTTAACATGAAATACTGAGTAGCAGCAGAGGTGGGTAGGTGGGAGGGGAAGCGGAGTTGGGGAGGAGGGCTGGTTCAAGGATGGAGACTATGAGGCAAGCGATTTCATATGCACGACGCACAACGGAAAGGAGAAATTCTCATTGCAATGTGGAATAGTGAAATGTGAGACTAGGAGGAATATATACACGGGAAACGAGTGCAGTCGTGAAGGTGAAAACCAAAATAAATAAATTTAAAAAAATAAAATAATGGATGGGCGCTCATGAATCGTCTCGAGATAGCGTAAAGAAGAGCCTTAATGAGAAAACGTTGTTGTTCAAAAGGTAAATAACGAAAGATTAGATAAGCCACGTGAGGAAAGGAAGCAAACAGAGCAGTAATGACAGAAAAGACTGTAGCCTTATCTGAAGTGGATGGAGTAAGTACCTGCAAGGGTGGATGACAGCGGGTGTTAAGAGAAGCAAATCTCAATAAATCAGTAAGAGTTGAGAGAATTTATGTTAACCCTAGACTCCAAGTGAGCTGGCGATTTAAGATGTCAGGAGCAATTAAAGGTTGAATAGAATATAGAATTTACGCCAAAGGCCAAGCGCTGGGACCTATGAAGTCATTCAGAGCTGAAACAGAAACTGAGAGTAAAGGAGGTTCGAAAGGTGCACTATGAATCAATTGTTAGGAGAGGATGGAACGTAAGATGGAAGAAGGAAAATCTGAAAAGAGGTACAGTAAAAGGAATGAAAGGGCTTGCAGCTAGGGGCCGAAGGCACGCTGCAAGGAACCTTAAATAACGCCTACAGTGCACCACATGAGGTGCACCGACGGCACTATCCCTCTACGGAGATTAAAATTTGTAGACAACAAAAATTCTCGGGTCGATGGAACAAGTGAGGCAGAGGCTGCAGTAAGTAAGGTGGTGAGAAGTAGGTTAAGATCGGTCGATTGATTTCTGTACACTGACGTCACGGCTAAGGTCATCGGCGGCGGGTATTTTTCTATAAATAATATAGACTGAAGATTCTTAATTCTCTCTTTATGTAACAATCACTCATCCATAAGAACCTCACTAATACTTCCACACGTAACATCAATAACATTTTTTATACGAAAATAAGAAAACTTAAAATAATTTTTATCTTTGGAATAAAACCGGCTACCTCAGCAAACCAAAGATATAATATCCTCTTTAAGAACCTTGAAGCGAGTCTAATTACACTCTTCATCTCGCCACTCAAAGAAGAAACGTACTCTCAAGTCCCACACGAGTAGGATACTCGGCCAGTGTACATGTAGGTGGGGAGAGGGATTGCCAAAAGGGCAGACTTTCTACTTCATCCACTATAATAAAAGCAACTATATATATATATATATATATATATATATATATATATATATATGTATATATATGTATATATATATATATGTATATATATGTATATATATATATGTGTATATATATATATATATATATATATATATATATATATATATATATATATATATATATATATATATATACAACAACAAGCAGGAGTCCAAAGAAGACGACAGTCAACAAAACAGTTGCATATTTATTCTAAGAAACGTTTCGTGTTACTTAAAACACATCACCGGTCCGATTATGTGTTCAAGTAACACGAAACGTTTCTGACAATAAATATGCAACTGTTTTGTTGACCGTCGTCTTCTTTGGACTCCTGCTTCTTCTTGTATGCTTCCACTGCCTGAATATATATATATATATATATATATATATATATATATATATATATATATATATATATATATATATATAATGTATATATATTACAAACATTTTGGATCCGGAAAAATAGTACTGTACCTCCATTTTCACGCATAAAAGGTATACTTTTGTCTTCAAAATCATAATACTAACTATCATACGATCAATACACTATCAAAAATTTTTAAAACCATAACAGCAGTACTATAATCCCCATAGTCGCAGTACTGACCATCACGTCAAACTAGCACATCATTACTATCGGTCAGCTATACAGATTTAGGGAAATGTGTTATACATCACCAGGGAACCTGAATCCAGGTGGTGATGCATTTGAGAAGGAAAAAAGGACGAAGCGCATGAAGACTGGAGCGCTTCAAAACGAAAACAGGATGAGTTATTTAAAAAAGAAAAATTAGGATAATTCACTGAAAGGGGGAAGAAAAGGGCGATACATTTAAAGGGGAAAAAATGCGTGGTACATTTAAAAATGGTGCACCAATATCTCTCCTTTCAACAAGTCAACAAAGAGGCAAGACACGATTTAGCAGGAAAACTCCAGTCAGCGCCAAAACAACCATTGGCTTAGTAATGTTCACCTTCATAGCTTCACAGTTCTATATCACGGCTCTAAGGCTTAATGATGTTCACCTTAATAGCTTCATAGTTCTATATCACGGCTCTATGTATTATTCTTCACCGGTTGCAGCTGGAAGCTAAATTATGCGATAGTTAAGATTCAAAATTACGCAAGGGGGTTTCTTTTCCTCATACCAGTGACCAATCGGAAGGAAGGAAGGAAGGATGAGAAATGAGGAATGAGTAATAGAGAAAGGAGGAGGAGGAGGAGGAGGGTCAAATAAACCCTACGAATAATACCAGCTTTTGCTGCAATCTGTAGCCTCTTTCCGCAAACAGTCACATTACCGAGCAATCCACCGGTTGCTTTTCCTCCATCTTAATGTGGAGCGTAAAAGCTGGGGTCAAACATTACGTGCTTTCTGACAGCTAAAGGGACACTTTAAGCTCAACAGAGAAATGGCCGTAAAATTTTATTTGGAGAGAGAGAGAGAGAGAGAGAGAGAGAGAGAGAGAGAGAGAGAGAGAGAGAGAGAGAGAGAGAGAGAGAGAGAGAGAGAGAGAAATGACAATACTGTATTGACATCTTTTATTGTAAGTGCCTAAGAATAATCATAAGTTTACATAAAATATCAATGACTTAGATGAAGTCACAATAAATGAAACATCTTTAGCAATCACGCAACATACAGTACTTAGCAACTTCTGCAAATATGTGATATTTGTATACAATAACCTCAGAACAAATGTTACCCACTTCCCATTCAGCTAAGCTCTCAACGCTGGCGTAATTCTACGCACGAAAGAATTAAGTAAGGAGAAGCTAGAAATATCTCTCACCCAAATTATACTAGTTAAGCAATACGTTCTGGCATGGCTTACACACATCGAGGTCAACAAGAAACGATTGCACGAAGTCTTGTCAAGATGAAAACCAGGAAGTCCTCGGTAGATTTTGACTTTCAAAAGATATGTAAATGAATGAGAGTGAATCACATTCACAGGTGTACGGTATTAGGAGAAATTGGAAAGAGATCACTGGAAGAGTTGGGGCTACTTCCTTTCTTTAGAAAGAGATGAGTCATTCCGTTCATGTGAAAGGGCATTTAAAAGAACTATGAAATGAGAAAAATTTACATTACATATAAGAGCCACGTACTCTGTCAATTCACATTCTTAGAGAATTGAGCTGGATTAAAATTGTGGGCTGAATCTTAGTCAGACCTGGCCAGTCTTTTATTTAACTGGTCGAGGTCATGTTAAATGATAAGACTTAACTGTGCCCAAAAGAAACAAGTAAAAAATGCGCCTTAGTTTCTTCGGCGCAATCGAGTTTTCTATGCAGCTTATAATGAAGGCCACCGAAAATAGATCTATCTTTCGGTGGTCTCGCTATAATGCTGTATGAACCGCAGCCCATGAAACTAACCACGGCCCGGTGGTGGCCTGCCCTATATCGTTGTCAGACTCACGGTTATGACTAAATTTAACCTTAAATAAAATAAAAACTACTGAGGATAGATGGCTGCAATTTGGTACGTTTGATGATTGGAGGGTGGATGATCAACATACCAATTTGCAGCCCTCTAGCCTTTGTAGTTTTTAAGATCTGAGGGCGGACAGAAAAAGTGCGGACACAAAAAAGTGCGGACGAACATACAAAGCCGGCACAATAGTTTTCTTTTACAGAAAAGTAAAAAGCAAGCAATTCTACAAATTCGTTTTGACATTTAAACCTCATCTCATAAATTTCCCCAAAGTAAATGTTAAATATGGACTAACTTACAACACAATGAATTTCAAGGAAAGACATTAAAATTCAACCATCATCGGCGGTTCAAAAGAGGAATTCTTTGCTCGAAGGTTCGGAGACAGTTTAGCTATTATTGGCAAACTTCAAAAGTAGGAAAAAAAAAAAACAACAGCAGAAGCTTAAAATGAAAGGCACCTGTTCCCTTGACCGACTAACCAACAAAGACAGACAGCTGTTTCAAGGTTTAACAGAAATGTTTTTTCATAAAAGCGGCATATTCCTCAATCACTGAGGTTATGCCCCTGACAATTAAAAGCCGCTACCAGCTACAAAACTCTATTCTTAAAAACAATACTGCACTCATAAATTAAAGGAAAATGTATGCTTTGTCTTAAGAATGTTATGTAAGGTAGGATGATGGGGGAGGGGGGGGATATGGATATGAGTTACCGGGATCATGATAGCCCCAGAAGGGAGTGAAGGAAAATCCGAGTATAAATGTTACATACTGGCGATCAGGAACGCGTGAGCACTCATCACACGTTCCTGATCGGCAATATGCTACCGATAAAGAACGCACGATGAGTGTTCCATTTTTGGTTGACTGGTTTGGGGTAAGACGCTTTGTGTCTGCAAGGGCCCTTTCCCTCATTTAAGACGCTGAAGGGGTTAAGAGGCTTAATGGGGATCTCTGGGGCCTGATCAAATCAGTAATAGATATGCATTGCCGTTCCTCAATGCAGACAGAATGTCACCATCCTGTGGTGTAGGCAGTCTCCAGTCTATATTATTATTATTATTATTATTATTATTATTATTATAGAGCTTCAATAACTGAGTGAAAAGACAACCGAGACTCGGCAAGAAGTCGGTGAAAATTGGTGAAAGATACTAAAGAGCAATAGAGAATACAGTACAAAGAACTGACAGCAAATACATGATACGTTACTGTGTAGTTGCTGCAATAACCTAGACATAATTTGGAAATGAACCTGGAATCCATAACTCGATAAAAGCTTCAAGACCAGGAACACTGGAGTGGATCAGAAAACTTGAAAGTCTACGAGGACTTAAAGGATCATGGGTTGAAAACTAATGCAATTTAGAAACTTCAGCCCTCAGATCTACGACACAGAGACAACCCGTCTGTGGAGATTCTTGTAGAAACAAGACCAGTGAGAATAACAAGAACGATGCTAAAATAATCTCAATAAGCGGATTATTAGAAATTCAATAAATGAAGAACCAATAAACTTAAAAACATGGCAAACAACGGCCGAAATCTTTTGAATGAAAAGTTCGCAGGTACACAGATAACCACTTGAAAGGTATGATAGAAGTTACTGCAAAATAAAAGAGAGAGAGAGAGAGAGAGAGAGAGAGAGAGAGAGAGAGAGAGAGAGAGAGAGAGAGAGAGAGAGAGACGTCCATTATTCTGTGAACATTAAACACACCAACGCTGGATACACGTCTTTTAGTTACAAATGAAAAACTAGAGCCACTCGTTATTTTCACCTGAGAGAGAGAGAGAGAGAGAGAGAGAGAGAGAGAGAGAGAGAGAGAGAGAGAGAGAGAGATTATTCTGTGAACATTAAACACACCAACGCTGGATACACGTCTTTAGTTACAAATGAAAAACTAGAGCCACTCGTTATTTTCACCTGAGAGAGAGAGAGAGAGAGAGAGAGAGAGAGAGAGAGAGAGATCGCCTCAGCGTCCTCACTCACAGACAGACTGACGTAAACAATTTAGCCACTTCACTCAAGGAAAATGAAAACATAATACCCCCACCAAAGACAACATATGCGAAAGCACGCTACCCATAAGAAAGGGTCCGCATACAAATTCACTTTTTACAATACGCTGAGAATTCTAAAAGGTAAACTAACATTTATCGTACTTTAATCAGTAATAATAATGAATTTACCTTAACTTTCACCCGTGATCAGCGCCAAACGAAGCTTACCTGGAATGAAACGAAAAATAAAAAAATAAAGATTTCATCATCTTTACCTTCAGGTCTATTTGTCAATACTGGAAATCTCTTCAATATAATTAAGTACTGAATCCAGGCTTTAAGTCGACAGGCAATCTATTACTTGAACAACTACTCTCCTTGGACTTCAATTCAATTATCAATGCATTTAAAACTTCTGCACCACTGTTTTCAATATACAGCACCAACCCACACATCTGATTGCAATGGGCAGAAAATCTACTTTCATGATCAAAATCCTAACACATAACCGGTTATCGTCTCTCAAGGCCAATGAAATTTTGTCATTGCTCGGAAACATTTCAGAAAGCTTTTGACCGGGCCTGGGCACGAGGACCTTGAATTGATTTCACACTCTCCATCAATCAATATTACAAGTTGGGTTCTAACCCATTCCTTTTACTTCATGAATGACCCTATACACCACCTCACTGCCCTAACCACTCATATGCAGATGACTCTACTCCTCATAAATCCTCCTCCTTCCCATCTTGCCTAATCTTCAGGTCATTCTCACCCTCACTCGGCACTGC
>NC_089752.1:107310100-107400100 GCF_040412425.1 Macrobrachium rosenbergii
TACCTCTCTCACTCCATGTACCAAGAAGCTACTTAGTCTTTCTCTCATTTTCTCTCATAACATTAAGACCTAACCATTCAAAATCCCATCCATTCTTTTCAATATAGTAACCTCTTTCCCATCTCTATGTACACTGCATCATCTCCGCATTTCTTTCCCTTTTTGAATGTTCTTACGATTCACATAATTGCAAAAATAATTCATCTCATCTGGTTCGACCTCTTTCCTTTCTTTTTCATTCCACACTCACACTTCACTGAGAGAGAGAGAGAGAGAGAGAGAGAGAGAGAGAGAGAGAGAGAGAGAGAGAGAGAGAGAGAGAGAGAGAGAGAGAGAGAGAGAGAATTTTAGAATAAGAAATCATGAGTCAACAGTCATACAGAGACTTTTTGTTTACATACTGTGGTTTCTGCTACATTATGCTATTATTCTCGATAGCAGTAGCATCCATTTGTTGTTCTTTTAGATGCATGAAACCATTCCAGTACCAAAAACTTTAAACATCCCATTTTTAAAAAGGATTTGGAGATAAACTAAGCATAAAATACATATGTATTAGATAGAAGTCTTACTTTAAAAAAATGCATAAGTCCGTCCATATGTATTCAAAAGCTGTCTAGGGGAATTGTATAGACAAATTTTTATATCTTTTATCACCGGAAAGGTAAAGTTCAAGTTATTTCACAAATGGCAAGACCGTCCATCAAAGGAGAGATACCACAAGCAGCTATCTTCATTCTGCCAATCAATGAATGAAAAGTAGTAGCAAAGAAAAGAAGAGTAAGACGTGTCAGAATATCAAAGCATCCCCTATCCAATACTAATCCCCACCACCATGGCCTTACACCACCATTACAGATACACCATCTGTTTATCTCGAACAATGACGTCATACTCCCACACTACAAGACGTGCCAGTGGGTTAGCTGGGAAAGAGGGGGACAGGAGAGGACAAAGAACAAGTCATGTTGAAGAAGTGGAGAAGCTTGACACTCTTACAATGTTGCAGGTGAAACATGTCTGCATATCACAAAAATGTGTTGAGGGATTTATAACCTCACCACATATAAATTTTTTTGAGTTGCTGTGACAAACCAAAACAAATGACAAGAACTAAACAAGACGCATAAAAAGAAATACATAATTGTAACACGTGTGTAAGCACTGAATTTTACACAAAATATGTATACTTAATTTACCAAAGAATATGTGAATAAAACAAGAAAAAATATACTAGAATGCAATGCAAAACCAAGGAGTGATGGGAAAAAAATCTAAACCTCTATGAAAACTCTTCAAAAGCTTTCTTCAACACCAACCACTATTTGAAGGGCATCACTTAGACATCTACTACACACAAGTCCTACAATCAATTCATTTCCACTTCCTAAGAGAGAAGCAACAATGTTTTCTTTGTTCAGCTTTACTGAAGATCCTGTAGTGAGCTCTTTAAGACACCTCAATTACTAGACAAGATTCAAATTATTCTACTGAACCCAAGCATTATGAAGGGGTGTTTGTTTGATACAACAATTTATATGATGACATTTTCTCCATGTTTCAATAAATTAATGGATGCTATGAAAGCAAAAACAACATACAGAGCTTTGTATTAAAAATGTTAATAGAAGCAACACAAGCTACAAACTGACAAAGAAGGGTAAAGAAAAAAATTTCATCGTTTCAGATTATACCAAACCTATTACTGGTCAATTAGCACATCGCACATCTTATTCGCATTCTATTATTCCTCAGTCAATCTTGTTTTTATATGACCGGAACTTTTTATGGCAAAACGCTAGAAGGTTATTTC
Source organism: Macrobrachium rosenbergii (assembly GCF_040412425.1). Taxonomy (NCBI): domain Eukaryota; kingdom Metazoa; phylum Arthropoda; class Malacostraca; order Decapoda; family Palaemonidae; genus Macrobrachium; species Macrobrachium rosenbergii. The sequence continues at coordinate 107,311,914 of NC_089752.1, forward strand.
TATGATGATGATGGAGTAAGTTTTAAAAAATGTAGTTTACCTTGCAAGAAAAAAATTAAGATTTTTCCTACACATTTTTCCTCTTCAGTCCTAGCTTGGGAAACAACGATAAAACCTGTAAACTTTTGATGTACTCAATAGCTGGCGTAATGTAGAATTCAATAAAGTGACTTGCTAATTAGTAATGAAGACCCACAATGAATCCTATCCAGAACTTTAAATAAGTGCCTTTTACATTTCACAGAATTCAAAATAACAAGCGCTAACAGCTGAACTTCGACCCTCTCTTTCAAAGCCTTTGAACTGACAAGCACTGCAAACTGATTGTACCCACCCTCATTCAGTCTTCTACACTTTCATTTTCAAAATTAACTGGTTGGACCCTCCCTCATTCAGTCTTCTACACTTTCATTTTCAAAATTAAGTTAAAAATTATAAAAGCATCTGGATCACTGTACATACTGGAGGAACGATATGACACGCACCATCTGAAATGGTTAAGGGGCCCTTATGAGGGTAGAAAGTGGAAAAGCTCAAGAAATATCAACGAGTAAAGAGCTGTTAGCTAGAGGCAGCTGAAGAGTATTTTCACTGATGGCATTATTAGAATATTTAAAATATAAAATAAAGGGAGGGATTGGATGAGAAGAGTGGAAAACAGGTTGTGAAAAACAATAATAATAGTGTATAGTACAAATAAAATAGGAATGCAGTGTGAAAAGTATAGAATATGAAAAGTATAGAATAATAAGATTGCTTAAGCAGGCTATGAAAAATGTTGGAGAGAATTATACAGTCATACGTATGAGCGCATGTTTACACACACACACACACACACAATTGCTGAAATCCTTACCTTAAGAGAATCGTTTTCGATCGCTAGCCGATTAATCTGAGACTTGTACTCAGTGCAGCGGTTTTCGGCTTGCTCCAGCTGAGCCTCAAGCTCAGCCTCCAACTCCCGGCTTCCATTCTGGAACTCTTCCAATTCCTCTCTCGTCTCTTCAAGACTGAAAAGTAAAATGATAACAAACATTACTGTCAAATTACTGAACACAAAAATCACATGTACAAGAAATATAATGTACTGATGTAATATTTTTCAATAAAAAATTTCATACTAACTACATTCTATTTCATGAATAACAGGAAAACAACAAAAGCAATCAAAATTTCTTCTTAAGACATCCATTAACAATAGAAGTACAGGTACATTTTTTTAAAATCATGATTGCTAAAATTCATCCAATCATCTACCTCTGGAAGCTCTGTGTTATTAACTACATACACCCATAATTTTCATTAGTACTTCTTTATAGCAAAAATGTTAGAAAATTTTAAATAGCATTTCTGAGTAGCACAAGTGTCAGAGAATAGCACAGGTCATCAGTGTCAGACTTAACTAAACGTAAATACTGTAAACAAAGAAATGCCAAATACTGAAGGCTTGCACAATCCCAATCTTAGAAAAGAGAAAGATGTTCATAAAGGAACTGTCTAAATTGATTACACTGGCACATGATAATCAAAACTCAAAGCTATTTCTATTTACACCAAAAGTAACACAACTTGTTTCCTGTTACAAAACCTCCATAACAGACATTTAACAAAGGTCTACATAGTGTTCTGCAAAAGCAGGGTTAGTGCAGATGGAAAAGACTTTCATTCTGTAAGCTTCCTAATTTCAACAAATTGTAAGATGGGTCTCTTGGTATTATAAGATAATCCTCACAGAAATTTTAACACCTTTAGTTTTAGGCTATCTCCCTATTTTGAGCTCCTCATGTAGTAAGAAAACAAAAGTAAAAACTTAAAAAACTAAATTCATTTTTTAGCATTTCTTATAAACTGTTTTTAAATTATTTCCCATCTCATCTATCTTATAATAAATGATTCTGAATAATTTTCACTTGTGTTCACATTCTCTCCATATAAAACACTCTCCATATAAATCCAAAACTATCTTCCTGATCCTATGGATAATGGGTATTATCCCAAAGCTCAGACCAAGGTATTTTATGGCCAGTGTCAGGAAAAGATAACCCTAAGATGCAAGACCCACAGATTATCACCATGACTGTGAGTGTGGTGATGGTAAAAGTTACAAACAAAAATGAGTAAAGATATGTGGGATATTGAGCTTTCCAGAGTACCACAGTAGAATGTTAACTTTCAGATGCTTTAGAGAGACAGATTTAATGTACAACATGATATTTACAGAGTGGCTTCAAATTTAGCAAACTAAAATCGTTCTGTTGCACAAGGAAAATCCATAAAAATAAAAAGTAGGGGAATGACAGTTGGGGCAGAATGGGAGAAGTATGAGAATACCCTAAGTGTGAGAGAAAGTGCATTTTATGTTACAATTACAGTACTTCATGCTTGAATTTTCCAGTATATTGCATTAAAGCATAAAATATTACTCAATAAAACACACAACTAAACTGAAAGTGTTCTTTGCATGAGCTTTACACAAAATATTTTTCAAAGCATCATAGTTTGTGTAAAATACTGTATAATGAAGAGGGGGTTGTGGGAACCTATCCCTCCTTCTCCCATTAAGTTTACTGTTCAATATTTTTTTGGTTTCCAGGAACCTAATAACTAACAACTAACATAAAATATCTTTTACATAAGTGAACAAGTAAACTTTTATCTTTGATAAAAGTTTACATGTTCAAGATAAAAGTTTACACGTTCACTTACATAAAAACCCTTGATAAATTATACAGCAGTACAAAACTGCTAAAACATAAGTGGACCTACATCAAATGGCCTTTTCCTACAAGTACACTATACAAAAGGAACATATTTTTAAAAATCATTCAATAAGTCTACCTTTAGTTCACAAGAGTTTTGGAAAACTGTTTTGTTATACTGCAAAATAAAAAAATAAAATAAAATAAAATAAAAAATATAATTCCCACATAATCTTAAGCTATCGTGACATTAAGTACCTCGTTCCAAGGAATACTGGAGAGCAACCTGAGGAAATTGTTCATTTCCTGTGAAGAACACACCATAAAGTCACCTGTTCTCACAAATTGAACCATCCCTAAAATGGTGACCAAGATCACTGGTGTTACGTTGATCAAAATTTAAAATTTCAATGTAAAAACATTAACTTTGCCTAAATTCACAGGAAAATTTTATTATTTTTTAACTTCTACAGCAATTTACTCTTAAATCCTATTGGTTAGTAAATAAACTGCCATAAAAACTAAAGCATTTTTATATAACAAACCAATTATATATTCAGTTGCAGCAATGGAAAACTCGCTAACAAAATTTCACAAGATTCTGTTTTCAGTTTTGAGGAAGAGTGTAACAAACACATCCTTCCTCCCTGACTACAAATTTCACTCAAATGATAATAAGCCAAACTTTACCTGGGAGCTTGGCCAAAGGGGGAGAAAACAGCAGCTGGCAACAGATATTTCACTAATCCTAATATCTTCATTACCTTTAAAATGCAAGGTCTTGGCCCTTTTCACTAATTACTCCCTTTCATTTTTAACCCATAACATGCAACAGTTAATAAATAAACCCAACATACATAGTAATAAAGAACAGTATGTGAAAGTCTCAAGACTCAAACTAAAAATTTTAGTGGTACATTTGCACTTGATCATGATTTCACAGGGCTTCCTTTAGTTGGTAAAAAGGATATAAATAAACCAGAGAGGATTCAAAGTAAGCCGTAATGATTAACTAAGGAACATTTTCCTCACAGATTAGCACAGGCATTGAAGACCTTCAAGGGTCCTGATAATCTCTGTGCAACCATGGCAGTGCAGAAGTAATTCTCTCTCTCTCTCTCTCCACATGGAAGATAATAACATAAGAAATAATCCTTAATGCACAAGTAATCAAACCTTAGTACTGTAATAAGTCAAGTTATCAGAGAAATTACCCAATTACATGTTATATAAAGTTTTCGTCACACAATGTTCATTGCAGTTTCATTGAACAATCCCAATACATGACTGGCAAATTTCTTTACAAGAAAACAGCTTAAATATCAGCTTTGCCATTTTACACTCTTTAGTAACATAACATTATTGGCCAAAAGGGTTTTAACCTAATATTCACTCCTGTGTACTACTACATACCTTTCCTTGACTTAATGATATACTCGTTGCAGACAATGTATGACTGTGGTGGAGCACACATTGTTTTATAAAGTGATAACAATCTAAGCTACAAAATTTCTCCTTTTTTCTTTTTTTTTTCCTAAGTCCCTATCATCACCACTTCCAGTTCTGCCATTTATGTCTTTCTCAGGATTTCTCTTCCACCCCCTACTCATTTCCAGCCTCCCATCTCCAGTTAAATTTGGGTTTTTTAAATGTTATTACCAGTGAGTTTACCAAGTCTTAAGAAATACTGGAGAAATAATAAAGGCATAGTCCCCATCCATTTCACATTAGAATAAAAAAGCTATAAAATAACTAACACACCAACAATGCAAATATGACTGATCAGATCTGGGACAGGAGGTAGCCCTAAATTAAGCATGGATGGACAGGTACTTCTGGCCAATACTCATCATCATTAACATTTTCATGATGAATTTTCCCTTTATGGGGTTAGTTCTGAAATGAGTTCTCCCCATTATCTTCTGTCTGATAAAATTTCTTCCTAAACTCTCCTCTGGTCAAGATCTTTACTTATACCTCATGATTTTCTGGGTGTTCCTGGTGTTCCTTGCACTGCTTCTTCTACACCTATGACATGTCTGAATAAATGTTCCTCAGCCCTTTTCTTTAAATGTTTGGGCTATCTCAATCTTTGAGATCAACTATTTTTCATCCACTGGACACTACACCTCTCAGCAACTCCTCCTTTTGTAATATGGATACACCTTTACGGACTGTACATTTTACCAGTGGTCTAACAATCACTTTTCATATCATCAGGATGCCCTTACTGTTTCCTACTGCCCTCTCTTTTGCTTTGCAGTCCAGTAGGTTACAAGTTAAGGTACTGGATGTTTTTCCTATTTACAGTTAGTCTTTTGACCAAAACATGGTCTCTGCCTCTCTTCTCACCCATCTGCTTCTCTTATATATTCTGGTTATTGAAAATAACGGTACCTTATTCCATTTTAATTTTCCATTTCAAGGTATCTCCTATGGAATTCAGTGCATAGTACTGTAGAGAGTTCTACCCAAAAACTCTCCCATAACATCCATATAGCCATTTTCTTGACTGGAAATTTCTCTTGGCTTCCTTGCTAGTCACTATAAGATTTGTTTTACTTAGTCACTTCAACTCTCTCCACTCTATGCCATTCTTCCGTCTTTCAACATCTTCCTATGATTCTGCTAAAACTTGGTTTTACTCCAAGCAGAAGCTCCCAAGGGCCTTCATTTCTATTCTCCTTTGTAGCTTTCTCCATTTCTAAGATAAAAAATAATGGATTCAGAGATGAACATTTATCTCAAATTCTTCTGATCTTGTGTTCTAATACTGTAGCATCACTAGCTAGCTTCATGAGTCTTTTTTATCTCAATTTTTATGATGTCCATCTCATTGTCTGCATTACCAACTCAAAACCACACACACACGGTAAGTGGATAATCTCTTTCTCTTTGCATGATACTCTTCCTGCAGTTGTCTCATTATAAAGACTCTCTCTTCCATTGATTTCCCTGACATTAAGCAAGAAACTGACAATTGTCAGTTTTAACAATAGTGCTGCTCTACTGACCTATTTCATTTGTCTGATTCTTCCAGTCATTTATGGGACAATGTAGTGTCATCTAGAGAATGGAAAATGTCTGACGTATACCATTTACAACCAAACAGGTGTACAAGCATAACTGGGTGCTGAAAAATTAAACCCTAATAAAATGAATTACTACAGTACATATCACAGCAGCATTCCCCCATCAACCCTATCACGGGCTGACCAGCAAAAGTGCAAGCACAAATTTCCGGAGCACAAACAACAATTCAATTATCTCTCACTCTTGCTTATAAACTGGACTGGCTACCTATTAGAGGAAAAACACAATAGAAAGTATGCTTTGATAAATACTGCAATAGAATATCGCACCTAATATTCAAGACCCTCTCTACCAATACATGTGATAACTGATAAATATTGATTGAGTGAGAAATTTAACAAAGTACTCTTTTAGTAAATGACACCAGGGGTACCCATAAAGTTTCAAGAAGAAACAAACAGTTGTGAAAACTGGACACAATAAACAACAGACACATAGACACATATAATATAATAGAAAAAGACATACACAGAAAAATTTAATATAATAAGAAATACATACATAGAAATATCTAACATCAGATATGACACTGAAGAAGTTATTTGAAAACTTTCACTCTTCTATTCAAATTCTGATTTCACAAAGAACAAGTTATTCCAGAAAAATATAGACTATGAAAAAGTTATTCAAGAAAACTATGAACCAAACCAAATGAGGGACTCCAACAAATAACAGATAGTCAATGCAAAGACAAAAAGAGAACCTACTCTACTTTGTATTTGTTAATCCAATTATCCTTAACTGACATAGCTAAGGTACCAAATATGTCCTAGTCTTATACCTTCAACTTTTCCTTAGGTTTTCTTCTGGGTCATAAGTCAGGAAGACAGCACTGCTGGTGTCATGAGCAAGAGACTCATAAGCAATGTCAGTCTTTGCTAAAGCAAGGCACTGCAAGGTCACTAGCACTGGTAAGCTAAGAGTGTATTGATCTGGAATTGTGCTGGGACAAACTTTTACCCGCAATAGGTACCTTCCAACAAAATTCCAAGCCTACCCTGGTAATTTCCCGAGGGCTACCTATTTTCCTGCAATATCTAAAACAATATTCTTAACAGTAAAACTAAATTGGCTAAGTTACTTTTCTTCAATAATACACATATCCATGATTGTGGAAATTACAAGAAGGCTTCTTATTTATGGACTTGCTTGTCCTTGTATGTGAAGAAGTTCCCTTAGGGAACCTTTTTAAAGTTTTTGTCCTCTAGATCTAGGTTGCTTAATATCTAAAGAGTACTGAAGTGCATAGAAGACAGATTTGCGGTGCAGTCTGTGCATGGACAGAGATGATGTGCAGTTAATGAACCTTTTGTACAAGTTGAAAAAAAAATAAATGGTATGTAAGTTTTTGGTACAGACGTTCATCTTTGATTCATCAGCTGAAGGATGAATAAAGCAGTGACTTTTTTTCTGGAACTATCACCTGTTTGGGTATTTAATGTCTCCTTGGCTCTTTAATATCTTGATAGATAGATTTTGTAAGAAGTCAGGTAAAGGACAACTTATGTAGGTGCAAAGGTGAACAATAAGAAATTGTGGTTGTGAATAGTGTGCAGTAAAGTGAATGATATCTGTCTGTGATACAGTTTACCAAGGATAAAGAAGTGAAACCAAAAGGATTACTGTAGTGACACTTTCAAAAGGAGGTTGATGGTAAATGTGGGTGATAGTAAGGTTATGAGGGCAAGTGGAAACCAGGAAGTTGGAGCTATGAATGTTACTATGAATATCAGGAAGGAGAGAAGAGGATGATTCACATGATGATACCAATATTTGGGATTATATTGTTCATGGTAAAATGAAGAAAAAGGAATGCCATAGTATAAAAAAAAGTTAAGTGTACCTTAGTTTTACCAGACCACTGAGCTGATTAACAGCTCTCCTAGAGACTGGCCCGAAGGATTAGACTTATTTTACATGGCTAAGAACCAATTGGTTACTTAGCAACGGGACCTACAGCTTATTGTGGAATCCGAACCACATTATAGCGAGAAATGAATTTCTATCACCAGAAATAAATTCCTCTAACTCTTCATCAGCCGGCCGGGGACTCGAACTCGGGCCTGGCGGGTGCCAGTCCACAGCTCTACCGACTCGCCCAACGAAGAGCTTATGCCATAGTATAAGAAGGCAAGGAAGGCATGAGGGTGTTTGGAAAAATGTGAATAGTAGTGAGAGACTAGCCTATGGAGGCAAAGCTTGGTGCATGAAGGGGTGGGTTGTTGAACCAACAAGGCTATCCATTATAAAAATGAAGTGCATACATTCAGTGTATAAAAAGGTTGATGCTATTGAGATGAACTGTTCACACAGTACAAGAGTGTGAAGTATGGATTGAAAAGATGAAGTGTTCTGAGGCTGGAAATATGAAAAAAAAGGGAAGAGTATAAATTTACTTCATTCTCCAACTAAATGAAATTCCAATTTAAAATTTCAAACACTCTCATTGAGTGCATTATCACATAACTTTACTGCATTTATTATACTACATTTATTGTACAAGTACTACATTATTTTTATGCTCTGAATCATATTTAAGCTTTGAAATGGTTTAAGGTAAAAAATTTTTTTTTTTTTTTAAATAGGTCTAAGATAATATAAACTGGTATATATATATTTTTTTCACAATCAATCTTAAAAAATTAAGGATGTTTAAATAATGATAAAATCACGCAAAGGAATATAAACCATTCAGTACTGAATCACTGCATTTACTCGTTATCGATTACAACAAACATCTATCTTGACTTTAAGTAAAAACAACAATATGTCATCATTTACATCGCACCCAACTCTTACGGTCATATAAAATAATTATGCTGCACTTGAACTTCATCTCCATGTTTCCACTTTTTGACTTGGTATTTCTACTTATTCCTTAAACATCCACCCCTTCAAATGGTTGCATGACAGGAGACAGACAGAATTACATTTTATATCACATGACACAGGGAAGCCATATCCTGGTACGGAAAATAATATGCAGTACAGAAAATTTGCGAAGAATTTAAACAGTGCATACTACTGGATTATGTTTAAAAGGTAAGTAATCCACAATCCAAGACTAAGTATGCGTGGTCTAAGGAAGTAACAGTGATTCAAAATATCTGAAACCCATTAAACATGAACACATTTCAGCATGAGAATAACAACAGCAGCAAATATGAAGTCCACTTCCAGAAATAAAAGGAATGATTTTCAGGAATGCATAACGTTTACCTATGCACTGGCAACCCTTGCCTTTTTGATGTTAGGCGACCATAATTATTTCAACGCCTTTAGAGATGTGGCAAATGACATCAGTGAATACTTTTAACAAAATGACATTAGTGAATACTTTTAACAAAATGACATTAGTGAATACTTTTAAGTCTTGATATCATATCTAGGACTGTTGATCGGTTTGTTTCCCTGTGACAAAGTGAAGGTGAATGAAATTGCTGTGTTTACGCATACCGAATTTCAACGGCTAAATAATCAAGTGGCCAGCAATGATGTCCTATCTTAAGGGTTAGGGGAAAAACGAGCTTGAAAAACTGGTCTCCCTTTGGATTCGGTAAGGCACGGTAAGTATTCTAAACACTGGAATCTCCAAGGACAAAAAACTGTTGAGGAATGTTAGTATAAAAGTTACCTTTCACGGAAATCTATGAGAATAGTATAATGGAAATCAGTCAATAAACGTGTGCACAAGAGACAATTATCTAATTTTGCTACGAAATTCTGAGATTTTCCACACATGATAATGGTACACCCATAAAGCATTTACAAAAGATAATGTCATACGTACGCAATGAGCACATCACCGCGAAATAGTAACTAGTTGATACCAAGCGCAAACAGTGGAAGATGCCACAAATATCATTTAACTGTGCACAAAAGACAATTTCATTAAATAACTATTTTGATTCCACCCATAAACAAACATTTCAAAACCATGTTTAGCGTGCACAATGTGTTACATACAACTGAATCTGACAAGCATCACCCAAATTATTCAGTAAAAAAATAAGTCTGATATACAATCGAAAGGCTTTTTCGACCGCGACAATTAATGATATAAGTTACCTTTGCAAGTCGTGCATACAGCATGTTGGCTAATAATGATCAAACAACCTTTTCTTTGGCATGCAATGAGCTAGAATCAATGTCATTAAACCCCTTGAGCAGTGGGCATAGCGCCAAATGTCAAATACATCGCGTGACGTAATTTCCCTGGGTTACACCCAACAAATACAATAGAAGATGTAAGGGCTCCACACTTCACTGCTCATACTTAAGAATTTCAGATATTGATCTGCAGCAAATGAGATGCGGAGAACACTGTTGCAATATACCTCATGTCATTAACTTAATAGTTTTTGGCCCGTCTTAGCATTTTATTAGTAAGCCTCCCACGTTACCTTTCGAGTGAAATTTTATCACGTGCAAAATTGCTAACATGTATTTCCTTATCTACTTCTCTTCCTGAATATTCTATCATGAAGAGAGAAATATTTTTCTCGCTGTTAAAAAAAATAATCTTACGTAAGCTGCCTTCTTTTTTTCTGCTCGTGTAGAATGTTTGACGTCAGCCTTGCACTACCAACAGCTGGCAGGTGTTTTGATCTAACAGCTTCGTAGCTTAGGAAGAGCCAGGCTTCCTTGTGGGGAAAAGGCAGTTCGGAGGAGAAGGTAGAAAGTATGAGAATGCGAGAGAGGCAAATGTCAGGAATGGTAACTCACCTCTGTCTATACTCGAGGGCTTTCTTCTTCCAGAATTCCGCTTCTTCCTCCGCGGAACCGAACTGTAATGTTTCCCCACTCATTGTTTCGAAGGGCTGAAAATCAGGTCGGCGAGACTATTATAAAATAAGAGCAGACCAGATATCACCACAAACGACTATTTCGAAATATTTCTGTGACAAAATCGCTGAGAGCTGTTTCGCTTCACTTTTCAGCTCTACGACTTGTAAGCACCTTCGCCTCACTCCCGTCCTGGCGCACAACCATTCGCGTCTTGGTTTACGAAATTCCCAACTTTCTGCAACGTCTCTTCATTTCAAACACATGTCGCCCTCAAGTTTCACATCATTCCACCATCGTGTGCGCAATCAAACGGACAACACAAGGAAAATATGGAAAATGTTGTCAGAGACACAAGCACACTAATTCACCGTTCCACAGCTGCCATTCGACTAAGGAGGCCAGCAGCCAGCAGACGACACGGAGCGTTCAGATCAGCTGATGGTTCTTCCCACAGAATGCTTTCAAAATATGCCACCAGAGTGCACAAAACGTCACTGGTGCACTTCACATTCCATCGACAAACCTGTAAAAGAAATTTTTTCTCATGAAATCACTCTACGATAAATTTAAAACAATAGATTGCAACCTGCTCTGACAGAAGCATTAGACAAGAGTATAAATGAATCAAATTAAATTTAATTATTCATGATGCGCACTTAAATGCAGGGCACGCCAAAATGACATTAATTAGATTTGCGAACTTTCAACGAATTGGATGGCCATGAACCCATCCCCCTCCCCCTACAAAATTATATTTAAACATTTTTTTTTAACTAGATTACTGATCATGAGTATTCTTACATAAAGTCACTCAACGTAGCGTCAGGCTTGATAAGCATTAGATATTTCAGATTCACATTGCAATTGCATAGTAGGTCGAACACATTCTATTCTGACACTAACTAGTAGCCCCCATATCCATCAATTAGTATGTGTCCTTGACACGCGACGACTGAGGACTCGATCCACTAACAACCTGATTGCTTTAATAAGTTATCCCACCAGACTCCTCGCTACGTAGTTTGATGGGCCATTAAACAGGCAATGACAAGGAACCTAACCTGGATGACAGACTACCTATCAACACTGTTAATGTAACGTAACTACATTTCTTGAATTAATTATAATGTCATATCCCAAGGACAATTATTAACAAAAACTAATATACTCAAGTGTTTATCGATGAACAATTTTAGGTCATGAGATTACTAAATGCATCTCTGTATTGTCTAACTGTAGATTTCATATCAAACTTCATGTTTACTTAGGCCAAAATAAATATGAGAATCTGTTTTGTCCTAATTAAATTTTTAGCCTTCTGCCTGTGTACACCACTCTATACATATTCATTATTACATCACATTTTATTAGAACCCATTATTGGATCGTACATAACTAAGCTATCACATATTATTAATTATACATTATTCAGAAGATGATTATGGCGCAAGCCCACAGGGGCCATTGACTTGAAATTCAAGCTTCCAAAGAATATGGTGTTCATTAGGATGAAGAGGTAAAGGGAAATGCGGAAAGAAGAGATCTCGCTTCTTAAAAAGAAAAAAATAATAAATTAATATATTAATGAATAGATCAAAATTTATTAAAATGAAAGGAGAATACTATTAGGGTAGTAATGCATTTCATCTTCGCTTGAGCTTTTGAAGTTCCAACTGCACGACTTCCTCGAGACGACTGTTCCGCAATCCAGCGGCGTGAGGAATCATGGACTTCTGGAACCGAGGCACATTTACTGCATGTTGGTGCTGGTGTTCAGCAAATCTGGTTGCTCTAAGCAGGAAAAAGGGACCATGGATCAATTGTGAATGTGAAAGATCTGTTAAATGTAAAAAGTAAAACTCAAACGACTGCCTAGTGATACACCCCATCTACCCGATATTCTTTCTTTCTTTTAGAAGTAACTTACAATTTCCAATTTATTTTGTTAATAATATTGAAAAGAACTCATCTGATGTAATTTTATCCTTTGTTTTCAGTGGAGTAATTTCAATGCAAGTGCTCACAGACAGTCTGGCAATAGATTCAAACTTTTCCAAGTCATAAAAATGCTGCAGTATCGTTGTTTCAACAATGTTGACATTCCAAGTTTGTTGCTGAGGTACACAATCCTTGAACATATTTACCACACCTTCGCTTTGTCTAGGTTTGGGATGGTTGAGACGGCTACGCTTGGCGTCAGTAGCCCTGGCGGTTCTGGCGCCAGAATATTTGACAGTCATTCAGTTCACGTCATCTCCTATCAGATGCTTCACGTGGTTGATGGGCATCTGCGCCTCTGATCTCCTCACGTTTAGGTGCTTTGTAAGGTGTTTTTGACCAAATAAGCTCTAAAAGTTTTAGTTGTTCTGCCGCCTCCGAACAAATTAACGGTTTTTAATAAAGGTGTGGTCGACTGATTTATATTTACCCTACTGTCATCCACCGACTATGGTTGCTGACCTTATTGCATACGGGTAGGCCAAACTAATTACGACACCAAAGCTGTTTGGTGCATTACAATGAAAATGCTTTTCTCTATATTCATTGTTTGTCATTTTGAACTTTTTCAAAATTTCTGTTCATCACCATTTTTTTTTTTTTTTTGTATGGGAAGGGGGGGGGCGGCTTTTTAGCTTTACATAATGTGCTGCTTCCTGATCTGCTCAAGGATTTTTTGTTAATGACTTTAATGGGTTTTTTTCTGAGCTATTATGTTTGCTGGCTATGTATTTGTAGTTCTCTTCTTTGCTGGTTATGTCTTGAATATTTTCATTCAATTTTACTGTGTGGTTTCTTTCTTTTTCATCCTTCCTGGTGATGCAATGTCCCATATCTATAAATACTGGTGGAATGGGGGCATGACAAAACAAAACAAAGAGGGCATTCTGGCTCATGATAAAATAAGAATAAACTGACCTAAAGAAGAAGTAACACCCCATAAGTGTTCTAAGTTAAACAACAGAAACAGGTAGATCAGAAGAAGAAACACAAGAATTTTAAGAAAAGTTAAAGTTAGTATATCAGATCACAAAAACCAGAGTTGGATTTGAGGACACGGTAGGAAGGAAGATAAAAAAAAAGTATACCTTAATTTTACCAGACCACTGAGCTGATTAACAGCTCTCCTAGGGCTGGCCCGAAGGATTAGACTTATTGTACGAGGAAGGAAGAGCTTCAGAGAAAGACGCAATACAGTACTGAAATTCTGAAAAAGCCGATGACATCTAGGAAGGGGATTCCAGATGCTAGGTGAGGCATTTCTCCCATAATATAGATGATACAGTGGTGAAGGGAAAAAGAAAATGATGAGTGCCAAACGAATAAAAAAACAAGGAGACTGAAAAATCAGGAAGTCTGAAGGAAATATAATCAATAAAAAAGAATAGATCCTTCAGGCTCCGGCACAGGAAAAGCATGGGAGATCACAGAGGTACACAAAGAGTACGTGAGGGATGCTAATAGGCAAAGTGGGAGGGATGGTATCAGAATCTTGGCAGTGGAGTTAAGAACTGAAAAGTCAGGGACAAAAGTGGATGAGAAGAAGAGATAGAAAAAGGAGAAAAAGGGATTTTGACAGAAAAAATCTTTTCTGAGCCCATGTCACCCGGTGAAATTATTACAGCAGAACTAGATATACCAGAGAGTCAGGAAAGACAAAAGTGGATGAGAAGAAGATAATGAAGGGTGGTGAAAAGGAGAAAAAGATCTCATGAAAAAAGCCGTTACAGCTAAACACAGTAAATAGAAGTTGGAAAAACATAAAAAATAAACACAGTAAATAGAAGTTGGAAAAAAGTAATGGAAATGAGGAGGTAGTATTTTGAAAATCCATTGTATGACAAGACAATATGAACTGGAGGATGTTAACCAGACAGAAGGATCAAGGCTGTAACTGACACCTGAAGAGGTTAGAAGAACCTTTGGAAGACAAAAGCACATAAGATTCAAGAACACTGGGAAAACAATCACTAAAAAAGCAACCCATGATATGAAAAAATACATGAAAACATAACGGATGAAACCAAAACAAGATTGTGAAAGTGTGACTACAATAACACATCATCCTCTGCACTTATTGACAATTTAGAGTATTAGTAATCATGAATAATGAATGTGTTTTCAAAAACAGACATCAATCAACACCACATTGATCAGACTAATAAAACACTATTGCTTCCTGGTCTGCCCCACACCCAACTAACTATTGTCAATAAGACAGACTTGAAGGGATGCTAAACGATTATGCAAGAAAAGTTGGTAAATTGCATGACCTTCCGTGCTAGACTCAAGGCCATAAAACTATGCAGCATCCAATGCAGGCATGCCACTACAAAATTCTACAAATATACAAAATCACAGAGGGCTCACATCCAAATCTAGTACATAACTGTTCTCAGCCTTTTGACTACAGAATTGTCAACTTCAGTATATCTCAACACATCATGAATATCAACCCATATACACATGTACACATATGATATTCCTAGGATATCCTACTAGATAAGCCAAGATGTAATGCCACAGGCTGTTACAACAAAACTAGGTACAGGGCAAAATTATAATGCATTTATACTTTGTGCCTAATTCCAAAGCTACATCAAACATCACTGCTTTCAAAACCTGCAGCAAATAATATCTAAGTCCACACAGTTGAAGGCGTTGACACGGTAATCCCACAACTATGGAGGAGTGGAACTGATCTTATGGTATTAAAAAAAGCTACAGTGAACTTGAGTTTTACTGGGCCCTGTAAATAACTACAAAAGTACAAGTGAAGAATGCAAGTTGATTTTCTAGCAGGTACTCCACTGTACATCTTCCAAGATTAACTTAAATCTTTCACTGCAGGTCAGCATCAAAATAACAGTAGGGCTGGTATATGTTTTGATAACCAAATATGTTTTAGAAAAACTCATCAATCACAATGAGCTGATGTCATGACAACAATCTGAGCACAATTTGCATGATGGGTTTGATATGAACAAACATATTCCAAGTGCAGCTTGTGTGCGGTTTGAAAAATCACATAATTTCACCCATGAATTCCCTATATCCAGAGCATCACTGTGGTACAAAATAGGACAGCTCATCAAGATTTAGTATTATGAAAATTTTCCATACAATATACAAAACCAAAAAGGACTTTTTGAAGTAAAAAGTTCAAAACAAAAACAAATATTTGAGAAAATACACTGATGTACTTTAACTGAAATTTCCTGCAAGAGCCAATGTTTTTAGCACTCATGTTATCGGCACATGAATCACTTTCAAACAAAGCGTGAAATAAAATGCAGCCTTTCAGCAAAATAATCTCCATTCAACTTCCCTATATTTGTTAATGTCCTTAGTTATAAATTTACAAAGGACTTGAAATTACAATTATTCTCTCAATTATCTGGATCAATAAGCCAAGGCCCTGTCGGATAAGGTCAACATTTGGATAAGGAAAAATACTCTGCAGGACTAAAACAGAAACTCCGTAACCTTACTCCCCACCTACCTTGTCAATACCACATAAATGTAAACAATCAATATGCTCACTGAAAAATTTATGTAAAAGCAATTAACTACCTTGTTTTCTCTTATCTGTAACAAAAGCAAAATAGGCAAACCCATTTTTCTTCTGATATGCAACACACAATACAGTACTGTAGTGTAGTGGATAAAAATGAGTATCACTTTCTTTTCCAATTTGCCCAAGCCCATTAAAGCACAGTCTTTAGAACACATTATATACAAAAAAAGGCAAACCCTTTCCTTTTTTCATCCTACCCAAACTCATTACAGCAGTCTTTAAAATACTGTACATCGCATACACAAAAAAAGTAAACCTAATAACATAAAAGTGACATTTTTATAAAATAAAGTTTTTATATACTTACCAAGTAACTACATAGCTATTACGTTTCATTTATTGGCAGCTTAAATTTGAAAATTCATGGCAGCGTTCCAATATTTCAGTGCAGGTAACTTGCCTCGCCCACTTTCGGGGAAGGATAAGTACAACACTACTAATGAGCCCAATTCGTTTATGCCCTATGCCCATGAGAGGGGAGGAGGGAGGGCTATGATCATGTAGTTAATTGGTAAGTATATATAAAACTTTATTTTATTATAAAAATGTCATTTTTATATAAGTAACTTACCAAGTAACTGCATGCATAGCTGAATCCCACATTGACAGGAGGTGGGATGCATGGGCATGTACTACTCAAAAAACACTCATGAATGGAGACAAATTTTAAAATAGTAAGTAGTTAAATGAGCATGTTTGTTGTAACCTACCTGGCGAGAGAGCTCCAGCAGGAAAATACTGCCTCTGATGTGGCTCACCTCGACCATAGTGATGTGGCAGTGAAGCCAGAGGCACCTCTACATTAGTGGGGCTTTGCAGCCGAGGAGTACTCCAATGGCTGCCAAAGCATACAAAACACAAAAGCCCTTGGCCCGGGCACAGTACCAACTAAGACCATAAAACACAAGTTAAACATACACCATAAAACAGATCAGATACCATAACCCACTTCTAGCACAACACAATGAATGATGAGTGCTCCAGGTACTCAGTAACCCCAACTTCCCAAAACTCGACAACCTAATCATGGCAAGTCAACAGAGGAGTGTAAGGGTACCCCCTATCCTTCCTCCCCTAATACCATGCCAGCCATGGATAACGGGCCAAGGGTACTGCAGTTCTCGTAAACAGTTTCGATGTCATGCAGATAAAAATTTGCAAACACTGATTTGCACCTCCAGAAAGTGTTGTAAAATAGAAGATAGGGATAAATTCCTCTTGAAGTCTCTACTGCCCTAATTTCATGGGCTTTAGCCTTGCAAATTGGCAAGTCTTCTTCTTTTATTTTAATGTGCAACTCAGAAATCACGTCTCTCATGAAGAACGCCAATGCGTTCTTGGACAAAGGACAGGTTGGATCCTTACCTGAACACCAGAGGTTAGGAGATGCGCCTCTGATATTCTTAGTTCTTTCTAAATAATACTTAAGTGCTCTTACAGGACAAAGAGCTCTCTCTTGGTCTGTAGGACCTAGAATGTCCATTAAGCCTTTGATTGTGAATGAATGGGGCCAGGAAAGGACAGCGCTTCATTCTTCCCTAGGAACCCCAAAGTAAAGCAACAGACTGTGTCTCCCTGTGTGAATCCTACCTTCTTGCTCAGGGCCTGTAGCTCACTAATTCTCTTGGCAGCAGCTAGAGCAACTAGAAATACAGTAGTGTTTTTCTTGTAAGATCCCTGAGGGATGTGGATTGAAGAGGTTAAAAAGGCGGACCTGAGAGCCATCTTAAAACATCTAGATTCCAAGATATGGAATCTGATTTCTCTTGCTTCGCAGTATCTAGTGACTTGATAAGGTCACTGGTGTCTTTATCAGTTGATAAATAGATCCTCTATGTCTGAAAAAGGAGTTGAGCATCGCTCTGTAGCCTTTGATCGTGGACGTAGCCAATCCTCATGAAGATCTTAAAAATAACAAGAAATCTGCTATTTGCACTACAAAAGTAGATGATGATATCTTGTGTCTTCTGCATCAGCTGCAGAACATTGTCCATTTATTCTGGTAGATGCTGGAGGAAGACTTTACGTCTCAATCTGGCAATGGCTTCCACAGATGATCTCGAAAAGCCTTTCACTCTGACAAACTTCCTAACAGTCTGAAGCCTGTTAGAGCAAGAGTGGATAGTCCTAGAAGGAACCGGAGAAAGTGCGGTTGCATGAGTAGATTTTGTCGCTGTGGAAGCAATCTTGGGAAGTCTACTAGGAGATCTGGAAACCACTCTTTCTGTGGCCAGAAGAGAGCTACCAGGGTCATTGACACATTGTTGTGGAAGAGGAATTTGTTGATTACGTCTCTTACCCTACTGAATGGTGGGAAGGTGTATACATCCAGGTTCAACCAGTCCTGGAGCATCACATCCATTGCCCACGCAAGAGGGTCTGAGGCTGGGGAGCAATACAAAGGGAGTTGGTGATTCCTCAACATTGCAAACAGATCTATCAATGGCTTTCCCCACCATTTCCACAGGTCGGTGAAAACCTGTGGATTCAGTGTCCACTCCATGAGTAGGACCTGTTTGCAATGACTTAATTCGTCTGCTATAACATTGAGTTTGCCCTGTATAAAGCGGGTAACAATCTTGGTTTGATTTCCTTGCACCCAGATAAGGAGATCTTTGGTCGCTTGATACTGTGAAAAGAAGTGTGTCCCTCCCTGATTCTTCATGTAACCAGAGCTGACATATTGTCCAAGCGGACTATGACTGTGGATTTATAAGTCACTGTTGAGAAATGTTGAAGAGCTAAGTGTATTGCCTTCAGCTCCTTCACGTTGATATGAAGTTCTCTCTCGGGTAGTGACCATGTCCCTGACACTTCGTTGTTTTCTAGGAGAGCCCCCCAACCCAGATCCAATGCGTCTGAGTATAATGTGAGGTTGTGGTTCAGAGGGTGTAGAGATTTCTCTTCTGCAAACCTTCCTGTTACCAGCCACCATCGAAGGTCCTCTCTGATCTCGGGGGTGATTGGGAAAACAAATTAGTCCGGGAGAAACTTCCTCTGCCAATTGACTTTCAAAAAGAATTGTAGTACTCTCGTGTGAAGTCTCCCTAAGGGAACAAACTTTTCTGTGGATGAGAGAGTTCCCAGTAAACTCATCCATTCGTTGGCCGAGCATGATGGGAGAGGGAGGAATTTCTGAACTGTCCGAATGAAGGCTTTTATTCTCTTGTCCGGACGGAAAAGCCCGAAAATCCCAAGAGTTGATCTTCATTCCCAAATGAAGAATTGACTGACTCGGGACTAATTGGGACTTGTCTAGGTTTATCAGTAGGCCCAATTCTTGGGCTAACACAAGAGTCTTCTTAGGTCCTCCGTGCAACTTGATTCCTAGGGGGAGCATAGGGGCCAGTTGTCTGAACAGAGGCAGATGTTGAACCCCATGAGATATAGCCATTTTGCCATTGGGGTGAGGACTCAGGTGAAAACTTGAGGGGCTGTTGAAAGTCTGAAGCACTGCGCTCGAAATTGGAAGACCTTCTCCTGGAACACAAACTGCAGATACTTCCTGGCCTCCGGGTGAACTGGAACGTGGAAATATGCGTCCTGCATGTCTATGGTTGCCATCCAATCCCCTTGACGGATGGAAGACAAAACTGAGAGGGTTTTTCCATTCTGAATTTTGTGGTCTGAATATAAAAATTCAGGGCGCTGATGTCCAGAACAGGTCTCCAACCTCCTGATGATTTTGGGATGACAAATAGGCAGTTGTAGAACCCAGCCATGTTGACATCTCCAACTATTTCTATGGCTCTCTTGGCAAGTAGAGACAAAACTTCCTGTGATAGGGCCAAATACCTCTCTGAGTCTCAAGAGTAGGCTGCCAAGTCGATTGGAGAGGACACTGAGGGAGATTTCTCCCTGAATTGGATGGAGTATCCTACTTTGATCACCTCTACAACACAAGGTTCTACATCTCTGTCCTTACACTTGTTCCAAAAATGTAGAAGCCTGGCCCCCACTGGTACATGGAGGATAGTATCCTCACTTGCAAGAGGAAGGTTTGCTTGCTGACTTCTTGATTGGCCGAATGGACCTAGAATACACTCGAAACGGGGCTGGAATCTACCTCTACCTCCTCGAAATGCTTGCTGTAGAGGGGAAACCATTCTAGGTGCAAACGATGCAGAAGATGAGGAACATCCAGACTCCTTAGGGCGTTAGGTGGACTGGGCCAGCAAGTCTTGTGTGGATTTCTTTTGCAGCTCTGCTGCAATATGTTCTACTGTAGCACTGGGAAAAGAGTTCATGTTGATTTAAAGGCACAAAAAGGAGTGCAGATCTCTGGTGGGGTGTGACCCCTTTGGAAGTGAATGAACAACACTGCTCTTGCTTCTTAAGTACTCCCACTGCGAACAAGGCTGCCAGCTCCTGAGATCCATCCCTGATCACTTTATCCCCGCATGAGAGCACTCCCAGCCAGTCTGTAGCGAGGTTAGCTTGGAAAGAGGTGCAATCTTCTGTTTTCTTCACTAAGGTGCTGACAGTCCAGTCAAGAAAACTCAAGATCTCAAAGACCTTAAAGATGTCCTTAGTCAAATGCTCGAGTTCAGAAGTCGTAAACAAGATCTTGGAAGAGGAGAAGGTAGATCTCTGTGACGAGTCAATTAAACTGGAGAAATCCCCTTGGGAGGAGGCAGTTACTCCCAACGACAGCACTTCCCCAGTCACATTGGATAAGTTCCTCTTTGGACCGTTCTCAGTCACATTCTCCGCCAGGATTAGAGGAATTTATTTCTCCTCTGTGGTTCATTCACAATAAGCTGAGGTCCCGTTGCTAGGTAACAAACTGGTTCTTAGCCGCGTGACAGAGCTTTCTTTGCCCTAGGAGAGCTGTTAATCAGCTCAGTGGTCTGGTTAAATTAAGATATACCATTTTTTTCTTCTTGGAGCCTAGAAGGAGTGCAGAATACTGCTTTCCCCATCTTCCTCTTTTCTGTCAACCAGCTGTCAGAGCTTTCTTGATCATAAAAGGACCATCTTAGACAGCCTAGAAGGGAATAAAGAAGAAACCAGCGAAAAGGGAATCGCTGGAGAAAAGAAGTCCGGGAAGCAAAACAAGAAGTATTTCAAAAGGGAAGTGTAGGCTGAAGCAGGTTGATCCTGTTCTATGTCCTCTTCTGCAGACGAAATGGGTGAGAGTCAAATCCTCAGGCTCATGAGTCACTGATGATTTACATAAAAGGTCCATAATACTGTCAAAGTGTTGTTTAATCGGTTCCAAAGCTGGATCCTGAACGGACGAAAAATGGAATGTGGTGCCAGATGCCTGGAAGAATTTGGCATCCACTCAGAAGGGGCGTGATCGTGCACTGACGACCTCTTGCGAACTACTTGTTGAACTGGTTCAATGGGTGCATCAGATCCTCTAGATCCCACTGTGTTTGGATCCCTTAGATCCCACTAAACACTTGGATCCCATAGATCTCACTTGATGAATGGATCCCTCAGATCCCACTGGACGACTGGATCCTCGGATCCTGATGGATGTCTGGATCGCTCAGATCCCACTGAATATCTGGATCCTTCCGATCCCACTAGGTACTTGGATCCACCAGATCCCACTAAACTGGATCCCCTTGGATGCCTGGATCCCTTGGATCCAAAAGTACGATCTCTGTGGTTTCTTAGAGATCCACCTGGGCAACAGAAACCGACGCTCTGACAGACACTACGGGCGACACGTTAGATGGATCATCCAAAAAACTACATGAAGGTTTGGGACTCGGATCCTGATCTCTGTTCCGCTTGCACGGGATTGTAAATTCAGACTCAGCCGCGGATATTGGCCTTTTCAATGGCCTGGATGCACTTTTGAAGCGCCAGCTGCGCTTTTGACTTGCTTTGCACTTGGATTCGTCGGATCCAAAATACACATCACTCGATGAAAGTGCATGAACTTCAATATGGAAGTCTTTCCAGTGGCTGTCCGCTGAGTCCTGGGAATCCTGAACAACAGGCTAGGTTGAGGGGCAACTACCCGTGGGTAAACCCCACCAACCTCCCTGGGACTTACTGTTTGCCTCCTCCCAGGTTTAGGGGAGTTTGACAGGGACCTTTATCTAGGAGCATTGGTGGGACAAGTAGCCACCTCCTCCACTGACACAACACTTGCACCGATGTCACTGGCACTAATCTTATCCATAATGCCCCTCAATGAAGCCCCTATTTGAGCTACAGTGTTCACTAAGAGACCAAATTTCTGGTCCATTCTGGCTTCCAGACTTGCAATGGCATTGGGTTCAGAAGGTTGGAAGTTGGATAATGGAGTCACAGGTAAAGTTGGAGGACTGGTGATAGGGGAAAATGCACATACTGTATAGGAGTTGGAAGGGGATGCAAAACAGGAGAACCCTGACTAACTGAATTCTTAGCTTCGGTCTTAGCCGCCGCTCTCCTACGTCTGTTTTTCTCAAGTTTGTCTAAGTAACTAGTTAAAGTCTTCCATTTCCCCTGATCCCATTCTTTGCATTCGTCACAGGTCAAGACTGAAGAGCAAGTTTGTCCTCTACATTTACAACAAATGGTATGAGCATCATATAATTCATAGAAGTGAGTTTGCTGCAAAACCTACTACTAGCAGAACTAGAGTCAGACATATCCTGAGAAACAAAAGTCCAAGCTAAATAAGCTAATGCAATTAGCGCAATCACTACCAAGACACGGAATACTTCACCAAAAAACGTTGAAAATCATCTGGCGAATTATACTAAGTCAAAAGAAAGCTGACGTTAACAACCATGTTAAGCTGTCAACTGGCAGAAATGAATTGAGCTGGTTAGTAGTGTTGTATCTATCCTTCCCTGAAAGTGGGCGGGGCGAGTTACCTACACCAAAATATTGGAAAGCTACCGCAAATTTTCAAATTTAAGCTGCAGATAAATGAAACATAATAGCTATGTACTTACTTGGTAAGTTACTTATATAAAAGTACTTTTTCTCTGTTACTTGGTGCTTACAATAGCTGGACTTTGAAAAACTTGTTAAAAGGTTTACTAGTCCTCCTCTAACTCCTCCCACTCCGCCAGTTCGACCATGCTGTTGAGACCAGCATCTTCCTATGCATCCTGTGACTCCCAGGAGACATTAAGTGGCTGGAAGAGGCACACAGGGGCCTACAGGGTCATGCTTATCAAAGTGGGGAAGCAACACATTAATTTCTTGGCTGAACGAGCCCCACATATCAATAAACAGTGCAGACAAGCTCGCCTGTGTTTCCAAGGTGAACGACCATGTTACAGAAGAGGTGGATGGCAATGGGCCCAAGTGCATGGGAGTTTGGGATCTGAAGAAGCTGTTGAGGGTACTTAGACAACACAAATGATGATTCTGCTTCCCAAAGATAGTCCATCAAAACTCTTGAACTTGAGCAGCCACATCCAAGGCCCCAGGGGAGTTGTTACGGTCACTGTTGGGGGTTCACCATGATCTTGATAAACTTATCATTACGGTCAATGTTGGGGGTTCACCATGATCTTGATAAACTTATCAAAGACTAAGCACATGCTTGTACATGGGT
Source organism: Macrobrachium rosenbergii (assembly GCF_040412425.1). Lineage (NCBI taxonomy): Eukaryota > Metazoa > Arthropoda > Malacostraca > Decapoda > Palaemonidae > Macrobrachium > Macrobrachium rosenbergii. The sequence continues at coordinate 107,335,585 of NC_089752.1, forward strand.
GCTCATTGTGAAACAACCAGCCTTATTATTGTCTTTGTCTTTTTCAGGGGCTTCCTCTTCACCAGCGGCAAATGTAGCAGCTATTTTGCTGTCAGACAAAAGTTGGAAGCTAGGATCGCCCTCGTTGCTGTCCAACCTCTCCCAAACTTCATCCTCAGGAATTCTGTCACCTCCAGTCACAAGTTGGGCCCACAAGTAGTTTACTTCGAACCCTTGGAAGTCCATCAGACCTTTTCTCCTTTCAGCATATGGTTCTAATCAGACTTAAGGGTCTGTACCGTGACATCCTTCTAAGCAACTGTGAAATTGTAGAAAGTAGGCTGAAGCAAATACCTTCAATGATTCTCCAGTGCCTGTTCTCCCTGTGTATCCAAGGCTTGCTCCTCCTCCTCCTCCTCCAACACTACCATCACCTCCTCCAGGAACTTCCTCAAGCATAGCCGTTTCGTTGCAACAATAACACCTTGGCCATTAGTTGAATGAGTGCAGTAGTATTATGATGCAAATAAATGACCATAATAGACTATGACCTTCATCACCAACTAGATTGCATTAGGATGCACTGGTGCACTGTCCATAAGAAGCAAAACCTTCACCTGATGTTTTGCAATGACCAAGTCCAGTGTCTGATGGCAAAACTTCCTAATAAAAGTGACTATGGAACCAATCAGTTATGATCTTGGAAGTGAACCAAGCCTGCGGTAAATGACAACATATCACTGGGAGCCTATCCATCAACTCACACAGGGCATGTGGTTGCTTTGCATGTCCAACTACCACTGGTTCACAGTGATGGGTACCAATAGCATTTGCACATAATACAGCAAGACACACATTGCTCGGAAATCTTTCAAACAGGTAAATTCTTTTCCTTTTCATCAGCCAAGGTGTTACTAGGCAAGGAGCAACAGAATAAACCAGTTTCATTAGCATTGTTGATTTGCCCTAAAATAAAGCCTTCTAACCTAACCTAACCTAAAATAAAGCCTTTTCTCATCAACTCTTGAAACGTCTAGTGCAATTTCTCTATTCCCTCCTCAGAAGCATCCAAAGCTTCACCATTAGTCTTCTCATGTTAGAAATCCTGTGTCAAATCTTGAACTGAAACAGCCAGCCTTTGGATGCCCGTCAGTCCACAAGCCCATGAAGGACTGCGAACTTTGTAGCTGTGGCCTTCAACTCAGCAGTGAATGCATGCACACCAGCCACCATTTGCTGATGAAACCACATCAGGTTTGACTGCTCAATGACCTCATGATGGCCTTTTGCCTTGACCTTGCTGACCTAACTCCTGGATGTCTTCTTCCCAGTCTGTAGCATACTTCTCCAGCTTGTCATGGGAAGTCTTGATATCATGCAAGGTTGACCATACAATTTGTGCAATAGACCATCCAACCTTGATTCTCTCAACGATTTCTAGTTTATTCTGCAAGATCACCACCTTCCTCGCCCTCTTAGGACGAGATGGGACCATACACAGCACACACCACAACACACAGTAATAGCAGGACCTGCAATGCTGCAGGCACTGGAACAAAAGCCAAATGCTCAGGGTAAAGCATCACGCAAGGAAACCACTCACGAACAGTTTACACAATCAATTGATCAAGAGCAACTGTACAAAGAGGGAAAATGCTTTTTGTTACCAAGAACACTGTTACCAAGTGCAACCAATCAGAGAAAGATATGTTTATGATGTACAGTATATGTCTATCAGACATTAAAAATCTAAAAGTCACAATGACGTTTGCATTTCTGGTAATAGCAACAAATCTTACAAAGAGCTTGAATCCTTGCCCACTCATGTACCTTCTACCATAAGCTATTGAACTGATGACTTATCCATATCAGCCAACTACAAGCGATAAAAAAATGTGACGTATGGTGACGTGTTAGGCGACGTCATGCTCTTAAGCCAATAACAATCGCAATAACACTCTCTCTCACTCCCTCTTTTGCTTTATCATTTTTATTGTCTTTTTCATTATTTTGTTGATTATTCATCATTTTATGCAATGAAAATTACTGTATGAAAAAATGCCAAGAAATAAACAAATGAGAAATGAAAATGGAAAAAAAGAAAGTAGGTGGGTATATGCTTTTAATTTGTGTTTTATAGGCTACATGTACATATGAAGTTGTGTTTCTTGCCACAGTATCAGTTGTTCTCTCTCTCTCTCTCTTTTCTTGTGTTGCTCATGAGTGCTTTACTTAATTAGTTACAGTACAGCAATATCCTTTAATAAAATGTGAAAAAGCATAAATGTCTTACAGGTTGTACATGTACAGTATGGAGTTTCTCAGTATGATATCAGTTGTTCTCTCTATCTTTTTTTTTGTATTGTTCTTGACTATTTCACTATATGTTACAGTACTGGAAAAGCCTTGAATAAAATGTGGAAAAAGCAAAAAATATAAGAAAAAAAAAACTCAAGTCAAACACTTGCCTACTCCTCTCCACCCATCCCACACTGCATTCTCACCCCTCTTCCAGCCTGGGGAAACTCCTTCCTCTGCCACCCATCATCCCCAACAACTGCTATCCATGAATATCCCTGTAAACAGCATTACTACCAGTCCTCCCATCAAGTCCAGCCATCTGACCCCCTTACCCTGGAAACTTTTCCTGATCTCTTTCTCAGCCTGTTTATGAGTGTAAGCAGTGCTACCAACATTTCCTTAAACCTACGCAGTACTGCCAACCATCAGAGAGCAGCTTTATCCATTTTTTTAAATATATATACAATAAACCACCAGTATTCCCATTCTCACAATTGGCAGACTCACCTATTCGTGGATTTCTTTGTGGAACGTATATACACTTTATTTACGGAAAATTTGCCCTTTGCGGTATTTTTCACTGAGAAATATTCACTAATTACTGCATTTTCATATCATTTTCATGGCTATATGCACTTTTTGTGATAAAACTATTAAAATACTCAGGTATAGGCCTAAGCATTTTTAGAAATTTTTCTTGTGTTTGAACTATCAAAATAGACAGTTCTGAGTGTTTTTAGGGGGTTTTAAGTATTACTTAAATACGGGGGTTTACTGTATATATATATATATATATATATATATATATATATATATATATATATATATATATATATATATATATATATATATATATATATATATATATATATATATATATATATATATATATATATATATATATATATATATATATATATATATATATATATATATATATATATATATATATATATATATATATATATATATATATATATATATATATATATATATATATATATATATATATATATATATATATATGTATGTATATATATATACATATACAGGCAGTCCCCTTTTACGATGGCGTTCCGTTTTACGCGCATCGTAAACCAAAAATCGCCGAAACTGAAAAATCATCGAAAATCGTCAAAAATCCTAAGAAAATCTTACTTTTAATGCTTTGGGTGTATTGAAAACGATGTAAACTACATTTTTATTGAGTTTTTCATAAAAAAACCTCCAAATTTTTATTAATCTGCCGTTTTGGAGCCATATTTCTTCCGTCGGATCGGCGTGCGTAACCCCAGAAACATGCGTTGTAAACTGGGAAATAATTTCTGATGAATATATTTGAAAAGTGTCGTAACCTCAGAACGTCGTAAGCCGGACCCGTCGTAAACCAGGGACTGCCTGTATATGTGTATGTATATGTATGTGTATATATATATATATATATATATATATATATATATAAAGGATTTTGACAAAGGAAAAATCTATTTCTGGGGAGGGGCCCGTGTCACCCGGTGAAATAGTCCATTCAGCACTTATTTCTAGGTAATTCCGTTGCTAGATACCAGAGAAAGCTAAATGAAATGCTGGAGTTACTACCCCCAGAGCGAGCTCCACTAGATGGAGTCGTGTATGGAAAAGGGTGAACTACAAAACACGGAACCTTATCCTATAGAGATTCCCAATGTCAAAAGTCCCAACGAGAGAGTGCCGATACAAGCCCATGCACTACTCATGGACTGTATACAAGGCAACACTAGCCGCATTCCATGTTAGCACCCACCTCACTAGAATGAAGTTTATCAAGGGAGGGAGAGAATGAAAAACAGGGTGGGTCACCGGGTGACACGGGCCCCTCCCAGAAATAGATTTTTTCCTTTGTCAAAATCCTTTTTCTGGATCGGGTCCCGTGTCACCCGGTGAAATAGTAACAGAGAAATAAACATCATTCTTATGCTATTAAAGACTTAAATAGAAACGTTGAAAACTAGGAGAATTCTACCCTGAACATTAGTAAGGTCCTCTAAGTTCATGTAATGAAAATAATGTAAGTGGTCACTGTCTAAGATCATGAGCTTAGAATAGCACCTGAATAGGCTTGTATTAAGAAAATACTTCCTGCCTAATAGCAGACCCAATGACAGTGCCCCCTTTTTTTAAAGGAGAGACCTGACAAAATTGCGAGGTCCTGTCTAAAAAGCCTGCAAGGAGAAAACTGGACACAGAAACAGACCTTGTAAAGGGAGTACTTTCCAAGGTGACCACCGAAAATGAGGACCTTCAATTGTAGATAGAAAGTTAGGGTGAGGAATTCACAACACTACCCCTGATGAGGGGAAACCAAACTGATTGGTTCCATTCAAAACCAGACAGGGCAGACAGTACAGGAAAACTAACACTAGAAGCTAAGCTGAATAAAAATTTTTGGACTTCCTTAACAAGGAAAGGTAAGAACAAGATGATTGTTGGTTACCGAAGCTAACTCCGATACATTACTCAAAGACCAGGAAACCGAATGTGGACGGAGTACTGTTCTTAGACGAACACAGACCTTAGGGATGAAAGTTAAGGGCCTGTGAGTCTGGTTCCAACAAAACACTTTCCTCGGGCCAATGCGGCGCATCAGTACTGTAGCTTCAAAACTATGTGAAGAGTGCTAGTTACTTAACTGCAGAACCATACTGCAGAAGAGTAGGATCCCTTAACTGATTTCAGGAAAACAGTAATAACAGGACCAATATCAGTTTCCTCCGAAACTGTAAGATTCACAAAGACCACAAAGCCAGGACATCAGAGTTTGAGGGGGCTGACGCAGGCTGAGTTTATACCAGTCGGGACAGCTTGATAGTTTGTGGCTGAATTGGGTTGCAAACAGACCTACTTCCAGGTCCAGGAAAAGGTCACAAGACTACCTGAATGACACTCCGTCTAAGGACTATTCCGACACCAGGGGGGAGGCCCTGGATAGGGAAAAAGCAGTGACCTTTTGGACCCCTACGAGAAGGGTGGTAGACAGAGGCACCTCGTCTGTTGGTTATGGAGAAGAATGAACCATAACCTGAACGGCAATTCGAGTCCAAAACCACTTGTTTACGCAGCGCACTATTGCTGTTTTGTTCAGAACCAGCCTAAAAGGAAACCTCTTGGGGGGAAGAAGTTTCCCAATGACAGGAAGACTGTCACCGCCCTCCAAAGCGTTGATATGGAACTGCCGGAACGTGACCGACTAAGTACCATGTACTTCATTGGGCCAAAAAATATCCACCTCACCCGCCCAGAGAGGTGACATTGTGGAATACTGAGGCCGGAGGGGAAAGCTGGAGAGGAACTGACTTCGGTAAGCACTTGACAGTTGTGCAAGGCCGGAGGCCACTATTCAAGCAGGAGGAATCAAGGAGACACGTCCCTGACTCCACCATACCCCGGTCATAAACTCCAGCTTTGACTTCAGAAGGAGAACCGTCACTGAAGTAAACTGGAGAAAACCCAGGACCTTTTCTTGGGCACGGGGAGAGGTATGCTTGAGATGATGAAAAGATAGGATGTCCTTGCTATCTCTTTCCACTTCCACTGGATTTATAACTACGGAAGGCTACCCTCCTGAATCAGGTGGGATTCCTTCCTGGTTACTTAGAAGCCCAAAGACTCTAGAAACCGATTATAATGACCGGCGCCCTCAGGCAATTCCCGACGCTGGGTGCCCAAATGAGCCAGGCAACTAGATATGCAGCTAGCATAGCCTCCTAATACCGGAGCTGTTGAACTACGGTATGTGTACATACAGTATCTTTTAGTCCGTGGGGTCTGGTTATGTCCAAATAACATTCAGCTTTGGATAATGTGAAACTGGATAATCAAGGAATTAATGTAATAATTTTACATCTAAGTTCTCTCTCTCTCTCTCTCTCTCTCTCTCTCTCTCTCTCTATTTAGAATCAAGAGTATCACAGTAAGAGATCTTTTATACTATGAATAACATCAGTCAATTCCATGCTTGTCAAATGCAGTGGTAAAACATACTGTACTGCAATTGGAAACAGTTCAAGAAGGCATAAGTCACATTAATTAAATAGAATACTGAGTCATGACTTAAAAAAGGCTATGAACCACTTGTCAAAATTATAATTACATGCTAAAAAAAAAAAAGAAACAACCAATTCAAGAATTCTTATTTAAAAGCTTTAGACCTTGAGAAACCATTGACATCCACCTGATCTTAGCCGATAAAGGAAACCTTACACATAGTCAAACAAGTCTGATTTTCTGGTACTGTAGTAATACATTCGGGTGATTGGATTCAAAGACCCCTATCATTCAATCCAGTATTCCTTAACCTATAAAACCAAGTAAAGGGATGTGAAAACAATGCTAATTCAGTTAATTAATCAAGGGAAGTCTTCTGGTTTTGCTTGAATTCATCATTACTTCCCCCTGATTATCCTATTTCCTGATCCAATGCAGATATCTGTTAAGGCTAGCTTTATATGTCATACAATCTGCAGCACTAAAAACAAGTTTCAAAAAACTACCCTAAAAACCACCAAACATGACAGGTTTACACTCATTAAAAATACTATCATGACAAGTGTTAATGATAAAAGATTGTAAGTTAGCTCAAATGTATATCCTCCATTACACTTGCTACAAATTACACCAAAGAGCCTTATGGTTAACCAAGTCAATGGGAACACTAAAGTCAATCCGAATAAATCTCGCCCTATACCCACTGTCTTACTTGTCCTGGAAGTAATGTAGGCAAACTTACTGTAGCTGGAGGAAAACAAAAATTAAAGACAGACGTTTAGATGAGACATGTCCACAGGGAATAGATGAAAAGTAAAAGGGACTTCAACACTACAAGTTGTATCCACTTAGGGACCACCCATCACAGTGCCAAGTAAGATAAAATTGAATGTGAATGCACTCTTACAAACGCCTAAAATTAAGGCTGACACTCATTTCATCTAGAAACTGAGTCAGACTTTATCTTGAATTTTAGCTCACTTGATCCAATGAAAAACTATACATATATCCACCAATGATCAACTTTATGACAACAGTTTCTCACTCCAAAGCTGTGTCCTCACATTGCATCTCAATAGAAAAAAAAAAAAAACTGCAACCAGGCTAAAATATTGCTACAAACAGAAGCTAAATTACTAATGAATATTTCCCCAGGTGATTGCAGCAAGCCTGTGACAACTGACCTTCCCTGTTACCTATTAAAGCAAGAATTGAAAACAAAAACCAGTACTTACATGTTTTGATATTCATTATGATTATGAATATGTAATCATTATATGTAATAGATCTCCAAAAGAAATATAACACCAAAAACATGAACACATATCAAAGAACTGACAAATTTAGATTCAGAGGTAAAAATGCCACAAAGAAATTATAAAATGGACCTATGATATCAAAGCACCAAGACTAGTGTCTATTCATACACAATCTCAAGTACTAGAAAAGTTGAGAAAATTGGAGACATTCAAGAAGAAATTCGAGACATCTACAATCATGTATTCAAATCACCTATGTGCCATTGTTAAGTTACTGACAAAAACTATGAATGATAAGTGACAAATATATGTGATCTGTCAGCTGGGTAAAATGCAGGTCAAAAAGAGGGCCTCTAGTAATAACAATGATGGGTTTTCTTTAACTGCTCAATCTCCAGTTTCCCACTGTGGTCCACCATGATTGTCTGAGTAACAATCATAACCACAAACCACACGATAAAATGGCAGCAAAAAATTTATGGTATATGGTTATGTTTTTGGCAAGAAACTGTTGTCATAATATTGCTCAACATGTGTTCAAACTAGATGTTTTTCTCAGGCTATCAGTAATTTAGCACACAAATACACATAAAAATGCCTCCCAATGATTTTTTTTTTTTTTACAAAGTTTCTATGTGACACAGAAGACAAGTATGGCTTACATACAGAACTGGTGAAAAGGTGCTTAAAATTTAAACTTCTCTACTCATATTATCATTCCAGTTACTTATCTCTGCAGTTCCAAAGTTCATGTGAGCTATCATATTAGTTCTGTCCAACTAAAGATGTACCTATCTTCTTATTTCACTAAATACAGTACTGCTTCAATGAACATTTTGTCCAATTAATGGTGTATTTTTATTTCATTAAATAGAGTACTGCTTCAGTGAATATTCACATTAATTTCTATCCCTATATTTTTACAGTCAAGAGTTTTTGGTTTTAAAGCTGTACTTTTCCTACACAAGGCTAGCTATATTTTCACTTTATTACTGTTAAGCAGTCTGACTCTGTTGGGTATATAAAGTAGTCTCGGTTGATTGGGTAGTCGGTGCAGAAAAAAACTGAAAGGTAAATAAAAAATTTTTTTAAATATATAAAACGTATTTACCACCATCTAATACTTTTTTGAGCCTCCTTTGGCTTTTATGACAGCCCTGAGACACCGTGGGATGGAAAGGGCAATGTTCTTTAGCAATTCTGGGTCAAGACTGTCGCAGATGTCCTGTATTGCAACCTCAAGCTTGGGGATGGAGGACATGTCACGGTAGCGTAACTGGGCTTTCATGATCACCCACAAGTTCTCTATGGGGTTATCTGGGGAATTACCTGGCCAGTCTTTAAAATAATTGATGCCACAAAAATCCAAGTAATCCTTGATTAATTTTGTAGTAGGGGCAGTGGCACCATCTTGTTGTAAAAAGTCACTTTGGGTGACCTCAAAACATTCTTCAAGATGATTAACAAGGAGTTCAAAATACTTTTCCTTGTTCACTAGCTGATTCTTAGGCAGTATGATAAGTTTTCCCGTACCATAGATCGAAAAACATCCCCATACCATCAAATACTGGGGGTGTTTTACAGTGTGCTCGTCAAATTTGGGGTCATATGGGTTACTGCCATCCCTCCTCTTAACCTTTTCCCACCTGTTGCATGTCACACTAAATTTGGCTCCACCAGTCCACAAAACACTCTTCCATCTGTCCTCCTCCCACTCAATCTGTCTCTTACAAAAAGCTACCCTATTCTTCCTTTGTCTAAGGGTCAGTAAGGGGCAACGTCTGGCAGCACGTTCACGAAATCCAAGAGTCTTGCTAACATAGGTACGAATGGTTCTTTCACTTACTTCCCTAAGTAAGTCAGGATTTTCTTACTTGAGGATATGGGCAGTGATCCTGGGATTATTATCAACCTCTCTCTTTATCAGTTTCTGTGTCCTAGGACTTATCTTAGATCGATGATGGTTGCGAGGCGCATGTGTAGGTAGTTCCTCTGAACCACATTCTTTGAACGTTTTTTACCCACCACTGCACAGTTCGCTCACTAACGCCCACAACATTGGAAATATCCGTAGTTGCAGTTTCCACCTTATGCAGAACGATTATTGACTTATTTTCTCACTTGACAAGAGCTTATTGCAGCTCATTATAAGAAAAAAAAGCGGACGGAAAAATCTGGTAAATAATCCACTATAATTGACCGGCAGCTACTGGGAACTTCTACTCCTCTCAGGGAGAGAGGAGTGGATGTCAGATGTCGCCTGACAGTGCCCACTTATTCTTCCAGTAAAAATATCATCTTCGGAAAAATACGTAGGCACCACCCACCCAACCCGCTGAGACTGTAGCCTATATACTGTATATAACTCATTCATTTTATATTACTTCTGTGAAGCCCGACTCCTTCCATTAGTCTGTCTGGTAATTCTTCCACTAGGGAAGGGGAGATATACTGTATATAGTTTCAAAATTATGGTACTAGTATAAGAATTGGGACAATTTGTTTAGAATAAAAAAAAAAGGGGGGGGGCATTAGTGCAGAAGAAGTCGTTACAAATATTTTTAATACATGCATTGCTACTTAAAACTTATTAATGGTTGTCAAAGAAACTTTTCTTGAATGTCTGTTACAGCAATCCTTACAAAAGTGCTAGAGATTGAGTAACTTTGCAGCCTATGTGATCATCAATGTTAATCTTGCTCAAAAACTTAAGGCCAGCATAAGTTTAAGTAAGTTAAGGAGGGGTCCAGCCCAGTAAGACAGGAAGCAGAATCCTTTGGTTAGCATGTATCATTGTATATACTACTGGCATAACTTTTAAGCTGTGCTCTTGTTTAAATTCTGTGTCTCTGAAATTGACAATTCCACATATACCTGATTTTGTTACTTGACTTTAGTGTTTTTTTATTTATATATATAAACGACATGTATTTCTGCAGTTGTTTCTCTTGTGTTTGGAGCATTTGTTTTCATTTAAGTTTTTGGTTTCTTCCACTCAAAAAACTGGCCAACACCCAAGCTTCCCACTGCTATCCTCAAACATCTACTGGATACAGGGGCAAGGTTAGGTTATCGAAGAGATAGGTGCTGTGTGGAAAAATGCTGGTTTGCCAAACCATATAGATCCAATGAAATATTGCATCAAAGAATTATATAACTAAAATATTTTAAAAACTTGAGAAATTCTTCTGAATTTTTAGCTTTTAGCATAATCTAGGCTAAAGGTTAAAGCTATGATGTTTTTGGATATTTTACTTGAATACCAATCTTTGTTATTAGTGTTTTTTGCTCTGTTCTCAAGTCTCCTTAACCCCTACGGGACAGGCTAAATATATATCAAGGACACCCCTAGACTGGACAAACTTTAAGGCCGGCCAATTTAAGAAAAAACACATCAATGGAAAGAAGATATGTAAATGCACATGGTGTAAGAAAAGAATTTCTAACATTTTTCCCTACCTTCCATGAGAAGCTGAACGTGACTTTTACAACTCTGTGCGGGGCCTCTTTTACAAGACACTCTAAAAATATGTTAATTTTACCAAGTAATGCATGTTTTTTCTAATAATTTATTTTATTTTTTGTAAAATTAGATAAGAACTAAAATCAGTTACAAATTCTGAGTATATCTGCTGTAAAATATTTACGAGATTTACTGAGATGGGGAGATGCAGTAACTTTTTGCGAGGTACACATGTTTTTTTTTTTCCTAACATTTTATACTTTTTTCTAACATTTCTTTGCAAAATTACAATTATATCTGACATACTTTGCAAAATTACAATTATATCTGACATACTATCATAAAAGATTAGAAATAAAACCAACAGCAATCCCTGGGTATATTTATGAGCAAAGAAATAAAAAGACATCCTGAAGCTGTAAAGAGGCAGTACATCCTTCAGTTCTTAGTCACGGTTCCTTTTATGCAGACACGAATTAGTTCCTTGGATTGTCTCAGCTGATCTGAAATGTTTGTATACAGTATGTTTCACCTGTTTATTTCTGTAACAAATTGGAAAGACACCTGAACCCCTTATATCTTAAAATTATGGAGGACCACAGTTAGAACTAAGGTTTTTAAGTGGCAAAAATACAAAAGTGAAATGAAATGGATGTAGTCTCAGATACCATGATAGCCTGAAGCTGAAAATACAATTTTCCAAGGGTTAGTATGTTTTCAACATTTTTGATGTACATTTCAGTAGCAAAATTATAGGCTAGGCCTAGTTTTAAATGTAATGAACCCCACTTATATCCTACAGTGTAATTATGTGAGACCACAGTGATAAACCAAGGTTTTTAAAAGGGGGAAAATACGAGAGAGAAATACAAGGATACATCAGAAATACAAGGATACATCCTAACATCCCTATGAGAGCCTATTTCTGCAAGTCCTGACTGTGATTATGGTAATGTTAACTCTGGGTTTTTAGAGACTGCCCTAAGCAATCACAAGTTAGTTCACAACCATGACATTTTTATAATAAAATAAAGTTTTATATATACTTACCAAATAATTACATAGCTACAGTTTCTACTTTAACCGGCGACTCACAATTCAAAATTCGTGGTAGCGCCCTTTTGTTTTGGGTGTAGGTATACTGCTCCGCCCACTTTCAGGGAAGAATGGGTACAACGCAGCTAAAGGGCTCAATTCGTTTATGCTCTTTGTCCATGAGAGGGAAGGAGGGAGGGCTCTGATCATGTAATTATTTGGTAAGTATACATAAAACTTTATTTACTTTGAGAATTATGTTTACCCCTTATAAAAATGTCATTTCTATATAAGTAACTTACCAAATAACTTTCACATAGGTCTGAATCCCAAATTGATTGGATAACTTACCAAATAACTACATAGCTGTGGGATGAATGGACATACACTACCCCAAAAAAACTTTGATATGGAGAAGAATTTGGAATAGAAAGTTAACTAGTCTTTTGAAATGCCTGTTGTAGCCTTAACTGGTGAGGGAGCAATGGCAGATAGAGATCAAAGCTTGCCTCTACCTGATTGGGTGCTTTGCAACCTCTAGGATTGGTTTAGGTTTATCGAGGTTGCCAAAGCTTTCAATCCAAAAAGGGACACATAAATAATATGTGTACTGTATGCCCTTGCCCTGGGAGCAGTGCAACAAAAAACAAAGACCAGATAAAAATTAACCTACACCACCACAAAATTTTAACCAAAACCATAAAAACATGGATTGGTGGCACTCACAACTCAGTGTTCACCAGACTTCCCAAGAAGTGAGACTATCCTTATTCAAGGAGAGTGGATAGGGGAAAAGAAGGCATTCCTCCTATCCTTCATCCCCCAATACATGCCAGCTGCGAAGAACAGACCTAAGGTACTGCATTTTTCATATACAGCTTCAATATCACATAAGTAGAACATAGCAAACACTGATTTGCACCTCCAAGATGTTGCTTGCAAGACTGAAGAGAGAGGCAAGTTACGTTTGAAAGCCAAGGACATAGCCACTGGTCTTATTTCATGAGCTTTTACTTTACATAAGGGTAGTAAATCATCTTGAACCTCCAAATGTGCTTCCAAAATCACAGATCTTAAAAAGAATGTTAATGCATTCTTGGACAAAGGACGGCTGGGGTCTTTCACGGAACACGAAAGATTTAAGGAAGAACCATTAAGACTTTTGGTTCTTTCAAGGTGTATTCTTAAGGCTCTTACAGGACAGAGGACTTTCTCTTGATGGGATGGACCAAGTAATTCAGACAGGCTCTTGGTTGAAAGGAACGAGGCCAAGGGCTAGTCAGGTCCTCATTCCTGGCCAAAAAACCCAAAATCAGAGAGTATACAGTGTTGCCTTGAGAAAATCCTACACTTTTATAGATGCCATGTAGCTCACTAGCTCTCCTAGCTGTAGCAAGTGCCATCAAGAATAAGGTCTTCTTCACTAGATTCCTAAGTGAGGATGACTCCAAAGGCTCAAATGGCACTCCTGACAGCCATTTAAGGACCAAGTCCAAGTTCCAAGCGACTTCCAAAGGTTTTGCTTGCTTACTAGTACTAAAAAACTTAATTAAATCGCTGATGTCTTGATTAGAAAACAGGTCCACTCCTCTGTGTATAAATACTGAACTCAACATTGCTCTGTAACCCTTGATGATAGATACTGCAAGTCCTTTCAAGGTTCTAAGATGTAACAGAAAATCTGCGATCTGGGCTACAGATGTCTGAGAAGAGGAGATATTTCCTCCCAGCACCACTTCCAAAAAACTGTCCACTTGGCTTGGTAGACTGCAGCAGAAGATCATCGCCTCGCATGACCTTCCTTGAAAATCTTTTCACTCTGACAAGCTCCCTGAGAGTCTGAAGCCTGTCAGAGCAAGAGTGGACAACCCGTGATGGAATCTGTGAAAGTGCGGCTGTTTGAGAAGATTTCTCCTCCGAGGATGTAGTCTTGGGAAGTCCGTCAGTAAACTTAAGAGATCGGGAACCACTCCTTGTGTGGCCAAAAGGGAGTGACTAGGATCATCAACATGCTGCCATGAGTTGAACTTTTTCAATACGTCCCTCACCATGCTGAAGGGAGAGAAGGCGCAAAGGTCAAGATCCGACCAGTCCTGCAGCATGGCATCCGTCACCCATGCCTGTGGATCCGGAGCCGGGGAACAATACAGAGAAAGAAGATGGTTCCTCGACATAACAAACAGGTCTATCGACAGCTTTCCCCACAACTTCCACAGGTCGGTGCACACCTGTGGATTGAGTGTCCACGCTATTGGTAGAGCCTATTTGCCACGACTCAATTCATCCACCTGGACATTCATTCTCCCCTGAATGAAGTGGGTCACCACTCGGGTCTCATTGCTTAGTGCCCACAGAAGAAATTTCTTGGTCACTTCGTAGAGCAAAAAAAATGAGTCCCTCCTTGGTTCTTGATGTAAGCCAGGGCAGCTATGCTGTCTGAATGGACTGCCACTGTCTTGTTGAAAGTCTGCATTGCAAAATGTTGAAATGCAAGATGAATCACCTATAATTCTTTTACGTTAATGTGGTTTCTTGTTGGTTGGAGACCACATTCCTGAAACCTCCATACCATTGAGAAGGGCTCCCTAACCCAGATCCAAAGCATCTGAGTGTAACGTTAAGTCGGGGTTCACTGGAGCCAGAGACTTTCTGTCGCAAATCTGTCCTTCACCAGCCACCACCAAAGGCTCTCTTTGATCTGGGGAGTGATGTTGGAGACGAACGAATCCGGGAGTGACTTCCTTTGCCAACTGGCCTTGAGGTAAAATTGAAATACTCTTGTGTTTAGCCTGCCCAATGGGACAAATTTCTCTATGGAAGAGAGGGTTCCCAGGAGACTCATCCATGCGTTGGCTGAGTAGGAGGGGTGAGCTACGAAGTCTTGGACTTTTCTGAGACAATTTAGGATCCTTTGTTGGGATGGAGAAGCCCAAAAACTCAGAGTCTATCACTACCCCCAATTATAGGCCAGACTGAGTCAGAACTAGCTACGACTCCTTGAAATTTATTAAAAGTCCTAGATCTTGAGCAGGACAAAGTGTTTTCTGCAGGTCCTCCGTGCACTGAGATCTCGAGGGGGAGCATAGGAGCCAGTCACTGAGGTACAGAGAGATGTTTATCCCCATGAGATGTAACCATTTTGCTAAGGGAGCGAGTACTTGGGTAAACACTTGAGGGGCCGTGGAGAGTCCGAAGCACAGTGCCAAACCTGGCAGATTCTGTCCTGGAACACAAATCTCAGATACTTCCTGGAATCCAGGTGAACTGGAATGCGGAAGTACACATCTTGCATGTCGAGTGTGACCATCCAGTCCCACTGGTGGATGGCTGACAATACCAACTGGCTTGTCTCCATTTTGAACTTCATTGTTTGAATGAAGAGGTTCAGTGCACTGACGTCCAGGACAGGTCTCCATCCTCCCCATGACTTAGGAACCACGAAGAGGAGGTTGTAAAACCCCTCCGTGTCTACCTCCTCGACTACTTCCATGGCTTTCTTCTCTAATAGAGCTGACACTTCCAGAGATAGGGCTGAAAACCTCTCTGAGCCTACTGAGTAGGCTGTTAAACTAATGGGGGAGGTTACCAAGGGAGGTTTCTCCCTGAAAGGGATTGCATAGCCCTCCTTCAAGACCTTCAGCACCCACGGCTCCACATTCCTGTTCTTCCACTCAATCCAGAAATGAAAAAGTCTTGCTCCCAGTGGAACACAGAGGGACAGACAACTCACTTTCAAGGTGCTGGCTCGTTAACAGGTTTCTTGGCTGGTCTGGAAGTTCAGAGGTTGGATCTAGGTTGGGACTGGAAACGACCTCTATTACTTCGAAAGGGCTGTTGCTGCAAAGGGACGACGTCCTAGCAGATGTGGTAGTTGCAGTGGCTCGTGTGGGGAACCTAGTCCTTTTGATAGACTGAGTGAGAAGATCCTGTGTCAATTTCTTCTGGAGCTCCACTGATACACATTCCAGGGTGTCCCGCTGGAAATACACTGTTTTTGTCTAGGAGGGCAAAAAGAGAAGAACGCTGAGTTGGAGTGACTCCCTTTGCCATAAACGAGCACCACATATCTCGTTTCTTAAGGACTCCTGTAGTGAAGGTGGTCTCCAACTCTTGTGCTCCATCTCTTACAGCTCTATCAGCACAAGTCAGAAATGCCAGCCAGTCCGACGTGAAGTTTTCTTGAAGAGTCATACAGTCTTATTTTCTTAGCGAGAGCCCCAACCGTCCAATCCAGAAAACTGAAGACCTCAAAGACTTTAAAGATGTCTTTAATTAGATGCGAAACATCTATGATACTGGGAAAGTCCCCTTGAGAGGAGGCAGAAACTCCCAATGATGGCACTTCTCCAGTTGCATAAGATACTTGTGCTGTATCAAGTGAGAGGGTGGTGTACAGAAAACTGCTTTCCCAACATCTCTCTTTTCTGCTAACCAGTCATCCATATGGGCAAATGCTTTCCTTAAAAATAAAGATAAAACCATATGCTGTAGCCTGGCAGTACCTGGAGGTTGTCGCATCAAGAAAGCTGACCCCAGTGACGAAGGGACAGCCGGAGAGAAGAACAAAGGGTAGCAGATCAGGAATTACCTGAGCAGTGCCAAGTAGTTCGATGTAGGTTGCTCCTCTTCTGGTGGGTCTGTGGGTTCTTGAACTACTGGAGCTGGTTTCTGAAGAAGGCTCAGAACTCTGTCATGTCAGAGTTAAAGCAGTGCCAATGAAGGATCTTGGGCAACTGAAGGAAACTCACCTGAAGAATCAGGTACTGGAAGCTCTCCTTGCGGGACTGCGCACTTGCCGGAAAGTGGATGAACTTCAAGGGAAGCGCCCAGACACTGGATGCACTGGGCACCCACTCGCTGTCAGAGCAGATACTGAACCTTTTGGAGCCACTGCACTCTTAGCGGACACTGGGCCCCAAAATGATGGGCACTTGGCGATTTGACGCCCAAACACTGAGCGATCATACATAGGATCTTCCAAATCTGAACGATCGGATACTGGGTGCCCATGAACTGGAAAGGCAGACACTGAACGCTCATGCGATGGGTGCTCGGATGAAGTGCGCTCATACGATGGGCGCTTGGACATGGGGTACTCAAGAGATGAGAGCTCGGACACTGAAACAATCTTCTAGTGGGTGTTTAATACACAACACTATCAGACTCTGGACCCTCAGACACTTTGCGACAATGAACTGGACTGGCAAACACTCTTTTGGGGTTGGAACTCATGTTAGAAACTGAATGAGAATGAGAATCTTCCACTGGCGACTCCCAAAAACTGCACGAAGGGAGAGGGCTAAGTTCCCTCTCTAAGGCTCGCTTACAAGACGGGGGCGAATCAATTTCCAACAAAGCGCCCAGCCTTTTCAATGGCCTAGAAACTTTCGTAAAACGACTACTGCGCTTACTGGTTCCAAGAGAGTCTGAATCACTAGATGACAGGGCATGTACATCCACCCAGACGCCTTTCCAATGGCAATCCTCCTCAGCCTGGGATTGGCGGACAACAGGCTCAGATGAGGCGTCGACTGCTCATGGGCAAACCCCACCAACCTTCCTTGGACTGCCAGTTTGCTTCCTCCCAGGTGAGCAAGGGGAGTTTAGCAGGGACCTTGGTCTAGGAGCATCGATGGAACAAACAGCCGCCCCCTCCACTGACACTGTACTTGTCACTACACTATTAAATTTATCCATCAGGAACTTCACAGACTTCCCAATTTGGGAAACAGTATTCACAAAAAGTAAATTTCTGATCTACTCGTGCTTCTAAGCTGACAATGGCATTGGTTTCAGCAGAATGAGAGCTAGGTAAAGGAGGGACAGGAAAAGCTGGAGGACTGGAAATGGGAGAAAAGGCCATCACAGGTGTTGAAGGGATAGGCATGACAACAATATCAACTCCTGGGGAATGAACTGCACTAACAGAAGCCTTAGCAGAAGCCCTAGCTGTAGCTTTCCTCAGTCAGTCAGGCTGTAATTTATCTAAGTGTGTCTGTAAGGTCTTCCACTCCCCCTTATCCCAGTCCTTACATTCTTCACAATTAAGCTCAGAAGAACAAATTTGCTCCCTGCAAGAACTACATAAGGTATGAGTCATATTTTGCTGAAGTGAGTCTAGTTTTGCAGCCTTTGCTGCAATAACTAATGCTAGACAAACTAGTGACAGACGTAATTAGTCTAAAGTCCAATCAGGAAAGTCACAATAGAAAAATATATCAGAATTCTAGCTAAGCTAAATAGCTGCGCTACCAAAAGCAAAGAGTACGTCACCATAAGACGATCTCTGACCACCCGGTGAAAACGAATCAAGAGCTGCTAATAACCAGTGTTAAATCATTAGCCGGCAGAAACAAATTGAGCTCTTTAGCTATGCTGTACCTATTCGTTCCCCAAAAGTGGGCGGGACAGCATACCTACAAACAAAACAAAAGAGCACTACCGCGAATTTTGAATCCTGAGCTGCCACATAAAGTAGAAACTATACCTATGTAATTATTTGGTAAGTTACTTATATATAAAACTAATATTTATTCTGATTTACAGTACCACTGGTTAATTTAGGTGAGGAGTCAATGCAGCAAATGACCCGTTGTGCCAGTGCCCTATGCTAGGTTTTGGCATAACCCTATTCATTTTCTTTTACAATGTCCTAGATTAGGTTAGGTGAGGAGGTCCAAGGGAGGGTTAAGCCCTTAGCCAGATAAGAACCTGGTGCCCTATGTTAGGTTTGGCTGGATGAAATACATGGTTGTATTTCTCATTTTCTGTTTTCCTCCACACAAAAACCTGGTAAATGTAAAAGAAACGGCCGCACAAACATCTCGCTTATCAATATAATTTTTTTATTAAACTATAGAATTGGGAGTACAGGCTGTCCCCGGTTTATGACGGGGGTTCCATTTTTACACCATGTCATAAACCGAAAATTATCATAAACCGGAAAATCGTTGAAAATCATAAAAAATCCTAAGAAAATCTTACTTTTAATGCTTTGGGTGTATTGAAAAAGATGTAAACTACATTTTTATTGAGTTTTTCATAAAAAAAAACTCCAAATTTCGATGATTCTGCTGTTTTGGAGCCATATTTCTTCATTCGGATTGGCGTATGGCGTCGTAACCGCAGAACGTGTCGTAAACCGGGAAATTATTTCTGATGAATATATTTGAAAAGTGTCGTAACCTCAGAATGTTGTAAGCCGGACCCGTCGTAAACCAGGGACTGCCTGTATATAATACATCAGAGGTAAGATAATTTGAGGAATTTACAGAGATAATGATAAACTTGCCATCTTTGGTTTAGGCTGATACTAAACATGGAGGAGTTCAGAGGGATGCCATGTTTAGTACCAGCCCCTCAAGGATGAAAGCAAAAACAGGTATAAATAAACAAAACAGTTATAGGGGAGTTTTGGTAAATAGCGGATTTTCCTTCACTGGGGGTTTGCCCCGACTAAGTTACACGGCCTGCTAGGTTAGGTTAGGGGTAATTTTAAGCCAGCTGTCCACGGTGAGCTAGACTATGGCATTTGACGTTTTCCTATGTTATTTTACTTGCTTTATAAGAATTTAAAGTAATATTTTGTTGGCCGGCTGTAACTAAACTGTAATTGACCTTTGAAGACTACACGACTTAAATTACCTAACGCAGGGTAGGTCTAAGCCGGCATTCTGCGGTGAGCCCCCACCACCCTCCATAGATAATACAGTAAAATTGTAACCAGTAAACACCCCTACAGTACGTTAGGTTGGTATTTTTAGAGGTGTTTACTGGTTACAATTTTGCCCCATTAGCTATGGAGGGGGGGTGGGGGGGCTCCCCGCAGAATGCCGGCTTATCTACCCTGTAAGTCGTGTAGTCTTCAAAGGTCAATTACAGTTTAGTCACAGCTGGCCGACAAAATATTACAGTAATTCTATATATTAGCTCCATGCCTGTTTTTACCTTTTCAACTGGTTTTTTTAACACTTTTAGGGCTTCTGATACTGGCGGTGCACCTGTTTGTTGTCGGCCAAATGGAATGTCCCTTCGCCGTGTTTAGTACTGGCCCGGGGGGGGTTGGATACCCATACGTTAACAAGTTATTGCACTTGCCAGATGGGATATGAACTGTTCAAAACAGACATACCCGTGCTCTCTCTTGTGAAGATCGTGTATGGAAACCCCTTGTTGGATGGACTTCAGGGGTTAATTACAGGTTAATTACACTCGAGCGGCAAAAATTAAAGATAAATTCATAATTAGCAACCAAAAAACTGTAGAAAAAGTTAAGTTAGAACGCAGTCGCCGCCACAGAGCTACTATATGGTTCTACCAATATTACTTTAAATTCTTGTAAAGCAAGTAAAATAACATAGGAAAACATTAATTGCCATAGTCTTGCTCACCGCAGACAGCCTGCTTAGAATTACCAGGTTAGGTTAGGGTACGTTAGGTTAGTATAGTTCCTTTTATGATACGTTTCCTTAGCCAATCCCTTCTTGAACATATGGCTCCCTAATGACTTGCGCATCCGCAGAACCATTCCATAATAACAACATGGCAGTCTGTGCAGTTACCCTGTAGTTTTACCAATTTGGGGACAGATGTGCCAGGATAATACTAGTCTATCCTAGGCCTGTCTAGATAATAGATAAAAGGCTACCCTATGTAACCAGCTAAAGCAAATTCAACTTATCGTAAGGTTTTTAATATCACAATTTATAGGCCTTGGCTAGGCCTAAATTATGTTAACTCGAAACACCATCCAATGATGAAGTTGACTAGTTATACATGTAACCTACGGCCTATTTAGCATTAAATAAACTTTAATTAGTCCTCGTTGGTTGCTTGATCAAGCAAACACGACTCTTCCCATAGACCTATTCTATAGCGACTCGTCTTCAATAGACATTTAGCCTAATGGGCTGCGTTACACTACGTCTAGCTACACAGCCAACAATTTCACCTGTTATATTAGACTAACAAAGGGATCTAGCCTGATTATAACACAGCGTAATTAATTACGTAAAATGTAAATTCAACTCGGGCTACTTACAGTGTAAAACGTAACGACAAACTGTCTAAAACGTTACACCTCACAAACACAAACTGACTTGAACTGAGTTCGTATTTACGTTAACGACTGCAACCACTTCTGCAACACACGCACGCACTCATATTTCAGCAGAATGAAACCATGCAGAGAAAAGTCCTTCGAAAGAAAATCTTCATTGGGTTATATTGCTATTAACAAACTATATAATCGCATACACGGATGAAATAAACGAATCGATTTGATACACTTTCGTTGTAACGGCTTTTTCAACTTTCCCGCGGTGTGCCCTCGAGCGAATGAAAATAAATGGGAATATGACACCAGACTTCCTTCAAAATATGTGTCAACACTTCATTTACCTATGCTTGGTCCTTTACGTAGTAAATTTATCATCCCTTTAACGTAAGAGATGATTACATGGTCAGTAATCCCAAAATTTTGCTAGTTCTATCGGTATTCAAAGGTGAACCTTTTTTTTTTCTTCGTATCGATTGTTTAATCGTGGCTTCACACTGCGGAAGGGAAGAGAAGGCAAAATCAACCTTGACCTTCAAAATTTCTTTCAGTAGGCCTTCTTACTGGCCCATCTGGAACATAAGCAGTCCCTTGCTGTTTATATGTCAAGTTTATGGTTTCTTTAAATAACTGATTCTTCAACAAAGGCATCAGAATTCATGGAAAAGAGGTCCGACTCCGACCACTAATATAGAGACGCAAGCGCCTTTTGGGGACTCATATTTCTGGGTTAACTCTTAACAAGAAAATCAACTCTTGCCATCTGCTTTTAGTACAATAGCAAGCAAGCATCTGCGTTTACGACCAAAGGAAACTTAAGGAAAATGGTTAGAGTCAAATGAGTCCTTTACTCATGGTCTACCTTTCTAAAAATTGATTACGAAAATTCGTTCCAGATCAGTATTATTAATGAACTCTATCGGAAGGCAAACATGAAAGAGTCACACGCAGTGGCTTAATTTAGATCGACGATTAAGATACAGTGCTTACATAAGTCATTAGAAATCAGTGCGTTTTCCAGAACAAGAAATTTTCAGGATCTTTCTTCCTCTCGAGGTATTTCAAGACAACAATAACAACAGTTTATTTTTGTATATATATATAAATATAATATATATATATGTACATATATATATATATATATATATATATATATATATATATATATATATATATATATATATATATATATATATATATATATATATATATATATATATATATATGTGTGTGTGTGTGTGTGTGTGTGTGTGTGTGTGTGTGTGTGTATCGACCCCACATACAAGTGGAAAAGATGCAGAAAAAGATATGAAGCACTGGAAAGAATATAAATGAGTCTCTTTTTTTTTTTTTTTTTTAAGAAACCTATGGTTATAACATGAACATCTGTCAAGGGATGTATAAACTTGATCCAATAATTTCAAAAGAAATTTGTAAAATGTTTTCATTGTAAGGAAGGTCGTAGATATGCAAGGAAAAAGGATTATCATATTAGTAAACAGCACGTAGCTCCAGTACCAATGAGTGCTGTTGTCCATCCCCCTTTGGCACCTGTCAGGTGTGGATTTGTAGTTCCCAACGATTTTGTATGTTTGTCCATACTGTGCCTTTACCATGCACATTGTTATTCGTTAATGACTTGGAAATAAAGTCGAAACTGGTCAGGACCTACACCCAGCCTTAGGCATTGGGACCTGTCCCCCTCAAAGGCTGTCGGCCTAAGAAACAGAGATCAGCGCCTGCCCTGTGAGCCTACAGAGGCCCAGGAGGACTTTAACTTTTAATTTAACACACACACACACAAATATGTAGGCATATATATATATATATATATATATATATATATATATATATATATATATATATATATATATGTGTGTGTGTGTGTGTGTGTGTGTGTGTGTGTGTGTGTGTGTGTGTGTGTGTGTGTGTGTGTGTGTGTGTGTGTGTGTGTGTGCTTATACTATATACCATCACAAGGATTCACTGAGGAACAACGAATCACAATCATACTGAACTTTTTAATTAAAAATAATAAATATGCTTTTCATACTTCTTTAAAAAGTGCAAGAAAAAAATCTAGATAATTTTTTCGGTTTAGACTCTCAGAGAGTGGACCTACACCTTCGACCACAGCATCCCCTCCCCTCTGAAAATATATAGTTCTGTGCGACGGTGTTAGCTGGGCTTCTGTGGGCACCAGAAGAGTTGAAAGACCCAGACCCACTGGAGTAAGAGCTGAAGAAGGGGGTTGGAAATTTGTGAGATATAGAAAAAGAAAAACAAACATCTAAAAACAATAAACCATAATAGAGGAAAAACTTTATATATGATACATATATAAGGTAGAAAAAAACATAATAGAGGAAAAAACTTTATATATATGTAGAATATATACTGTGTAAAGGCAGCATACAAGAATATTTTTAGTATAACATTACAGAAAATCCGCTGTAATTGTTTGGACTATATTAAATACACCAGAATTTAACAATTGGAAATGGTCTAAAGGTAAAGACACCAAAGTCTGTTATGTATCAATAAAAGAAAATTTTGAACACTTCTATTGCACTGCCCCAGCTTATATTGACATGAGAAGTAAATGCAGTATTGTACAACAACCTCAACATAGCGAAGAACATAATTAACATAGATAACATTAATCTGTTTAAAAAATGTAGAGAAAACAAAAAAAAAAAAATTAAAAATCAGTGAAAGAAACTTGGAACTGAAGGAATTCGACAGTGATACATGTACAAGCACTATAAAAAAACTAAGATTACAGAGTTCTTACAAAGAAGGTTACTTTTACCTTACTGGCTGCTGTTACTTTTCCCATATGACAAAATAAGTGCAATAAGCCGGAAAACAATAATTGATAAAGAATATCATAACAGAAGCATCAATATATACTGACAGTGGTAGGAAGACAGAGTGGAGGGAGTAGTAAGAAATTGCGTGGCTTGGAATGATCACAATATTTACTTTTTAGCACCAATTCGCAAAAGTCGAAAATAGTGGAAAGAGGAAATAGAAAAAAATGGAAAACAGAAAAGTCAAAGAAATGCTTAAGAATGGAAGTGCTGAAACAATAGAATATGTATATTTTATGAAAATGAACTCAGAAAAACGAGGTCACAACCTCAGCATAAGCAAAGGACAACGAAATATCTGCAGTAATTTGGAAAAAACTTAAAGGCTTGTTGATTAGAAGCTCTGGATTCACAAGCTTAAAAAAAAAAATATATAATAAATATATATATATATATATATATATATATATATATATATATATATATATATATATATATATATATATAAGGCAGTAGAAATGCCCACAATATTTCTAAATATTGCGACTTCGAGCGCAATAAAAGAGATGAGAGATTTAGGACTACATTGCAAGATAATCGAAGGAATGCTTGGAAAAGTTGCAACTACATTATATTGGAGACTGATAGCTGACGTAGGGGTTTGGCCATTTGGAGAATAGAACTGAGTATTGCATCATTAGATAATAAAAGATTAGTTAAATATAGTGCAAGACCATAAAGGTACCATATTCGGACGTTTTTGGGTCTTTCAGACATTTTACAAGAAAATTGAAATGAAGGTAGAAGAGGTGAGAAAGTAAAGAAAGAAAGAATTCAAGAAGGCATTAAAATGTAAAACATTAGGTGAAATAAAAATGAAAACAGGACAAGAAATAAAGCAGGCGGGCCAATGCTGAATTTCGTAGATGGGCCATCAGATCATCAGAAGGAAGAAGAAGAAGTGCAATGTTGTTATTTCTAACAAAGGGTACCTCGATGCAATTGAACTGAATGCTCAGCGTGAGGATTCCACGTTTACTTGTAAGCTTTGCTTCACGCACTCCGAGTCAGACTACGAGATCACTGACCTTTAGTAATTCGCGGTCATTGTCATTTAGAAAAATGTCAGGCGATCAAGAAGTTCCAGTAAAAGTACCCAGGCTAAGTGAAAGATTAGTATGGATAGATCTGGAGGTACGTTAAAAGCCTTGCTCAGGTAGACGATACGACCAGGGTTATGTTAATTATTTGTCTTCTTTTCCAGCGATGTTCCAGTGAACAAAGAACAACATTTATATTTGTAGGCTACGGATATTTTGCCCAGAGTTTATATATATATATATATATATATATATATATATATATATATATATATATATATATATATATATATATATATATATGCAGTGCTGCTTCACTTGAGATTTGTTCCTTAGAATCACGGCCGACGCCGGTCTAAGGCTAATAAAGAATATCGTAGGCTACAAGGCATCCATACATAGGTGCCGCCGTTGACGGATTGATGTGTGACTTGAACATAGGAAAACAGTATTTAAGGTTTTAAATGATGGAGATGTTTGTATACCAGTGGTATGTGCCCACAACTGATAACAGTATTTCTAAGTATTAGCTCTGCATGGACTGTATGGAATGGTTCCATGAATACGAAAGTCATCAGGAAGCCATAGCCTATGTTCAAGAAGGGATTGCCTAAGGAAATCTATTATAAAAGGAACCATACTA
The DNA here is from genome assembly GCF_040412425.1 of Macrobrachium rosenbergii. Lineage (NCBI taxonomy): Eukaryota > Metazoa > Arthropoda > Malacostraca > Decapoda > Palaemonidae > Macrobrachium > Macrobrachium rosenbergii. The sequence continues at coordinate 107,361,256 of NC_089752.1, forward strand.
ACCTAACATACTTTAACCCAACCTAACCTAGTAGGCTGTGTTACTTAGCCAGCAGTGGACCCTGACCTTCCTATAACTTGTGCCATTGTAAGATGTTCCTTGACATGGCCTAGGGGCTCCCCCTTCCCAACATGGTGTCAGGTAGAATGCAGTTTAAGGGGTTCACTCTGCATTTGCTCTGTGATATGTACAGCAGAATGTGTGTGCAACTATTCTGCAGTATATATTACCAAACTTACTTGGGTATTATATACAAAAGTTGACAGTTGCATGTTGATCAACAGCAAGTGGTAAGGCTACATCTGATTAAGAACTACTGGTGGAAAACTTCTATATGATTATTTTGGTAGTATGACTCTATTGCATGACTTTCTTTCTCTCTTTAAATCTTCAGTTGAAAACCCTTATTGAGTCAACAGAATATAAACTTTAGCAGGCTCCAAAGGGAAATTAGCCTGCAAAGAGAGACAGCTTATAGAAAAACAAGATTAAATAAATAAATATGAGGGAATAGAAAATAAAACTGATACACCTGAAATTCTGATGTCAGAAGAGAGCAGGAATGAATTTTCCCCTCACTTAAATACAGAGAGATTAGAAGATTCCACAACTGCATTCTATTCCACATGTTGCAGCAGCAGACTTCTTACTTTTGTGAGGAAAAACATCAAGGTCAAGTAAAGTAGACTGCAGATAATGTTTGTTGCTGTTGTACATTTTATGCAACAAGCACAATGAACTCATGGTAGTTCGCAGAGCAACAGGAGCCAGCTCTAACACTACCTCCGAGCAGAAGTTTGGATCATGTTTCAGATGTTTAGTGTTACTTGGGGGAGTCTGGGGAAGCAAAGCCCCCATACCCAGGGCAGGTTAGGAAGGTAATGTCTGGCTAGGTCAGGACACAACATACTAGGAAAGGCTAGGTTTGTTTCTGTCGGCAGAACCTGTCTGTCATTCTCAACTGGCCCCTGAACTCCCCTTATGTCTGTATATACAAGAAAATATAGGAGACGGTCATTAAGGACATTAACTATTTTATTTCACTTTAATTTATTGTAACAGTACATCAGAGACTTTTGATGATGATGAGACTGAGTTCATCTGAAGTGCATCTCAGATTAATGAAGGGATGATAGGTTATACAGTAGAACCTTGGTTCTCGACGTTAATTCGTTCCAGAAGTGTCGAGATTCGATTTTGTCGAATTCTGAGTTAATTTCTCCCATAAGAAATAACTGAAAATGGATTAATCCATTCCTGACCACCAGTCTTTACCCCAACCTTGCCTTTTTATACAAAACTTTACACAAATTACAATTAAATAGGTTCAGAGTTGAATAACTTACCTTATCAGAAGCACTTTTTACATTTTTAAATGCATACTGTATCAAAAAAGTTGGCCTATGACCAATGCGGCTGTATTACCGATGATATACCGAGAGCCATAGGCTAGGCTAAGTAGCCTATAGGCACTACCAGAATGTACTGTAACAGGTACACATGAAAACTGTTGTTAATTATGATAACATTGAAAAACAAGCCATATTATCACATGAAATTAATAATACAGTATTTATAAACCGAATTACTGTATGTCTGTTATCATAAAATTAAGAAAAATTTCAGAAATTACGTCGGAACTCGGCAGCCTCTGAATGTTTATGTAATTAGTACCGCAATACACCACCAGGGCGGCGCTATGGTTTGTTTATATCACAGGCTGTCGAGTTCAAATTTTTCTTAATTTTATGATAACAGACATACAGTAATTCGGTTTATAAATACTGTATTATTAACTTAATGTGTTTTGTTTATATCTTTAAATGCTTTTAAATAAGCATGGCTGTGGCAGCCGCCCAAGTTCTTTTTCTACAAACATCATATGATTCATCGGAAATTTTTGTTTGAACTTTTACTCAACATTTTATGAAACCCGATTATTTCGACTAGTACAGTAATTCCGGGTTTATAAATATATATATATATATATATATATATATATATATATGTCTAAAGTTATAAAGATTAATTAAATAAAAGAAATCTTACCATGCAAGGCAGCATATGGAGAATTGATCTGAGCATGTGCTCAATTACCATATATTAAGTTTTCCTGTATCATCACCTCCATTGCACCATGATGCACAGGACCTGTGAAATTCTAAATGCTTTATCTTCCAAAATAATCCAAGTGGGTCTAGCTTTCAATGTGAAGGAGCCAAGTTTTCTCTCAGGGGTTGTGCAGGTGACTTGTCCAACAACTTCATCTGCCTTTCGTCATTTTTTCATATAAATATGGAGTTTTGTTAATTTCACTTATGATATGTTTTTTCACGCAGTCCTGCCATCAGACACCCTGATTTTCCTTTCAAAGCTCTCTTGTTAAATTGACCACTTTTCCACATGCATGTAAACAAATCATACCCTGGAAGGAAATGTATATACAATGCCTTGTACAGTATAATTTTTTTAACCTACTGATATAACATGATGGACTAAATCCCCATTTAGTTTATTATGTCTTACCAACTTGACTGTTGTTTTGTGTAACATAAAGTTTTAATACACCAGTTGCATCAAGTAAACATTGTAAACATTTGAGGCATACACAAGCACACTCACTGACTGGACACAAGTATGAGTAGATTAACAGGATAAAAACTTATCATGTTACTTATTTTAAGTTTTGGCAGTTAGAACTGTATTAGTAAATAGACTCACGTTTAATGGACACTTCCAGTTATCCATTAGTACTGGCACTAAAGTTTTTGTGCTCAGGCTTGAAAAGCTTGTTCTCAAGCTACTCATTAAGAATTTGTGCCCCTGTAGACTGTCTGCTGTTTTGCAGCTACTGTATTGGAAAACTTCAAACAAATTAGGTTTTCTGTTGGTGATTGTGAGCAGTAATTTTAATTTGATAAAATCATGAAGCAAGCACTGGATTAAGTTTTCAAATGTTTTTGGTCAAATCTCTCATCTTGTCTGCAGAAGCATTGCAATTGTAGAAAAAATGTGCTGGAAGTTGCAGGTGACTGCTCTCCAGACATTGGAGTTGGCTTTTGCCCATCTCACTGGGTTTCAGCGAGATGCATCCACGTATGGTGACTTCATTCATCATTGGAATCCCAAGAGATGAAACTTGCCTGGTGGCATGGAAATTTCCAAGTGTTAAAAGAGAACTTCAATCTGAACTACAGTACTTTTTGCCTCATTTATCAAAATGGTCACACCTCTTTGATTTGAGAATTCAGCATTCAGTTTAAAACTTGTTAATGTGACTCCTAATTCAGCTAATGGTAACTGGAATTTGAATATAAAATTTGGGCCAAAGGCCAAGTATGGAGACCTATGAAGTCATTCAGCACTGAAAATAATGTTGAAACAATTGTTAGGAGATGGTGGAAAGTAAGTTGGAAGAAAGAGAATATGAGTTGTGATACTGTACTTGTATAGTGAAAGGAATGAAAGGGGATGCAGCTAGGGGTTGATAGGGCACTGCAAAGAACCTTAAGTAAGGCCTACAGTTCACCACGTAGGGTGCACTGATGGAACTACCTCCCTGCGGGGAGCTAATGATAAGTGCCATATCCTGGATGCATGCAACTCACTCAAGGAAATTATGTCTATAATATTAACAAATTTAGCCAATCATTGAATTATGAAAGTTATACTGAGTAACTAGTTTTCATTTTAGGAAATTCATTTGAGGTAGTCCTTTGAAAGGGGTCTGAAAATAATAATAATAATAAATAATTCTGCAAATTATTTTATTAGGCGAGAGAAAGTAGCCCCTCCTTTAGGGGCAGCTATGTCGTTTTGAGTACAGGACTTAGTAAGGAGTTAAAATCATTTTTAACTGATCTGATATCAATGCCTTTGGCAAGTAAAACCAAATTTACACTGTGGTTTCTAATATAAACTTTGTTTTAAAAATAATGTTCTCAATGTAGACAGTTTAAAGTTGTACTGTACATTGTTCATCATTTTACAGTGTCTCTTAACCTTTGATTTAACAGTACCTCGATTTCAGATGACTGGTTTGGATGTCGAAAAAGAAACCATAATGGAAGCAGCCGTGCTTATAACTGATAGCGAACTAGATGTTGTTGCTGAAGGACCTAATATAGTGCTGAAAGTGGAAGATAGTCTTCTGGACAATATGAATGACTGGTGTAAAGAGCATCATGGAAAGGTAAAGCTCCTGTGACCATGCTCATACAAATGAATGCTTTACATAAACCTCTTATTGCTTGTCTCAGTAGGTCAGTTGGGTATCAAAATGTTGATGCTATTTATGAGGTAAGCAGTCCAGATTATTTAAAATGCTTCGCTGCAGAAATGTTTAAATTTTAAAAACTGTTTTAATGAATTCAGTTTTCATTCTGTTAATCACATGCAACTGGTAGTTATTGTTGAAATCCTCTCCATGTAAGCAGTTCATCTTAGCAGCTTCTGCCTTTTGCTTATTTCCATTTAACATCCATTCTTCACTTCATATAAAGTGAGTTGTTTAAACAATTGGTGCAATGTTTAAAAATACCTGCTCCCTTAAAAAACTTCTCTTCCAGATCTATGCACACACCCTAATACTTTCATTACTTCACTTTGCAGTTCACTTCTTTCAAAATGTTGTACTAGTGTTTTGCATTTATTATTAACTATTCCCAATCAACACATTCATCTGCTTATATCATCTATTCCTGACTCCATTCATAACCATTACCCATTCAACAACTTTGTACTGTACCTAAATTGCCATTTCTTCCTCTCTTCTCTTTGTTTCTTCCATAAAGATATAAAACAGTATATGTAATCTTAAGCATACCCTTTTTTTTTTTTTTTAGCAGTGTGCTGCTAAATTGTAAAACTTGCTGTTTGCACTAATTTTATATCATAACCAAAGATGATAAGTTGATTTACAAAAGGTATAAGTTAATTCAGTACAGTGGTTTCACCAATTTTTTTTTTTTATTTAGTCAGGTTTGACAGAAAAATGCCGCAGTAGTAAAATCAGCCTTCAAGCAGGAGAAGATCAACTCCTGCAGTTTGTAGCGCAACATACGGAGAAAGGTAACGTGTTTGTCCAGGTGTTTTCAATTATATTTTAAAGTAACTTATCCATAACTTAACTGTGGTGACAGAAAAAGTCATTTAGGTTGTAAACCCTGTCTGTCCTGTGTTTGAACATTTTTCAATTGATAGAGACCAGTGAAAAAAAGGGTCAGGTTGTACAGTGTGGGTTGTATGGATGAAAGAGAGACAAGTATGGTCTTCCATCAGCAACTTGTCTGTAGGTACAAAAATGATTCTTACTAAGTATTTACTGTATTGTAAAGTTAGATTTCTTAGCGTGGTCATTGCAACAAACAGTACATCATTCAAGGTCTGCTGAACATAGTACAGGTGTGAGAGGTTGAAATTCTGCACTAATAAGACAGGTTTTAAACATGAGCATTAATTATAACATTTGTTTTCTAAATTATGTAGCATTTGTAAGAAGTAGAAGGATAGTCAAGATATATTAATAAAGGAGTAATTTCGCAAGATATTTCTTAGATTAACATTATTTTAATGGAATACTTTCTAATAGAATTTTTAAGGTTAATTTAAATGTACTCTACTGTATTTCAGGAAAAGCTCCTCTGGCTGGGAATTCAGTACATGCCGACAAACGTTTTCTGGATAAATACATGCCAAAACTGATGAAACATCTTCATTATCGTATTGTAGATGTATCTACTGTTAAAGAATTATGCAGGTATGTTACATAGTGGAAGGTTACATGATGTTTATAATTTAATGCAAAGTACTTTAGCTTTAATTTGTTTTACATAGTATTTGGTTGAATGTTAATGGTTTAGGACATTTTGGAAGTATTAACTTAAACAGAGCTATGATTTTTGTATCCATTATTAGCTGTAAAGATTTTCTTTTTCTACAGTTGTTATTAGCTAGAAAAGAATGTAATGTCAGTATCAAGAACAGTACAATAAGAGGAATACAGTACATTATCAGACTGTCAGACCAAAACAAACTTTCAACTTTGAAACATAGTGTTTTACAATAAGACATTTTTTACAAACCCATTAATCATAAAATAGCCTTACTCATTGTGCACAGCTCCAGTCACACCAACTTAGAAGATCATGCAAGGAGAAGTCTCTATACACATTCCTACCTCATGCTTTATTGGTCTGAAAGGTAATGGTTCATTCCTCCATGTGACCACCTCAAAGTTGGTTGTACTGCCATGCTTTGCAGGGTTAATGCTGTTTTTTCAGGATATGTGATGTCCCATTCACTTCTGTTCATTCACTCATGAACTTATTCACTTTGCTTTATTTTGATTGTGTTGGGTTTTATTGTTTAAATTTATCACTAACTGGAGCCTTTTTGCCTTCTGGTCAGTGGCATACTTTAAAAATCTCTGTTTCAGTAGACTTATCTTTCATTTGATTCTTCTAAGGTCAGTGTGTAATTTTTGTTTTGTTTTCTCACTTTTTGCCCAGGCTTAACATGGAGCTCTGTAGTGAGTTTTGCAATGTCAGAAATTCTTCTCAGGGTTTGTTTGTTTACTCAGTAAATGTTTTGATGTTTTGCCAACACAAACAGACAGGCGTTGACTTATGATGGGTGCAACTTATGACAATCTGCATTTACGACAGTAGCAAAGAGATATTACAAAAATGAGAAAACTATAAAAAAAAAATTATAAAAATTTGCAAAACATCGCACAGCAGGCAGCTCTTACAAGTAGCAGTCCCAGCAATACTTGTAAAGCAGGCAGCACACTATCAAACTTGTATACCCAGCATGGCATATGATCATACAATTCAAGTTTGAGAATGTATGGTTAGGTTGGAAGGATTGACTTAACAGTTTGATATTTATCCATCTAAATGTTTACATGTTTTCATGCTTAGTGACGTTACAGTCAACAAACATGTTTGAAAGTTTGTGGCTTAACATTATTTCTCTCTCTCAAAACACTGCCTCATGCTAGTATCAGTCCTGAGAACAATAGCTGTCATTTGTACCTCATTTACTGTTTAAAAAGTTTTTATTCAGCAGCAGTGTGCTGACAGAAAGGACACTTTCAGTGTCAATAATTCAGCCAGCCAAAAAGGAAAGAAAGGCTATCAGTTTGGAAGTAAAACTGAATGTGATTAATCAGTATGAAGGAGGAAAAAGAATAAGCACAATAACACATGACCTGGAACTTCCACATTCAACATTAATGACAATTCTTAAGGATCGAGAATGCATACATGAAGCTGTTAAAAGATTTTGCCTCAAGGCACTACTGTAATTATGAAGCAAAAGCAAGGGCCAATCCATGAAATGGAACAGTTATTGATGGTGTGAATAGAAGACCAGATTAAAGCCTTATTACCATCAATGCAAAGGCTAAAAGTATGATTTAGACCCTTAAAGGAACCTGCAGGTTATGTATATTAACAAGATTTCAACATAAGTGCTGGATGGTTCAAAAGAAGATTCAGTTTGCACAAGTTTGAGTAACAGAAAATGTAGCGAGTGCAGATGAAGAGGCGGTGAGAAAGGTTGTCGATAGTTTTGATGAATTCGCACATGAAAAAGGATAAAAGATTACAGTGGACCCCACCTACCTGTGGTTCCAGATTTTGGACCCCCACCTACTTGTGGTTCCAGATTTTGGACCCCCACCTACTTGTGGTTCCAGATTTGCGGCTTCACCTATACGTGGATTTTTCTGTGGAAAGCATATACACTATTCGTGGAAAATTCGCCTATTCGCGGTATTTTTCATAGAGAAATATTCACTAATTACTGTATTTTCATCTAATTTTTGTGACTAAATGCACTTTTTGTGATAAAACTATTAAAATGCTTAGGTATAAGCATTTTTAGAGATTTTTGTTTGGTGCTTGAACTATCAAAATAGGTAGTTATAAGCATTTTTAGAGGGGTTTCAAGTCATTCGGATTTTAACTATTCACGGGGGGGGTTGTGGTATGCATCCCCCACGAATACCAGGGGTCGACTGTAACCTTACCAAGCAAAAACTATGAAATAATCTGGATTAAGTGTGAAAACATAAATATCACCAAATGATATGCCCGCAAGGGAAATGCAAACATTGTAAACACGTTTTGTAACATTATGACGAAACTGAAAGTTGTCGAGATAAAATTAAATCTCATTAATGATAAAGTTCTTTCCAAAACTGCATTACAGTGGTGTGACATTCATCAGAGTCAACTGAAATAAGGTTAAACTGATTTTATATTGGATGCAGTTACCACTGGCATACTGACAAAACATATGAAACATGGATGTAAACGTAAGGCAAGTTACAAAACACAGATGAATTGGAAAATTAATTAGTGAAATGAAATATATCAACAGTTTTACAATATTTTCATGTTTACTCTTAAATATATAAGTATGATACTAAGTTAAACAAAACAAAAAAAGCTAAACTGTGGGTCTTTTCATAGGACATCATATTATATGAAATGCCACATGTACTGTAGATGTAAACATGGTATAAGTTACATACACAAGGTTTCCGTGATATTGCAGTGCAAAATGGGAAATCGAACACAGTAAAACAGAAGATTAATACCTGTAATACCTTTTTAATAAATTTATTAAAAACAACATACGAAGAGTCTAAGCCAACAATGTAAAAAGGCAAATTTTCTAAAGTTTTAAGCAAAACGAATCAATATAATGTATTATTGTAAAGATTGATGAGAAAGTTACTATATAAAAATATATTCATGGTGATAGAACCATGGTAGGCTGTAAGTAAAAGCAGTTAGGCTATTGGGTAGCCCATTTATACCTGTATACTGAATTGCAAACCTAGTTACATCAAAATTCAGCTTACAGTGTGTATGCAAGAACCTAACCCCGTCGTAACTCAATGCTTACCTGTACTAATGATTACCTTTGGGTCCCCGTTTCTGTTGCAGCTGTTAATTACTGCATGTGATTAACCTCATTAATTGCGCTAGTATATTTTGTAATTTATATGTTCCTATTCATGTTTCAGCATACTTGTTTAGATGGGAGCAGTAAGTCTTGCAGTTCATATGTCATCTAGGACAATGAACTACTTATGCAAAGGCCTTTGTGTAGGGGGCCAGCATGTCCAGTGTGTGTTGGGTCTCTGGTTCCTGTATGCTTAGAGGCAAGTGTATAGTTGCTGTTCACCTGGCATCATGGTGAGTTTTCTCTATCTTATTTTGTCACTCTTCAGCCACAACTGTAAAGTCTTGAGTTTTGTCTGATGAGGCTGCTTAACCCGCAATCTCGCTGCCCTCCTTTCAAGAGCACTCGCAGTAAAAGACTTTGGCCATCCTGAATTTTGACCTCCCTCCCTCTTTGTTGCCTGGTGAAGCTTTGCCTTCTACAGATGTCTCCATTTTATGACAATCTTAGTCACCCCTAGAAAGTAGCTTCTGGCCTCAACTCTGCATTCTCTTTTTTATTTTTATGTTTGTTGCTCCTACTCCTTTCCTGCCTCCTTTAGTTCCATCCATGCCTTACCCTCCATTGCTGATCATTCGTTCAGTGAACACCTCTTTCATGGCCCAGCCTGGGAAGGTTTCCTGTGTTCCAGGACCAATTTTTTTTTCCTATCCAGTATTTAATTCATTCATGGTAAATTTATCACAAGTCTTCCTTTTTACCAACAGTGATCACTGTCTCACTACCCATGTCTGTGTCTTCTGCAGCTTAATCATCAACCCCCACTTCTGTGGGTTTGCGCGTCGACACAACTGCTCTTGTACAGGCCCCTGCTTCCATGTATGCAAACGAGTCCCACCTTGGCTTCGCCTGCATATGCAATTACTTTTGCATACCTGACTGTCCCTGAGCACTACGCTGCCCCCATGTTCTTGACCACAGCATACCTGTTTGTTCCCATGTACGTGAGGGTAACATAAATTCTTCTGCTTCAAGGTATTAGATTAAAACGAATCCACTGCAGCACCAAATGTTGGTTAGTGAAAAGTGGGCAGAGTCTGAATACAAGAAACCTAACTGTAAGATTGGATAGAAACAGTACTAGATCATCACATAAGAAAGGGGAGGATGAAAAAAAGGTTGAGAATAAGGAAGTATATGGTGCATGCGCCATATACAGTAATCTCTTATTCTCATCCTTAAAAGTTTTTAGCAATGACCTTGGAAAGGTGCAGGAAGATGTTGGAGATCAAATGAGCCCTTGAAAATTTTGAGGAGAAAAGCCAAAAATCACCTTGCCTTGACAAGAAATTAATGTCATACCTTTGCCCACTGAATGACACTACAAAATAAACCAGTAATAAAATTAAAAAAAAATACAAAATTGACAAATAAAATTGGAATAAAAAAAAAAAAAAGATGAAATTTGAAAAAGAAAAAAAGCTGAAATTTGAATTATAGCAAACTGAGGTAAGGCATCAGCTATTTTTGGAATCGGCTGAACCTGACCACCAGTACCTACCTTCATCAACTACAGAAATTGTTGGAATGTTAATGGGCATCTTTGAGAAGACCAGCAACTCATCAGTGAACATTACTAAACAAATACAGTGTGTTTACAGTATGCAAACACAACTTTTCATTGGCCACTGCATTTTAGCATCTTGGAATCCTTATACTATACTATATAAATGAGCAAAAAAGTAACATGACCAAATAACAATAAAGTATGATGCCTCGATTTTTCAGATCTTGATTGTAAAACTTCACCTTTAAAGCAGTAATTCTTATGCATAAGTTACTTTATACAATAATGATGCAAGTAATTTACAAGTATACTGTAATTATCAGTATCTGTTTCTGATAAGTTGCCTAATGCTAAATCTCCGGTTTGAGACTACATATGCCATGGAATGTGTTCTATCTAAATATTGTGATGACACATTTCTCTAATACACCAGGAATTTTTTTCAAAGTTTGATGTCTGGGAGACTGGCCCTCTATTAGTGTCAGATTCAGTGAGTTGAGGTAGATAATGGAGGAAAATGCCAGAGAGGAGGTGAAGCAATTCAAGGGTCTTTCACAGTAGGCTCTTTGGAGTCCTCAAGGCCTGAGGAGGCTGGAAACCTACTATCAACTTCAGTGTTCTAAACTGATATCTTCAGCGAATGCTTTTTGGTTGGAGACCACAGCTTCAGCCTGCCACTTAGTCCATAAAAACAACTTTTTAGCATCCATCAACCTGAAAGTTGCTTACCTTCAGGTTTCCATTCACAATTTTGCAAGTAAAGTACATTACAGTAGTTCTTGTGGATGGGCAGGGTCTCTCATGAATTTCTTTGTTTTTGACTGGCAACAGCTTTACAGGTATCTGCTTACATCCTAAGTTGTGATCTTAGTCCTACATGCAGTATATCAGGTTGTTAAGGTTATTGAAAGTCCATTTTTAAGAGAAAGACTTTATAGTTGGTGAGAGTTGTTTTTGTAAGTTGCAAAGCCAATGCTAGAGCCTGTGCTGAAGTATGTTGCATAACATACTGATGGATGTATAGTATTAGGTTCTTTGTAACTTTCCAAAGGTTCAGAGCAATATATTAATAGATATTACAGTGTGTCTGTACTTGGTAGTGGGGCATGAAGTTAAGAAGACTTTTGGGTGATTGTTAATATGCCAGGGTTTATGCTTTATTTGTTAAGTAGAAGGAGGCATGTAATTGACTGTAACTGTCTTAGGTTTTCTGATTTGTATGTTGAATTGAATTGAATATGTGATTTAGGCCAAAGGCCAAGCACTGGGACCTATGAGGTCATTCAGCGCTGAAACAGAAATTGACAGTAAAAGGTTTGAAAGGTGTAACAAGAGGAGAACTCCACAGTTGCACTATGAATCAATTGTTAGGATGGGGTGGAAAGAATGCCTACAGTGCACCGCATGAGGTGCACTGACGGCACTGCCCCCCTATGGGGGATTTTTAATTTTTATGTTGAACATTTGTTAAACAGTATTTGAGAAACGAGAAAACTAAACTCACTGATTATGTACACACACACACACACACACACACACACACACACACACACACACACACACACACACACACACACACACACACACACACACACGCTCTTTCTCTCTCCTTTTCAAAGTTGTTCTTTCATTTGAGCTGTTTCTCATTTGGGTATTTCCCGTAAGAAAAATTAAGTCCTATTGATTTTCACTTTCATGGTATGATAGTGCAGTATTTTCATTTTTGTGATCATGCAAGATACTTTGACAAATTATCCAAAGCTCTGATTTCTTGATTAATTTTATTTGCAGACGCTGGTATCCAGAGGATTTCACAAATGCACCCTCCAAGAAACTCTCCCATAGAGCTCTTGATGACATAAAGGAAAGTATTGAGGAGTTGAGATATTACAGATCAGCTATATTCAAAAAGTAATGTGCACTCTTCTTCCAAGTATATATGTGGAAGATTTGTATTCTTTTTGAAAATAACCTTAAAAGTTATGAGTTGTTTCATTATTTATTTTCACTTTCATGAAAAAATTAGCTTTGTGTCTTCTCGTGAGGCAGAAATTAGCATTCCAAGGATTACAGTATACTGTAATAAAGAGTATAATTATGCAGAGCTATGGTTTGGAAATGGACTTAAAAGATATTCAAATTGCATGTTATAATGTACTAAAGAACTCTTTCAACTTATCCATTAATTAGAGCTTTGTAACTTATAAACCACTAAAAGTTTGAGGTATATAGTTTTTTCTGACAAAGAGCATCAGATGAAGAGATTGCATCCAGATGGTAGCATACGCCCCTGTCAATTGTGTCTGCTATCAGGCAGCAAGTATTTTCTTAATACAAGCCTATTCAGGTTCATTCCAAAGCTCATGATCTTAGAGCAGTGGCCACTTACATTATTTTCATTACATGAATTTCGGGGACCTTACTAATGTTCAGGGTGGAATTCTCCCCTAGTTTTCAACGTCTCTATTTAAAATCTTTTTCTGGATCGGGGTCCCGTGTCAGCCGGTGAAATAATCCATTCAGCACTTATTTCTAGGTAATTCCGTTGCTAGATACCAGAGAAAAGCTAAATGTAAAGCTGGGGTTACTACCCCCAGAGGCAGCTCAAGAAATGGAGTCGTATATGGTAAAGGGTGAGATTGTCACAATCACGGGACCCTGCCCTATAAAGATTCCCAATGTCAAAAGTCCCAACGAGAGAGTGCCGATACAAACCCATGCACTACTCGCGGACTGTACACAAGGCAACACTAGCCGCATTCCATTTTAGCACACGATTTCGTTCACACACGTAATTTCGTTGTGATCCTTATTTTGTGCTCTATTTTGGCATTTTTATGGCATCCTCGCAAGGTTCTTCTTCAACAACTTGAGTACCAGTGTTTTATTGTTTTTAGGCGATTGAGGCTCCTTATTTTCCTTTAGTTTAATAATTAAAGGATTTATAACGCCTGTCTCGATCTCCTCTCACGGCGTCTCTTGACCTCTCTTGGTCTTGGGTCGACATGTTTGTTTTGTGTTATTTATTAGTATCCCTTTTTATTTGGGATATTTTATCAATTAATGATTCTTAACTTTAGTGGGTTTGATTAATTTTATGTTTGTTCTGTACCCCTTTACTACGAAGTGCTGTTTAGCGTTTAGGCTACTGAGCTACCCCCGGGCCCATTCGCTTTTATCATAGCTTCATTACGAGTGATGTTTAGCGTTTAGGCTACGAGCTACCCCCTCGGGCCCATTCGCTTTTATCATGGCTTCATTACGAGTGATGTTTAGCGTTTAGGCTACTGAGCTACCCCCTCGGGCCCATTCGCTTTTATCATGGCTTCATTACAGGAGTGATGTTTAGCGTTTTGGCTACTGAGCTACCCCCTCGGCCCATTCGCTTTTATCATGGCTTCATTACGAGAAGTGCTGTATAGCGTTTGGGCTACGAGCTACCCCCTCGAGCCCATTCGCTATTATCATGGCCTCATTATGCCTTAATTTTGTCCTCACTTCTCTTAGCCTTTGGGGATCTTATTTTCATTGGTACTGTTAGGTTTTTACTTTGTTTTTATAATTTTGTTTATTTTGTGAATTTTGTGTTCCCTTCCTGGTCAAGTGCTGTCTTGCTGTTTAGGCTACATGGTTCCCCCTCGGGCATATTCGCTTATTATTTTGGCTTTATTTTGCCTTGTTTTAGACTCACTTCTCTAAGCTTATGGGAACATGATTTTCATTGGTACATTTAAGTTTTGACCTTGTGCTCGGATGCTTTTGAATTTTGTTAATTTTGGGTACTTTCATTTAACTGGAGGTCGGCCATTTCCCTTCACGTTCATGTCGTGTTGGGCCTGCCTATCCTCCTACATGTACCTTATAGAAAATTTTTGTTTTATTATGCATTATTTGAGTTATTAGTTAGCCTTTACCCCTCTCCTAGGCTTCCTTCCTTTGCATCGCCTCAGTTAGGTTAGCCTAGGGGTTGGCTATAACACTTTTTCCCTTCGGGGAAAAATCGTTAAGGGAGGGACGATCTCGATCTGTACGTATGAGTTTCATGTCTGTGATCTCATTCTGTACATATGTGTTTTATGTCTGGTGCTTCCCTTTGTTTGGTTTTGGCTTGGATATATTGCCTACGTCCACCCTCTCCCCTGTTTCGGCTTTTCACTTAGGCTAATGTTCCTAATAAGTTAAGCTGGAATAGCGAGGGTTTACCTCATGTAGCCTATCCTTGTTCAATCCTTCTTTGGGTTGCTTACCAATGGTGACCGGGAGTGCTCTCCCGACTCCTGTTCACACTTCTTTTACCGACTATATATATATTATTTTGTGGTATCGAGAATCCCCTTCTCTCCCTTTTATCTTTTGCTCTCTCTCTCCCCTTGGTTTGTTTTCAAGATTTGTTAACTTTCCAAGGCTTGAGAGCAATTTATCCTTATTTTGTGCTGTAGCCTACATCCCCTCCCTCTGCATTGATTGGTTGTCCCTCGGTGTCTGACCTTATCGGTTGGCACTCCACCTGGACCTGGAGGTGACCGGGAGTGCTCTCCCCACTCCTGTTCACACTCTTTTTACCTTTCTTTGCTCTCCTGGCCATAGAGGTTTTTTGCCCTTCCTCTCCTTTTCTCTCGCTCTTGTCGTGCAACACAGCTCACATAGCGGGGGGATCTATGAGAATCTCTGGGCGCCCGGGAGTGCTGTCCCACCCCTGGTCGCTACTTTGGGTTACCAACCTCCTGGCCTATCCTTCTCCCTTCCTTTTACGTCGACTGTTTCCCTTCGTGGTGCTTCCTACATGTTCGCACCTCACTGTTGGGATCTCATACGAGGCCAGTTAGCGTTTTCCACCTAACTCTCTTCTGTTTTATATACTTTCGGCGTTCCCCCTCCATTTTGCTACTACCTGTTCGGTGTTTCGTTATCTTGTTGGGCGCTCTCCTTGCTTACTGCTCCGGCGATTTTAGTGTTTAGCAGTCGGCGTTTATTCCACCCACCGCTATCACTTCGTTCAGGATATCCTCCTCCGGGGGTTTTCCTCTCTTGGCTCTGAGTGCGCCCACTTCGAACAGTTCATAACCTTCCCACTTTGTTTTTTTCACATCACATATTGATCAAACATGGTCGCTTCGAATGTTCCGTTGACTCTGTTTTTATGTCTATGAGTTTTGTCCTGTTAGCCCGGTTTTCTCTCCGGTTTTCTCCGGGGGTTTTCCTGGTCTGACTAGGCTAAGTCGCTGCTACGGTACTCTGCTCGCATCCATTCCAGCATGCCCATTTCTCATATGTTTTCAACTGGTTTTGTCGAGTGCAGGAATGCTCCGCTATCCTGCAACAAGCCAGCGATCACGGAGTCTATAGTTCCCATTCCGGTGCGCAGTCTGTTTTGGAGAATTTATAGTTTGGCACGGAAGGTTATGAAGTACGCTATGCTCTCCCCGAGCAGACTTCTTGATGAACCCGTAGGTTTTATATATACCTGTCGGTTTCGTCTCCACCAAACTCCGCCTCATGTGACTTATTCTTGGCTCGGAAGGTTGTAAAATGCGCTATGCTCTCTCGAGCAGGCTACTTGATGAATCCGTAGGTTTTATTTACACCAGTCGGTTTTATCTCCGCAAACGCCGCCTCATTTGGCTTATTATTAGTCGTTTGGCACCCGGCAGATTGCGTTATGCGCTATGCTCTCCCAAGCAGACTACCTGATGAATCCGTGAGTTTCATATACACCTGTCGGTTTTACCTCCGTCAAGCTCCGCCTCATGGGCTTATTAATAGTCGCTCTTTTCGGTGTTTGGGTTCTCTCCGGGAGATTCTCGGTGGATCGGTAGGTTTCATATACGCCTCGCGATTTCCCTCCGCCAAACTCCGTCTCGGGCGAGATTCTCGATAAATCGGTAGGTTTCATATAAACCTATCGGTTCTCCGCCTCATGTGGCTTATTAATAGTCGCTCTTTCGGTGTTTGGGATCTCTCCGGGCGAGATTCTCGGTGGATCGGTAGGTTTCATATACGCCTATCGATTTCCCTCCGCCAAACTCCATCTCCGGGCGAGATTCTCGATAAATCGGTAGGTTTCATATACACCTATCGGTTTTTCCTTCGCCAAACTCCGTCTCATATGACTTATTAATAGTTGCTCCTCCGGTGTTTGGGGTCCTAATTTTCCCCCTCCTGGAGGCCGCCGCAAGTCTCGTAACTCTTCGCTTCAAGTTAACTGTTTATGGAGAGTTTTCTGAAGACGCGTTGCAGCCTTCTGTCTCGTTCTCGAACCTGTGAACATCGTCCCGGAGCGATAAGTCGGTGCGAGAATAAGTGAGGCAAACCTTTTCCGCTTAGCTCGAATTAGGTGAGGCAAACTTTTCCTTTAGGGGATTCGTTAGCTTCTCATCCCTTTTGACGGTTCCTGGTCTACCGTCCCTAAGGTGAAATCAGTCAAAAAGAACCTTTTTAAACCAAGACGACCCGCTGCAGGGCCCTCGAGGAAGTCTCGGATCTCTAATCCGGTGCCGTCCTCGAGTTTGGCCTCGTCTTCTGAAAGGGACACGGCCCAAGCAAAGCAAGCCGTTACCCTCCTTCCTTTGTTGAAGACTCTTTTACGGGTCTCCTTATAAGGAGCTTGATTTGAGGGTCATTGTCAACCTATCAAACTATCTATCTACCTCATGGTCCATGCCTTCCCTTTCCCAGGAGCTTAAATCCCAAAGAGATTAATCTCAAGACTCATTGTCAATGGATCACCTGTTAAATCCTGCTCCGTTCCGGAATTCTATCATTCCGGACACCTCCACCTCTTTTCCCCTCCAGTCTGGGGAACCTTGACGCCTAACCCTTTATGCTTCCCAGCATGAAGGCACCCTCCTATCGGGGGTGTGGGCACACAGAGGTTGGTGGAATTGCATTTCTTCCCTTCCGGCCTGGTATCCCCTTATCCGGGTTTTACCAGACTGTCGGAAGGAGCATGGCATCTATCTGGCAGGATCCCTAAGTGAGCCCTCATCTTCCCTAGGGGCTGGGCACATCGTCTCCGTTGAGAACTCTAACGGAGTGGCAGGCGGAGAATTCCAAGTTCACGCCAGCTATGGGGTCTTACTGTGCTCTCTTTGAGAGCCCTGCTTCCTACCCCTTGTGCTCCGAATGTAGCCCCTCTTATCAACAGGCTTGTTTCGAAAATAAACCGCTGAGGCATTTCCGGGAGACAGATATCACAGATACGTTCACAATGAATCTTCTAACCCCGGACTGCGCTTCTAATTTATTCAGCGTACAGCTCCCTAAGCTTCCGGAGTCAATTCCCGGAAGCTGAAACAGGGTGTAAGTCAGGCTTGCCCGTTCCGCCTTGCGCCGAAAAATCTTATGAACAGTTTCACCTGGAGAATTAATCCTTTCCCCAGGTGGGCATTGTTACGGTCCGTCCGGGGCTACTAATGTTACTCAGAGTCTCCGTTCTCGTGGGTGTCTACCTTACGAGCGGAAACAATCTGATCTTGCCGGGCCCTATCCCAAGTCCGTCAAGGAGTTCATGTAGTTCAAGAGCCCCCCTGCTCAGGCGGTGGTGCAGGCTCTTCAGGTTTCTGCTCCTGGACAGCCGTCAGCCTCTCACTCCCAGCCTCCACCTCGATGTGTGCGGGTTTAGCCAACACATCAGCCCCTTGTTACACCCCGTGTGTCTCTGCCTTCCCATGTGCCTCCGCCGGAGTTTTCTTTGCTTCATACGAAAAACCCAAGGAAAGAATTTTCACTAGACATTCTGCCAGAGGCTCTGAACCTCGGGTTATCATAGGAGCAGGGAAGCATCCTGCTCCTCTCCGAGAAATTGAGAAGGCATACGCTTCAGGAGAGACAATCAAGCCTCCTCCCTGTAGTATTTCTCATATGGGTGGGAGGCTGTACCATTTTCGGGGCCACTGGAACTTCAGTCCCTGGGCCCAGAGTATAGTTATCAAGGCCCGGGGTGGAGCTGGACTGTTTGTCCCCCTCCCCCAATCAGGTTCAGTCAGCCTCCGGCCAAAGTTCTGGGGGTCTTTGTGAATGGCCTGTCAGGCTTTTTCAGTCTGCCAAGGAAGTTCCCTTCCACTGGAAAATTTTTCCGGGCGTGTCTCGTTTATTTTCCTCATTCAATGCGGCAAGTCTCGGTTGCTTACAGTCTTGTGGGTTCGGATCCTACTGCTCCGTGGAGCCGTAACCACCTCTATAGACCTTTCCGACGCTTCCTTTCACATCTTGGTTGCAGAAAGGTTCTATCCCTTCTTGGGATTCAGACTCGGGGAGCAGGCGTACCCCTTCAGGTTCATGCCCTCCTCAGTGCAGCTCCAGAATCTTTGCCAGTTTGAACAATACCGTAGTTCAACAGCTCCGGTATTAGAAGGTTATGCTATCTACATATCTAGTTGCCTGGCTCATTTGGGCACCTAGCATCGGGTATTGCCTGAGGGTGCCGGTCATTATAATCGGTTTTCTAGAGTGTCTGGGCTTCTAAGTAAACAGGAAGGAATCCCACCTGATTCCGGAGGGTAGCCTTCAGTAGTTGTGAATCCAGTGGAAGCGAAAAGAGATAGCAAGGGCGACCTGTCATTTCATCAACTCAAGCATACCTCTCTCGCCGTGCCCAAGAAAAGGCCTTGGGCTCTCTCCAGTTTGCTTCAGTGACGGTTCTCCTTCTGAAGTCAAAGCTGGAGTTTATAATCGGGTATGGCGGAGTCAGGGACGTGTCTCCTGATTCCTCCTGTTTGAATAGTGGCCTCCGGCCTTGCACAACTGTCAAGTGCTTATCGAAGTCAGTTCCTCTCCAGCTTTCCCCCTCCGGCCTCAGTATTCCACACCGTCACCTCTCTGGGCGGGTGGGGTGGATATTTTTGGCCCAATGAAGTACATGGAACTTAGTCGGTCACATTCCGGCAGTTCCATATCAACGCTTTGGAGGGCTGTGGCAGTCTTCCTGTCCTTGGGAAACTTCTTCCTCCCAAGAGGTTTCCTTTTAGGCTGGTTCTGAACAAAACAGCAATAGTGCGCTGTGTAAACAAGTGGGTTTGGACTCGAGTTGCTTCATTCAGGTTATGGTTCATTCTTCTCCATAACCAACAGACACAAGTGCCTCTGTCTACCACCCTTCTCGTAGGGGTCCAAAAGGTCACTACTTTTTCCCTATCCAGGGCCTCCCCCCTGGTGTCGGAATAGTCCTTAGACGGAGCGTCATTCAGGTAGTCTTGTGACCTTTTCCTGGACCTGGAAGTAGGTCTGTTTGCAACCCAATTCAGCCACAACCTATCAAGCTGTCACGTCTGGTATAAACTCAGCCTGCGTCAGCCCCCTCTAGTTCTGATGCCCTGGCTTTGTGGTCTTTGTGAATCTTACAGTTTAGGAGGAAACTGATATTGGTCCTGTTATTACTGTTTTCCTAAAATCAGTTAAGGGATCCTACTCTACTGCAGTATGGTTCTGCAGTTAAGTAACTAGCACTCTTCACATAGTTTTCGAAGCTACAGTAATGATGCGGCCGCACTGGCCTCGAGGAAAGTGTTTTGTTGGAACCAGACTCACAGGCTCTTAACTTTCATCCCTAAGGTCTGTGTTCGTCTAAGACCAGTACTCCGTCCACATTCGGTTTCCTGGTCTTTGAGTAATGTATCGAGTTAGCTTGGTAACCAACAATCATCTTGTTCTTACCTTTCCTTGTTGGGGAAGACCCAAAATTTTTAATCAGCTTAGCTTCTAGTGTTAGTTTTCCTGTACTGTCTGCCCTGTCTAGCAGAACCAATCATTTTGGTTTCCCCTCATCAGGGGTAGTGTTGCACCCTCACCCTAACTTTCTATCTACAGTTGAAGGTCCTCATTTTCGGTGGTCACCTTGGAAAGTACTCCCCTTTACAAGGTCTGTTTCTGTGCCCAGTTTTTCTCCTTACAGGCTTTTAGACAGGACCTCGCAATTTTGTCAGATCCTCTCTTTTTAAAAAAAAAAGGGGTTACTGTCATTGTGTCTGCTATTAGGCAGAAAGTATTTTCTTAATACAAGCCTATTCAGGTTCAATCCTAAGCTCATGATCTTAGACGGTGACCACTTACATTATTTTCATTACATGAATTTAGAGGACCTTACTAATGTTCAAGGTAGAATTCTCCTAGTTTTCAATGTCTCTATTTAGTCTTTAATAGCATAAGAATGATGTTTATTTCTCTGTTATTATTTCACCGGCTGACATGGGACCCCGATCCAGAAAAAGGATTTTGACAAAGGAAAAATCTGTTTTTGGGGAGGGGCCCGTGTCACCCGGTGACCCACCCGTTTTTCATTCTCTCCCTCCCATGGTAAACATCATTCTAGTGGGGTGGGTGCTAACATGGAATGCGGCTAGTGTTGCCTTGTGTACAGTCCGCAAGTAATGCATGGGCTTGTATCGGCACCTCTCTCGTTGGGACTTTTGACATTGGGAATCTTTATAGGCAGGGTCCCGTGATTGTAACAATCTCACCCTTTACCATATACGACTCCATTTCTTGAGCTCGCTCTGGGGTAGTAACCCCAGCTTTACATTTAGCTTTTCTCTGATATCTAGCAACGGAATTACCTAGAAATAAGTGCTGAATGGATTATTTCACCGGGTGACACGGGCCCCTCCCCAGAAATAGATTTTTCCTTTGTCAAAATCCTTTAATAGCATAAGAATGATATTTATTTCTCTGTTATTATTTCACCGGCTGACACGGGACCCGATCCAGAAAAAGGATTTTGACAAAGGAAAAATCTATTTCTGGGAGGGGCCCGTGTCACCCAGTGACCCACCCCTGTTTTTCATTCTCTCCTCCCATGGTAAACATCATTCTAGTGGGGTGAGTGCTAACATGGAATGCGACTAGTATTGCCTTGTGTACAGTCCACGAGTAGTGCATGGGCTTGTATCGCACCTCTCGTTGGGACTTTTGACATTGGGAATCTTTATAGGGCAGGGTCCCATGATTGTGACAATCTCACCCTTTACCATATACGACTCCATTTCTTGAGCTCGCTATTGGGGTAGTAACCCCATCTTTTATACATTTAGCTTTTCTCTGGTATCTAGCAACGGAATTACCTAGAAATAAGTGCTGAATGGATTATTTCACCAGTGACACGGGCCCCTCCCCAGAAATAGATTTTTCCTTTGTCAAAATCCTTTTTCTCACAAATCATTTTTTATTTTCTTATTTCTTATTCCTCTTCATTATGACTACTTTAAATAATTAAAGGGAATCTACAGGCAGTGACAGTGGGTTTTATATGGAAAGTTCAAAGGAGAATATGATAATGTTAAGGAAGTGATATGTTTTGATCATCGTTATTCCCCTGAAGATGTAATTTTTCACTAAGCTTCCTGGTATATCTTGGACATCTCTGAATGGGCTTACAAACTAAATATTTAGTTATCAGTCTAGTTGGCTATGACAATGAATAACTTCATCATGCCAGAGAATGCTCCATTTGTCTGGACATAAAAATTTTAAATATTTAAGTTATATTCCAAAGAATTCAATTTTAATTACTGTGTCTGAGGCATTTTCCACTTTTTATAATTTCACAGATTATTTTAAGAACAGATTAAAATCAATCTGCTATTTTTCTCTTCCCAGTGCAATGGCAAACATTGTTGAATGACACAACACAGCTTCTGAATTTATATGTTGAATAATGTCATACCGAAGTTGTCCCAAGACCCTAAGATGACATTGTTCTGTGCATTATAAATGAGCTATTGTAAATCTGAACAGTATGTGGTTTACTGGAAATACCAGTAAAGCTCTTGAGCTACTTCTCTAAATTGTCTGGGGTAATTGGGCTATGGTATATAACTACCTTCAAGGAGATGCATCGTGCCCCTTAGTGATCACTAAGTCCACACTTGCTGCCTGGTAGGATGACACCTATCAGGTAAAGGCCAGATTGACTATCATAATCTAGGCCGTGCTTACGATGCGCACCAGAAAACAATGGAGATAGGATGATGGCAAGGTTAAGGTGTTAGTTGCTTTCTCTCCCTGATTTCAACTATGGATACACTTGTTTTTAATCAGTTATCCACCATGGCACTGGTAGGGACCACTGACTTTAGTTAGCTGGGAATTGTATGCTACAAGGAACTGGCTATCCTTTTGTGTATTTAGTCAATGAAGCTTCCGTGGATTCTGCCAAACTAATACGACAAAATTCAGAAATGGAACCCATTCTTAGGTGTATAGGGGTGCTATGCATTTCCCAGTTTATAAAAAATAATGATAGATTTAAATAGGAAACAGGCTAATATCCCTGAATCAAACTGGAAGATGCAACAAGTATAATTGTGGTGAATGGGAAATGAGACTGGATGGGGATAGTGAGTTTATATATTTAGGAAGGGCATATAGAATTGCTAGAGAAGGAGGCATGATTTGTCACCAAAAACAGAAAGCCACTGCCTGACCGGAGAGCCATGAGCAGTAGATTACTGCTTGCAAGCTTTGTATAAAAAATGACATTATAATAAAATTAGGCTGAATTTGCCAAGCAAGCATGAACCGGTGCATTAGGATTGTAGAGCGCGACATGCTGTCGGCAGCGCAGCAAAAAAGAGAATGACGCCGTTGTTGCTCTTACGCTCCCATTGCAGAGAGAGAGAGAGAGCAAATGAAAATGGGAATGAATGAGGTCATTCATCATTGAAAAGTAAATTTAGAGTAAAAGGTTTGAAAGGTGTAACAGGATGAAAACCTCACAGTTGCACTATGAATCAGTTGTTACAGAGGGTGGAATGTAAGACAGAAGAACGAGAATACGAATGGAGGTACAGTAAAAGGAATGAAAGGGGTTGTAGCTAGGGGCCAAAGGGATGCTGCAAACAACCTTAAGTAATGCCTACAGTGCACTGCATAAGGTGCACTGATGGCACTACCCCCTACAGGGAAATTACTTTTTTGCTGAAAGTGACTGGCAATTGGAGGTTTTTTTAACGGACATCATATATACACCTGCTTATCTCCAAATGGCAGTCACAGAAACCAAATAGATCACACTGCCATTAATCAAGAGAGAAATGTCAGGAGCTCTGGAGAAGCAGATGTTGGCTGTCGTCACAGACTTGTTCTTGCCACACTACAGCTGAAATTAAAAGCACTCACCAAGAAAGCTGACAAAGTATCTAGGTTTAGCACAGTAAAGCTACTTAAAGTTAAACATTGAGAGGGTTTTATACCTTCAGAAACCATACCTGAGAGTCGCTGAGGATTGGTCTAACATTAAGAATGTATATCAATCTGCTGGAAAAGAGGTGCCTGGATATGGGGTAACTAGACAGAGATCTCGGATATCAAATGAGACATGGGATGCAATAAGGAATAGACAAAGGCAAAAGGAAATTGACAACTAAAAAAAGTAAGTACAATGCACACTTAAGTCTAGATAGTGTGGTAAAACAAAGCAAAAGAAGAGATGAGAAAATTTGTGGCAAAAACATGTGTTAGCCTAGACCACAGAATTATTACTGAAATAACCATGGGTGGAAAGGAAGGGGAAAAAACCTGGCATTTTTGGAAGTGGCATGTTCAGGGAAACCCTTATGAAGATGTTCCAGTTGTCCAGCAACATGTGAGACTCACTCTGATCTCCCTCCCCACAGAGCGAGCTGGGAGGGATCAGTGGCTCTTCAGTTGTCACCAAAGCGAGTGCAGAGGGAATCACCCATGTGGGGTGAGTTTCCTCATGTGCAACAGACTAAGGAGGCTGGCTAAAACTGAGGTGGTCAATATGAAATCAACCCAAGAAACCTTGTTTCACCAACACATGGAATTCTCTGCACATGTATGAACACATCTGGATCAGGATGGAACCCTCTCATATGGCAAAATGCATAGTTACCATTTTGCTAGCTGAAAACCTAAAACCATTCATCTCAGCCCACTTTGCTATGTTGTCAATGCAGAGCTGAAGGTGGCATTCAGCCAATACTATCCTTGCTGCTGCAAAAGGTTGCCAAGGTCTGGGGAAATTATTTTGGATACCTCACTGACTGCTAAGGCAAACAAGATTACACTTAGAACACTTCCTTGTGGCACTTCTTCTTCTTGGCTTAATAATCTAACAACCTGAACCTAAAACTATTTTTTAAAAATGCCTTGATAATAAGAGGCCAACTGCCTCTGGTTACATTCATAAAGAACCCGGAGAATGCCATATATCTCTATGTTGTATCATAAGCCTTCTCAAAATCAAAGGAAACAGTGACGTGATGGTGTTTGTTACAAAAACCTTCACATACTGAGGATTCCTTTGAACCAACACATCAGTTGTGGAGCACATACTTTGAAAACTACACTGAGCAGGACACACGTATTTACCACATTCCAAGCTCCACATCAAACGTGTGTTCACCATTTTTTCCATGATCTTACACAGACATGATGTCAGTAAAATGGGACGATAACTCCGTCTTGAAAAGGTCTTTCCTTGGTTTCACTAATGGTAGTAATTTTAATATCTCCCACAGCTTAGGGAACGCATGTTCTAAAAAAATTCTGTTAATAAGGCTTAATATGAAAAAATCTGGTATTTTCAGGAGTACAGTATGCTTAATCACTGAACATGTTATATCATCCAGTCCAGAAGCTGGTCATTACATTTACTTATGGCTGATTCAAATTCACTCACAGTAAATGGTACATTTCATTGTTCATTCCTTGATGTATTAAAAAAATTGCTATCCATTCCATTACCCTTCTTGGAAGTGAAAAGGGTCTGTCATCATTTTTCATTGCAACATTAGCAAAGTGATTAACAAACTCACTTGCCACTAACTGGGGAGTACAGTATGCTTAACCACTGAACATGTTACACTGTATCATCCAGTCCAGAAGCTGATCACCTCACCACATTTACTTATGGCTGATTCAAATTCACTCATAGTAAATGGTACATTTCACTGTTTATTCTTTGATGTATTAAAATAAATTTCTATCCATTCCATTAGCCTTCTCTGAGGTGAATAGGGTCTGTCATAATTTTTCATTGCAACATTAGCAAAGTGAATAACAAACTCATTTGCCATTAACTAGGGATCTGCTACTTCACAACCATTAATCTTGATAACTAGAGGTTGACAAGGAGTAAATCTGCCGCTATTTTTCTAACTCTCTTCCAAACTAAATCTGGGTGTTTTAAGTGAAGATATGAAAATTATCCAAGATTCCTTTCATGCATTTTTAATTTTGATGTGGAAATTAAAACAACTCTCATTGCTGTGACATTTCCCAACTCAACCTTCCATTGTTTACAAAGGAAGGTTTGGAGTTGCCCCACTGTCTTCCCTCCCTGTCATATCCTGTTTCCCCCACTGTCTTCCCTCCCTGTCATATCCTGTTTCCCCCACTGTCTTCCCTCCCTGTCATATCCTGTTTCCCCCACTGTCTTCCCTCCCTGTCATATCCTGTTTCCCCCACTGTCTTCCCTCCCTGTCATATCCTGTTTCCCCCACTGTCTTCCCTCCCTGTCATATCCTGTTTCCTCTGGTTTCTGTAGCTCTTCGTTGGGAGAGTCGGTAGAGTTGTGGCCTAGCATTCGCTAGGCCCAAGTTCGACTCTCTGGCTGGCTAATGAAGAATTAGAGGAATTTATTTCTGGTGATAGAAATTCATTTCTCGCTATAATGTGGTTCGGATTCCACAATAAGCTGTAGGTCTCGTTGCTAAGTAACCAATTGGTTCTTAGCCACATTAAATAAGTCTAATCCTTCGGGCCAGCCCTAGGAGAGCTGTTAATCAGCTCAGTGGTCTGGTAAAACTAAGGTATACTTAACTTGTTTTTCTGGTTTCTGTAGGGTAAGGACACTAGACAAGTTGCCTCCTGAACCTCTGCATTGGACTTTACAGAGTAAGGACCATGGTCCATAGGGGGTTAGTACCATCAGTGCACCTAATGCATGGTGCATTGCAGGCATTACTTAAGGTTCTTTGCAGCGTCCCGTCGGCCCCTAGCTGCAACCCCTTTCATTCCTTTTACTGTACTTCCTTTCAAACTCTTTCTTCCATCTTCTAACAATTGTTTCATAGTGCAACTGCAAGGTTTTCCTCCTGTTACACCTTTGTAACCTTTAAGTACTCTCAGTTTTCCTTTCCGCACTGAATGACTTCATAGGTTCCAGTGCTTGGCCTTCGGCCTAAATTGTATATTCTATTCTAAGGACCCTGTGTTCTTGTCTCATTGGTCTCTGTAAATATTATGGTACTTCTTACCTGTTATAGTAATACCAGGCTGTTTAGCTACAATTGTATCTATGAAGAGTTGTTATGGTTAATTTCTTTGATCTAGTTGCTGCAATATCCTTGTAGTTCATCCTAAGTGTTGAGGTTTTCTCTCTAATGTCATGATAGAATAGAATAGAATAGAATATAGAATTTAGGCCAAAGATCAAGCGCTAGGACCTATGAGGACGTTCAGTGCTTCAACAAAAGTTGACAGTAAAAAGGTTTGAAAGGTGTAACAGGATGAAAACCTGGCAGTTGCACTGTAAATCAACTGATAAGATGGAATAAGGAGAATATGAATGGAGGTACTGTACAGTAAAAAAAAATGGGGGTATTGTCTTGAGCCATCTATAAGTTGCAACAAGCTTCTTGATTGTCAACCCTGCTTTTGGTTATAAAAATACAAATAAATGTGGCACCCCAACTTAACAGACCTCAAATTAGCAGATTTCATTACTTACTCTCTCTCAGTTTTGTTACAAAGAGTTTTGGGGTAATTATGTTTGAAAAGAAACAACATTTATGTTTTATTTATAATGTATGGGTTTTGTATACAGTACTTTACACAACTTTTAAGTACAAGTAGGTACATGTACGTTCATACACTGTTCGATGCAATTTATTTTGCAGATATAACTCTGAATTAAAATGATAATTCAATACTTGAATTGAATAATTACAAAATGCCAGCTGCGATATGCTATTAGATACTATACAGTATATGGAATTGTGCTAGGCTAAAAGCCATGAGTTAGCCCTGACTTACCCTATTGTTTGAGACCTGTTATTTAGCAGATTTTGTTGCTTAGTGGAAGGGGTAGACCCCAAGCTGTCCACTAAGTTGAAGTGACACTGGGTTTCTTTTCTTCTTTTAACTGTAAGTTACAGAATCAGGCATGTTACTCAACAATACCACAGTTTTCCCCTTTCTGGGCCATAAAGAAATAACATTTGGTTCTTCCATTTGGGTTGAATACTCTGGGGAGACTACTTGGTCATTTTTCCTCACATTCCCATTTAATGGTTTTGCTTGCATACTTTTAAGTTCTTGGCTAAACCTGTGCTACAGAAAAAGTTAACACAGGTTACATTTCTTCCTTTGAGGTCTTCTATAAATTACAATATCACACATTTTTCTCTGTTCATGTTCCACTGATTCATCTTCATGATCACAGTAAACTGCATTCCAAAGACTACTAGTATAATGGGCATCACACACTGCCCAAGGCAGGTTTTGAAGGAACATACTACCTCGGAAATGAACCAGTTGTTCATCTTCAATAACAGACGGCGATACATTGTACATCAGAGGGTCTCTACCCAAGCATTCCACATATTTCTAATGGGAGTATGTTTGTACATGCATCTCCTTGGTGCTGTAGCTCTAGTTTCCTTGTCAACAAATCAAATTAGGAATATTTTAAAAATTATATTCTAGAGACTGAATCCCAGAGTATAGGGTGTCCATGTGCTGTCCCAAAGGCTCCTAAGCTATTAGCTGGAATCCATAAATGCCTTTAGTTGATCCAATGATATTTCCTGTACAAGGTACTGTACTCAATTATCCTCTTTGCCATTTCCACAATCATTTTGAACACTTTTTGGATAATGAACAACTCAGATACAGATGATACTAATATTCTTTTTTGGAAGTAAAATTTGGGTAGCATTTACAACACTGCTTTATAAACCCATAGTTCAGCATGTTCCACATCATCCAAAAATGCTACTTTTACCAATTTTTCAGTGGTTCTTATGATTGCTATATTGTGGCACCCAATCACCTGGCTGATGGGTAGTGAGAAATTTAAAACCAGCCAATTGTATGCCTGATCAAATGAGTGTCTATTGTATTTTTTAAATCCAACCAATCTGAGCAATAAGATTCACATGTCCACATATACCCACACAGTACTTTGTTCCAAATTCAGGCATTCTTTTCTCGATCATTACAGTGGAAGCACATATCGTAAATTTTATTGACAGGATTACCACCTGCTAAAAATTTAATGCCTTAGAGAAGTTGTTGAACGATTTTTCCATGTATTGTGCCCAAGAGTGGTACCTAGATGTTCCATGTAAATTTCAGGCATTTCTGGAATTGATGTTTATCTGCTCCAGAGCTGCCCGCCTGTCAAAGACTTACTATTATCCAAACCGGAAACAATACCACCCCTGCCTAGCACTTCCCCATTCACCTCCAAAAAATCATAGAATGCTAAAGATAAACTTCCTCCATTGTTCTACTACCTACACATTTTCACTGTTAATTTGATGGGGGGCGGGAGGTCAGGATGCAATGCCATGGTTTATAATTAGTTTAAGGGATGTTAGTTATGATGTATTACTGCTGGATTTTGACTTACTAATCACCATGTGTTCTAATCCTTCGGGCCAGCCCTATGAGAGCTGGTAGTCAGCTCAGTGGTCTGGTTAAAGTATCTTAATAATAATAATCATACACAAACTGCCCCCCGTTCTACTACATCTATATTTTCACTGATAATTTGGGAGGATCTGGGGGCTGGTAAGGTCATAGTACAGCAACCTAGATTAAGGGAAGGTGTGGATGGGATGCATTCCTGCTGAAATATGTGTGATATGATTTTAAGCAGTCCTTGACCAGTTGGCACCAGTGCCAGTGCATGTGTCCACGCATAGCTACGACCAAGTCTGTAGCGAGTTGGGACGAAGCCTGTAAATCATTCGACAGATTACAGTATGCATGTTTCAAAGTTAGGTTAGACCCCAAATGTGTAGTTAGCAGTCTCCTAAAAAATAAACTCAGATCCAGCAACCTAAACATACATACTATAGTATGATTTTATTTTCAAACCAGATCTTGACATTGGAGTCCTTTTGCTTTGTAATTAAATATCCTTAATATGCTCGATGCAAAATTCACTCTAAAATCTACTGAAAATTTACTGTTACCAAGATATTTCACAATGAATGTTGCTACCCATTTGAAGTTTTTCTAAGTTTTTGTTTATGTTTCAATGGTCACACAAGTGGGGCTCCTGATCAGATTTCTTGTTTCTTGGATTATTTCAGCTAATTTGAATTTTTTTAATTAGCATCTTCTGATAACAAATCAGTAGGTTAATGATACTAGAACCCCTCATCCTACAGTTATGGGGAACCACTGATGGAAACAGATTTTTGGGTGATGGGAAAATATAAAAGTGTGGTATACAAGGTTGTATTCTAATAACCTACTGCAAGTTCTGAACGTGATTAAGTAAGGTTCACTGAACGTTAGTTAATTTATACTTTAACCCATGATTGTATTTTGGACCTGAAAATATGATTTCTCTATGTTTTAGTATTTGTTCTGAACATTTCTGACATATATTTGATTAACAAATTGGCAGCCCTAATTTTTAGTTTCTGGACCTCTCTCATCCTAAAATTATGGGACAAAACAGTGGGGAAAGTGGAATTTTTGAATGGGGGATAATACAAAACAGTGAAATACAGTACAAGGATGTATTCCAACATCCCCATGATACTTCAAGCTCTGATTGTGATTAAGGGAAAGTTTATTGAATGTTTTTTACTGACATCACGCCCTAGGAAAGTAAGGACCTGGTGATGGAGATTATGTTAGTAAGGGGGGGGGGGTCTTAGGAAGGGCAAACCCCCTTGGCCAGGTAAGAATCTGATCCCCTACATTAGGTTATGTTGCACCCCTATTGTCTGTCTTAATTTACATTGCTATGGGTTAGGTGGGGGTCAATGGGGTTGGGGACACCCTCAAAGCAGGAAGAACCAGGAATCTAACTTGGGTTGGGTTACAACCTTATTTAATTCATTTTACAGTGCCCTGGGTTAGCTTAGGTAAGGAGTCCAGGGGGCAAAGCCCTCATGACCAGTTAAGGATCAAGCACCCTAGGTCACTTTAAGTTAAATGAGCAAAATCTTGTATTTCACTAATTCTGCTTTCTTGATATCCTACTGCAGTCCCCATTACTGTTGGATAGGCTTAGGCCTATAAGGGGAGGGGGTGGAATCCATTCACCCTAAAAGTACTCATCTGCTACCCGAATGTCAGAACCATTCAAAGCAAGTTAAAACATGATTAAATAATATTTTAAACACTGGAGTGTAACTGGGTAAGGTTTAAAGTAAAAATTTAGCATGACGACTTCAAGTGTGTGGGGACAGTCAAAGTAAAAATTTACCCAAATAGGGTTCATTGATTTCCCCGGTAAAACCGTAGACTACTAAAGGAATATATTTACCGCCTTTTCTTTACATTAGTGTTCATGTTTTTTTGTGTATTTTTATGATATTTACCGAAGTTTGTTTTCACATTGGCTCCGAAAGTGCTGGTACTAAACAAGGCGCCCATCGACACGTAAACTGGTAGTTACCGAACCAGAAGGGAGTGGTAGCTGTCTAAAGTTTTAATTATTTTCTTTAAGTTTGACAGATTTCCTGAAAATTATATTTCTATCGTTAGTATCACTGCCAGAGAATCATCATCTACTGAAAGATGAACTTTCGCTCGTCTCTTCATCTACAGGAGTTCGGGTCGTATCGGCCGTAAGTCATTTAGGCCGTAAGCACGTTTACGTACAAAATGGGCGCCGTGTTTAGTACCAGCCCCTTGGGGATGTACGCAAAACATAAAATAATAACGGTAAATACCATAAACATAACTGTAATTACCATAAACATAACGTCTTACATTGTTTTGGTTGTTACGGCCGAAACGACCAGGACCGATCTACAGTACCTACTGTACATTAGGCCCATCCTGACCAGAAAGTCCCCTAAAATCGAGGTAATCATTCGGGTCTTTACTAAATAAATTGTGTCACCTTATAGCCTGAATACTATATGAAGGTTTATAAATCAAAGAAAACAATACAAACATGGCGGAAAGACTCACTTATTTGTGGTTACCGGAATGTCGCAGGGAAGCTTGACTGTAACTTCTCTTTGTGCAAGCAGCAAGAGTGCCACCTTGTACACAATTACCGGTAATTTTCTATGAAATGAATAATTACAGAAAACGCATACAGAGAAATATATGAGTGACTTCAATAATTATAAAGCTTTTCTGCAACCAATGAATAGTTGCAAGTAATTGTAGCGAAACTAAAGTGTTGGCCTATTTTGACCATAATAACTACTAGATGCTACATTGGAGACTATAGTAACTTTATAAGGTTTGGAAAAACAAGGAGCATGAAGCTTCACTCTCTTAAAATACGAGAATTAGGCTGAGCCAAACCTACTTTGGATAAAAGAAGACCACTAACAGAACAAGATGACTGCAAAATACCACTTTTTTTCAAAGTTGCACAATACCACTATATTTGCAAAGCCTGTATCTATTGAGATAGAAATTTAGATATCTCTAAGAAAAACAGAATATGCAGAAAGGGATGAAATGGCATTAGACGGAGAAAGGGCTGATGAAGTTTAGTCATTCATATTTTGGGAACAATAATAATATCCAGTATACATTCCCTTGATAAGTAATTTAGTTAATGTCCGAAAAATGCAAATCAAATAGAGTGAAACTGCATACGAAAGTAAGATTATACACAAGGGTAGTATGCTCCGCATTGCTATACGGGCATGAATCGGAGTATAACAATGAAACTATAACAGAATCTGTCGAGTTGCAAATAAAGTTTTAAGAACATTGGAGTCAAATGGCAGGACGGAATAGGAAATTGTACCATAAGAGAAACTGCAGAAGTTCCATATGTAGATGATATAATGATGAAAAGGAAAAGGTTTTGACATTTCACTCTTACCACCCCAAGGAGATAGTGCTTGACAGTGTCAACTGGGCCCCGTTTGGCACCAGAAGCGTTGGAAGACTCAAACCTACAGGGATGCGAACTTTGAAACCAGAGTCTGGAGATCTGTGGAAGTGAAAGCACAGGAAAGGCATAGGTACTGGAATTACACAGAAGCTCGCCGCATCATGTAGTGTTGGATGTGATGGTAAGGATGATGACAAAAAGGCAAGTACTCACTTCATAAGTAATATACAAAATTTATAAAAGCTGAAATTTGCTGTCGTAGGAATTAAAGCCAAATTTGAATAAACTGTGACGAAATTCAGTATGGTAAATGAACTGCAGACTTCATAGTAAGATGGAAGTGATAAAAAAATTAGAACAGGTTCAGAAATTATACTTAAGTAATTTATATATATATATATATATATATATATATATATATATATATATATATATATATATATATATATATATATATATATATATATATATGTTACTTAAGGGTATTTTCTTTCGGTGAGGGGTAACCAACTAAACCTTTGTAACTGGAATATTTTATGGTGGCTCTTAGGCAAGTAAGACCTAGCATCTGGAGGAAACATACCATTTACCCCAATAAAAAAGAAAACTGGACGCTGTAGAATGGAAAGTAGAAGTCTGACTGACACCGTATAGTCGAAGTTTTTTGTTTTTATCTACCATTCATGGGCGTCCGGAGTCGTATGGTATGCGATGGTCGTACTGTCTTTTTTGTTTTGCTTTCGGAACGTTTTATTTTTTTATATATAAAACTTTCTGTTTCTAGTGAGTCGTTGTACCGTTTATCTGGATGCTCATCAACAAGCTATGATTACGCTATTCATGTTTCAAGAAGTTAATTCTAGATGAAAACTTTTATTGCTGCTGTCAACGACTTGGCAGTCACCAGCCTGAGTAATATCATGGCGAATACTAACCTGTTGCAAAATTTATATCTCTGCATAATTAGTTTATTCGCAAGACATTCGTAGCAATTTATATTCGTGAGACCATTACATACACAAACAAAAATTCTTCAGCAGACTGTTTGAATTCATCGGACCGGTACTGTTATCAAATTCTCTCTCTCACGCTCTCTCTCTCTATGATGGAGTTCAAAACATTTGAGTTGGATATTAACGAAAAGGTAAAGATTTTATAAATTTCATTAAGAATGGGTAAAAAAGGACAGAACACGATAAGCCAACAGCAAAATGAAATCACAAGATGCTTTCCATTGCGTAAATCTTGTACAAAGGTAGGGTCACCTAAAGGAAAACCATCATCTGTCGCCCCTGTAGTTTCTATAGTCCTCTTCGTCTGACCAAGTGTTTCAAAGTCAGTCACTTCATTTCGTGTTAATTTCATCTCTCGCTCTCTCACTCCTCTTGTTTCCGTGAGACCCTGATTGGATTATTATTATTATTAAAATAGTTTTACCAGACCACTGAGCTGGTTATCAGCTCTCACAGGTTGGCCCGAAGGATTTTTGATTTACATTTTTTATTTGTATTTTGTCAATTAAATTACAATTTAACAAAAACTTTGTAATTGGATCCATTTTAAATGTTGAAGTTTCTGACAAAATTTCACTGATCGATTTATTTCCAAACCTTGATTACACTTTGGACACACACAATAAATGTTTAATTTGAATCCAGATCCTTTTTCCATCGGGCAGAACTCGAAGGAAAATGAAAAGCGTCTTAACACGGCATCTCTAGTTTGAAACCGATTTGTTTTTGAGCGCTTGGCCCAGGAAAAATACTGAAATATATAATAATGGCATAAGCAATCAACGTTCATAGGGTAAACATTGAGTTGCCAGTTAGCTATATCTTACACAGCATGTTCTGGATTCATTCCCAATCAATAGTTGGGTGAACGTTTGTTATGAACCCTAATGCTGTATCTTTTCTGATAAATATAAGTTTTAACAATAAACCTTGTTTTAAATTAAAATATTTTTAATGCTATTTATCATTTATGTTCCTTTTGCTCTCTGTAATTTTACTTTGGAGAGTTCAGTTAATTTTAATTTTGGCAAAATAGTTTAATATTATGATGAATTTCTGATGATACGGGGTCTTCGAATAGTGTTACCCAAAACATGATTATATTTTTTCCGTAGAGTTTTCCCGTCTCCTTCAACCTCGTAAGTTTGTTCGAAGAATAATGCTGACAAGGATGCAGAATTATTATTGTTGTTATCATATTATTATTATTACTAGTTGAAGTCTATCCTCCATCTCGTTTAATCGACGCATTTTCCCCCTCAGCCTTGCGTCTTTCTCAGCAGCAATATATACACACATGCACAAACATACATACATTTATATATGCGTGTGTGTGTGAACTTTCCCGTTAAATGCAAAACATACTTATTATTTCGAGCTCTGAATAAACGTTGTCAGTGACATTTAGTCATAACTTATCACTTATTTTCTTTTACAATGTTCTATTTTTAAAACTAATTTTTCCTCTTTCTCATATATATATATATATATATATATATATATATATATATATATATATATATATATATATATATATATATATAATATATATATATATATAATTATATATATATAATATATATAATATATATATATATATATATATATATATATATATATATATATATATATATATATATATATATATATATATATATATATATATATATATATATATATATATATATATATATATATATATATATATATAGAGAGAGAGAGAGAGAGAGAGAGAGAGAGAGAGAGAGAGAGAAAGTCTTCTAAAGAATGCATTCCATGTTTTGTCAAAAGAACATAGTGATTCCTTGGTGTATCATATTTTTATTGTTTAATCGACGAGTTTGTAATTCCTCGCCCCCTTTTCCATGTGGTTTTCGCTAGGCAGAAATGGTAAAATCTCCAAGTTCGTTTTTTTCGTTTGATTTCTTAAGAATGAGATGTGGCCCTAGGACCATTCTGGGTCAAGCCAGTTGTCGTAGTACGTGTAGTAGTATGAGGAGAGATTTTTCTTTGAAACGGCTCACTTACCGCCTAAGGGCGTAGGTACAAAGCCAGCTTATCTAACCCAGCTAGCCAACTTCGATCCCCATCACTTTCCTTTACTCTGTATGTATATTTATTTAATGATGTATCTAGTTAGTAAGTAAAGACACGTAGAAACAATGAACTTTGTATACGTATTATCTGTTTCATTGACAAAAAATCTTATATTCTCTTTGTATGAGTGAAATGAAAGACGGCAGAATTCAGGTGGCGCTTTCGAATATTTAGAGTAACTGGACCACTTTTCATTGCTGTTTGAAAATATCAGTTCACGGTTGTCTGTGTCGTGCTTGCAAACTTTGAGGTTTATCTTTGGAAGTTAAGGTTTGCGTGATGGTTCACTTAGCACAAAATTAGCCTACCTCTATGTTTTATGCCTAGCATATTAGCTCTCTTTGTTGTGAGTGGTGGGCTTTCCTTTGATAAGAAAATGTTTGTGGTCTCCATGAGAGAGAGAGAGAGAGAGAGAGAGAGAGAGAGAGAGAGAGAGAGAGAGAGAGAGAGAGAGAGAGAGAGAGAGAGTAGCGTTCATGATATTCATGAGTATTTCATTGTGCTGCCTTCCACGAGGCATTGCGCAAGACAAGCTTTCTCCTTTTAGCACAGCGCCGTTTGTACAATCTTGAAGAGAATGCCTTAGGCTTTCCAGAAGGACGAAAACCTAAAGACTAAACAAGCAAGCAAATAAGCAAGCTCTTAAGCAAGCAAGATTCAACTACTTAGCCTTTTCGTTTCTGTACAATGGAAGGCTTTCTTAATAATTACTAACCCTTTTGATTACCGTGTCTGTAGTTGATTTTCTTGTGAAAAGTCTCGTTAGCAAAGAATTTAACAGAGTTTCTGCATTTCATATTCCTCTTTATAAGCTTTTTCGGAAAACGCATTTTTCTTATGCCTTCATTCATACTGCGTCTTTTTCTGTTAAACATCTCATAAGAATGCAGGTATTTTGCGGTTAATGGTCTAATCCACTGTGGATACTGTCGTGTTCGCTTTTTTTTTTGTAGATTGTAATGTAGAGCGAAAGCATATCATTAAGTGTATTTATAAATCTGGGAAATGCTAAAGAATCAAAGAAACTTCCTGCTGCGACTTTACTGTACGAAAAAATAAGAATAAACAAAAAATCAACGCTGATTACAGCCTATAGGTTATGTTTTGCGCAGTGAAAGTTTCGGGGCCACTGCCTTCTTTTTATCAGACACTGCCTGGGCCCTGGGTACTGCATACCCAGTCTCTACCGGTTCTTCGTTCTTTGACATGCCTCCTTATGCTATGACCGAAGGTAAACCTCTGCACTGCAGGTCTGAAGACCGATACCAATGAACGAATCATTATCGCAACCCCGAAGACACCCACCGTGGCCCCAACACTGAGGTTCGAAACCGAGAGCGAAGGAAAGTGGACCTCTGGAATTTCCTTCCACAAGCGCTAAGGTGACCTGCCCTGCCCCATCCCACAAAATTGGTACATCGTCCCCCACCAAGGAGGTTTGATCCCCCCCCTCCTTCCCCACCCACCTCCAGGCCCCAGGATCCACTTAAATGGGTCTGGCTCTCTCTTCACCAGAGGACGCATAGGGCTGCCATTTAATTTGTTCCTTTGCCTGAAGGAAGAAATTCTGTTTTTCATTTATCCGCAACGTTTTGAATGATACTTATTCTACTTTCTGTAGGTCCCCTCTACGAAGTGAATGGCTAAATGTTGTTGCTTGCTCGATAAATGACTGATTTGTTGGTCTATTGAGGAGCTAACGTTTTCTTCAGATTAGTCAACTGGTTCAAATGAAACGTCTCGTACAGTTCTGCCATTTCAACATCACAGATGCCTCGGACGTTTGTTGCTTTCCAATGACAAAACTTACCCATTCCTTTAAGCCACGCCCGTCCCACATGAATTTCTTTTTTCCCTTGCTCTGGAGGTCGCTTTCCCTCTCAATAACTTTCTCTGCAGGTAATCGTTATATCCTTTGAGACCATTTTGAGAGATAATACGAAAATTTTGTTTACTCTACGGGTAAGATTAAACAACACCGAGAGCGAACTTATGAAGAAGGCTGAGATGCAAAGGGGACTGTTTGTGAAGAGTAAAATGATCTCTCTTTGAATAGGTAAGAGTCGAGTAATCTCTGTATGAAAGGTAAGATAAGAGGAGTAGAATGATCTCTCTATGAATAGGTAAGAGTAGAGTAATCTCCGTATGAAAGGTAAGATAAGAAGAGTAGAATGATCTCTCTATGAAGAGTTAAGACAACAGGAGTAGAACCATCTCTCTATGAATAGGTAAGACAAGAACAGTAGAATCATCTACCTGTGGATAAGTAATGCAAGAGATATTTTGAAGATGATAAAGGGTAGAAAAAAGAACATAACCCTTAGGGAAGGACGAGCACTGTCCTAGTGACATAATAGCATCATCAAGAACCACATGATAAGGAAATCTATTTACAAAGAAAGTGATTAAAGACAAAGTTTTTTTTTTTTTTTTTTTTTTTTTTAGCTGCTTGAATCTACCAAGTTCCACAGATACCTAACAACCCAACTATCATAGGGCTTCGTTTAAAGAAAAAGAACAATGCTGAAATGTCGTTAAGAGGTTCTTACCTAACAAGTAAATGAATTCCTCTGAAGAATTTATCAGGATAAAATATATTATTGTCCTGAGGATACTGAGAATTTTGTACTTATCACCTGTGAATATATTCTCAAGCTTAAGTTCGTGCTGTGTGTGTTTTTTTTTTCGTATCTATAAAACTGAAATGATATCTTATCTTCGGGTCTTTAATGCTTTTCCTTTATTTTGTGTTCACCGACGCTAAACGAGTTTTAAACATCATGCCGAACGTGACAAAACAAATAGTGAAGAACACGGATGTTTCATAATTAGCAGCGTAAGAAATGTTTACAAATGTCGAATCTATCATGACAGTAATTCAGGTTACTGTTACACTCAAGTTACAGCAAGGGCACTAGCTGAAGTTAAAAGAATTAAGTTATAGCTAAAACCGAATTTAAAAAACAAAGTTAAATAACAGAAAGTATAGCACAAAAGAGTCAGAAAAGCTTACAATGAGTTTCTCCAGACTTTGGGAGGAAAAGGTACAAACACCTTTGATTGCTGATATAATTGCACATTGCGCCAAAGCTTCGAAGCAACCAACCTTTGGTTTTCATTAGCAAAAGTACAAACTTTTATCTTTGACATAGCATTGGCAAAAGTTATTCAGAGCCAGGCAGAACCGCAATTTATCAAGCTGTAAACTTCTCCGTTCCTCTAGTGGGTCAAGCTGTC